>NW_020665102.1:459944-461916 GCF_002925995.2 Terrapene triunguis
CTGGTGGGTCAGAGCAGGGGGGCTGGGAGCCAGGACTCCTGGGTTCCCTCCCCGGCTCGGGGAGGGGAGTGGGGGCTGGTGGGTCAGAGCAGGGGGGCTGGGAGCCAGGACTCCTGGGTTCTCTCTCTGGCTCTGGGAGGGGAGTGGGGTCTGGTGGAGAGCGGGAGGGGAGTGGGGGACGTCCTGCAGTATCTGGGCCCGTTGCCCGCCCCAGCAGAGGGGGCCCCATGCTAAGCAGGCTCCGGTGCCCCTGCCCCCCCCCCCAGGTGCTGGGCATCGAGGCCGTGCGCAAGGCCCTGGAGCGGGAGCTCTACCACGTCATCTCCTTCGACGGCTCCTACGTCAACTACCGGCACCTGGCGCTGCTCTGCGACACCATGACCTGCCGTGGGCACCTCATGGCCATCACCCGGCACGGGGTCAACCGCCAGGACACCGGCCCGCTCATGAAGTGCTCCTTCGAGGAGACGGTGAGCCGGGGCCTCCAGCCGGGGGCGCTGTGGGGAGCGGGGCTGGCTCTGGGGGGGAGCTCCCGGCTCCTCCAACTCCAGCCCCTCCCGGCAGAGGGTGCTGTGGGGGCAGGGGGGCTGGCGAGGGGGGCGGGCTCCCAGCTACTCCAACCTGGCCACTCCTAACAGGGGGCGCTGTGGGGGCTGGCTATGGGGGGGGCTCCTGGGTACCCCATTCCCAGCCCCTCCCAGCAGGGGGCGCTGTGGGGGGGCTCCCGGCTCCTGTGTTCCCCGCCAGCCCCTGACCGCCGCCCCCCGCAGGTGGACGTGCTGATGGAGGCGGCGGCCCACGGGGAGAGCGACCCCATGAAGGGGGTGTCGGAGAACATCATGCTGGGGCAACTGGCGCCCGCTGGCACTGGCTGCTTCGACCTGCTGCTGGACGCCGAGAAGTGCAAATACGGCATGGAGATCCCCACCAACATCCCCGGGCTGGGCGTGGGCGTCCGTGAGTACCGCCCGGACGCTGGGTCCCCTCCCCAGCTCCAGGAGGGGAGTGGGGGCTGGTGGGCCAGGACTTGTGGGTTCTCTCCCCGGCTCTGGGAGAGGAGTGGGGCTGGTGGGCCAGGACTCCTGGGTTCTCTCCCCGGCTCTGGTGGGTTAGAGCAGGGGGGGCTGGGAGCCAGGACTCCTGGGTTCTCTCCCCGGCTCTGGGAGAGGAGTGGGGGCTGGTGGGTTAGAGCAGGGGGGGCTGGGAGCCAGGACTCCTGGGTTCTCTCCTCGGCTCTGGGAGGGGAGTGGGGGCTGGTGGGTTAGAGGAGGGGGGGCTGGGAGCCAGGATGGCTTTGGGAGGGGCGGCTTCCCGGCCAGCCGGGGGGGTTGGCGCTGGCCTCTCCCCCTCCGTCACCCCGCTCTTCTCGGCTCTAACGTTCCGCTCTCCTTCCCCGCAGCCACCGGCATGTTCTTCGGCTCGGCCCCCAGCCCCATGGGGGGGATGTCGCCCGCCATGACCCCCTGGAACCAGGGGGCCACCCCGGCCTACGGAGCCTGGTCCCCGAGTGTTGGTGTGTATTAGGGGGATGGAGTTATCCCTTGGGGGGCAGTGGATGGGTTCTGCTGTCCCCCTCCTTACTCCCAGTCGGGGGTGAAATTAACCTGCCCCCTTTGTCGCCCCCCACAGGCAGCGGCATGACCCCCGGTGCGGCTGGTTTCTCCCCCAGCGCCGCCTCCGATGCCAGTGGCTTCAGCCCGGGCTATTCCCCGGCGTGGTCCCCCACCCCCGGCTCGCCAGGCTCCCCGGGCCCCTCCAGCCCCTACGTCCCATCGCCAGGTGAGTGTCGGGTCTTGGCCCGTGTCCCCTGCCCCCCGCCACGCTCCCCCGCCTCTAACAGCCCCCTCTCCTCTTCCTCCGCCCCACAGGTGGGGCCATGTCTCCCAGCTACTCCCCGACGTCGCCGGCTTACGAGCCCCGCTCGCCCGGAGGGTACACGCCCCAGAGCCCCAGCTACAGCCCGACATCCCCC
>NW_020665102.1:461926-465519 GCF_002925995.2 Terrapene triunguis
AGCTACAGCCCGACATCCCCCAGCTACAGTCCCACCTCGCCCAGCTACAGCCCAACCAGCCCCAATTACAGCCCGACGTCCCCCAACTACACCCCCACCAGCCCCAGCTACAGCCCAACGTCACCCAGCTACAGCCCCACCAGCCCCAACTACACCCCGACCTCGCCAAACTACAGCCCCACCTCTCCCAGCTACAGCCCGACGAGTCCCAGCTACAGCCCGACATCGCCGAGCTACTCGCCCTCCAGCCCCCGCTACACCCCGCAATCACCAACCTACACCCCCAGTTCGCCCAGCTACAGCCCCAGCAGCCCCAGCTACAGCCCGACCAGCCCCAAGTACACCCCGACCAGCCCCTCCTACAGCCCCAGCTCGCCAGAGTACACCCCGACTTCCCCCAAGTACAGCCCGACTTCCCCCAAGTACAGCCCTACCTCCCCCAAGTACAGCCCCACCTCGCCGACCTACAGCCCCACGACCCCCAAGTACAGCCCTACCTCGCCGACCTACTCCCCGACCTCCCCTGTCTACACCCCGACCTCCCCCAAGTACTCCCCGACCAGCCCCACCTACAGCCCCACCTCTCCCAAGTACAGCCCCACCTCGCCCACCTACAGCCCCACCTCGCCCAAGGGCTCGACCTACTCCCCAACCTCGCCCGGCTACAGCCCCACCTCGCCGACCTACAGCCTCACCAGTCCGGCCATCAGCCCCGACGACAGCGACGAAGACAACTGAGGGGGCGCCGTGCCCGGGTCCTTGCAGCTCAGGGGGCGTGAGCCGTTTAAATGGGGGGGGGGGGGGGGGGGGGGCCCCTGGGGTAAGGAGGGGTGGCCCTTTTTGGGGGGGGGGGGGGGTGGTCACCCCAGGAAATCGCAGGGGCCAGGACTGTCTGATCTCCATTGGGGTAAGCTAGGGGGCTGACCCCCCCCTTGAATTCCTTACTGGGCAATCCAAGGGGGCAGAAACATGGGGGGACATGGTTCATGATCCCCAAAAAACAGGGCCCCCGTTTTAATTCTCTTTGTAGATACATTTAGACTACCTAGCCGGCGGGAGGGGGGGGGGGGCCTTTGCTGCCCTTGGGGGGGTCCCCTTCCCCCCCCCCCCCCCCGGCATTATACAGCCACTGCAAGTGGCGTTTCGATACCTTAGTTTAAGCCTTTTCTGCCGGCGCTCAGAGCTGTATGTTTCATTAGGTGTCGGTTTATATCCCCCCGCCCGGTGACATGAGAGCAGATTTTAACCAGCGTAGAAAATCCCAGGGGACGGTTATTGCTCTGGGCTTTTAATGAAACTTCCTCTAGCGCTGTTTGCCTGGGGGGGGGTCCTTGGTCGCTCCCTGGTTCCACCCACCCACCCCGGGGGGCAAATGACCGATTGTAAATGACCCGCCCCCCGCTTCTATGATGGGTTTTTTTTGTGTGTGTCAAGTTTGACTTCCCTGCGTGGAGGGAGAAATACTGTACCTTTGTGAGGGAAATAAACGTTTTAGTAATTTTCATCAAGGTGCGTTTGTGTTTGTGAGAATCGAGCAGGGTGTGGGGTGGGCAAACCGCTGTGGGTGCTAGAACCCAGGAGTCCTGGCTCCCACGCACCCCCCCCCCCAACCACTAGCCCCCACTCTCCTCCCAGAGCCAGGGAGAGAACCCAGGAATCCTGGCTGCCCACTCCCCTTGCAGAGCCAGGAGAGAACCCAGGAGTCCTGGCTCCCAGCCCCCCTTGCTTTAACCACTAGCCCCCACTCCCTTCTCAGAGCCGGGAAGAGAACCCAGGAGTCCTGGCTGCCCACTCCCCTCCCAGAGCCAGGGAGAGAACCCAGGCGTCCTGGCTCTCAGCGACCCCGCTGTGTGTGTCAGGAATGAGTTCTGTGCCTATAGCCTCTCATGCCTGCTATCCCTGCCTCAGTTTCCCCAGGGGTAACAGCAGGAGCCTTCTTCCCTGTCCCCTTTCTGCAGCGGGGGCTGAAAGGGGCCTCAGACCTTTAAAAGAGAAGGACTCAGCTGGGAATCGAACCCGGGACAACGGCTCGGGAGGCAGCTCTGCTCACGGCTGGGAGGTGTTGGGCGCCGGGCTGGGAGCGATCACTGAATCTGGGGCGGGGGGGCAAGCTGGTTCCGGGCAGGGGGTGGATTTGAACTCCCTGTCCCCGGAGCCTTAAACTGCTCGGTGGAGCTCCTGTGGGGGCAGGCTTGATAGAAGGGGGACATGTGGGGCTGAGAGATTGTGCAGAGTGGGGGGTGGGGGAAAAGGGGGGGGGTGTCTTTCCAGACACCAACAAAACCCTCAGCACTCCTGGGTTCTGTCCTTGGTTATGGGAGGGGAGTTGGGGCTGGTGGGTTAGAGCAGCGGAGGCTGGGAGCCAGGGGGGCTGGGTTCTCCCCCTGGCTCCGGGAGATGAGTGGGGTCTAGTGGTTAGAGGGAGGGGGCAGGACTCCTGGGTTCTGTCCCTAGCGCTGAGTGGGGAGTGGGGCCTAGTGGGTTGGAACTGGGACTCCTGGGTTTTGTGCCTACCTTGGAGGCTTTGGGGGAAGTGCCTTTGTCATGTTGTGCCTCAGTTTCCCCATCTGGTAACTGAGGCGGAGGCAGAGTCCGGGCAGGGCCTGGCACAAGCAGGGCCCGGTTCCGGACGAGCCCTCTGGGATCCTACCCATCCTTGAACAGTCTTCGAGGGAAGGAAGAGACGATTCCCCGCGGATTTCACTCCATCAGCCCGAGAGGTGGCCGCATCTCGGCGCCGGGCAAGGGGTCCCTGAGTAACCAGCCGCCCCGCCACAGAGGTGGCTGCATCTCAGCGCCAGGCAAGGGGTCCCCGT
This sequence comes from Terrapene triunguis, assembly GCF_002925995.2. Classification (NCBI taxonomy): domain Eukaryota; kingdom Metazoa; phylum Chordata; order Testudines; family Emydidae; genus Terrapene; species Terrapene triunguis. Next base: position 464,743 of record NW_020665102.1, read on the forward strand.
GTCACCAGCTGCCCCGCCCCAGAGATGGGCACATCTCAGCGCCGTGCGAGGGGTCCCTGTATAACCAGTCGCCCCGCCCCAGAGGTGGCCGCATGTTTGCTTCATGCAGCTATAGCAGAAATCGGAGGTGAGCTGGGTTTATACCAGTGGGGGGGTACGTGTGCTCTTGGGGGGTACACTGAGGTCTTCCGGGGGGCCACGCCAATGCCTTGTTTTCCAGCAGGCCAGTGAAGTCAGGCCGAATTCAAATTTCCAACCTTGACCTGTTTACACTGCTCGGGATCCTCCCCCCGAACCAAGATTTATATGGCCTGGGTGTTATTTCCTACCGCATCGGTGACGCTTGGGGGTTTATGGCGGGTTTGGGGTGTAATTTGGGGGCGCAGAAGCCAAATCAGCCTCCCGCCAAGGGGACGGTGCCCAGGCCAGGCCGAGAGGTGCTGGTTTACATGGGCCGGGAATCTGGAGTGGGCAGAACCGGATTTGGCTCCAGATCTGGCTTGGCACCTTTGGAGCTAGTGTCAGGCTGTTCCTGACCCATTGCCAGGCCCCAACGGAGGAGGCTGCTGCCAGTGGTAGCGTGGCCGAGCGGTCTAAGGCGCTGGATTTAGGCTCCAGTCTCTCCGGGGACGTGGGTTCGAATCCCACCGCTGCCAAACGAAAGTTTTTTGGAGAGTTTTAGCGCCGCCCCCTGCAAGAAGCGAGGGGGGGCGGGAGCCGGTCGCTCCTCCCAGGCACGCGATTTTAGCTCTAGCTCCCCCTCTCGGGCGCCGCGCC
>NW_020665102.1:470519-474499 GCF_002925995.2 Terrapene triunguis
ACACACACACACACACACACACACTGCTCTAGAAACACACACACACTACACACATACACACTACCCTGCTAACACACACCCGCTACACACAAACTGCTCCGCAAGCACACACCCCGCTACGCTCTCACACTGCTCTGCACACACCTGCTACATACACGAACACACACAGAGCTTTGCAAACACCCCCCCGCTACACACACACACTGCTACACACACACACCCACATTGCTCTGTAAATATACGCCCTGCTACACACACGCACACCCACTACACACACACATGCACTGCACTGGAAACACCCCCCCACACACACGCACACACTGATACACACACACACACACTGCTCTGCAAACACACACACACACACACTGCTCTGCCAACACACCCCACTATACACACCCACCCACACTTATTATGCAAGCACATAACATTCTAACATACAACACTGTCCAAACACACCCACACAAACCCACAATAACACACCCACACCTCCTTCTGTGCCTTGATCTGATGTGTGATCTCCCCGCCCCACCCACTGGCTGCAGCCATGGGTGCTCTCTCCTCCAGGATGGAAGGGTCTGTGCGTGCCCCCCCACCCACCCTGTGCCTCAGTTTCCCCATGTGTTGGGTGGGGGGAGGCTGTTGCCTCTCTGGCCATGGGGACAGGGTGGGGCGGCAGCGGGTCCAGACCTTGAGATGCCCAGGAGACACCGCCCTGAATCCAGGCTGGGTTATAGGGCAATGGGGCCAGCCCTGCCTGCCAGGGGAGAGAGCCCCCCGCTGAGCCCCCGCCCCGCTCCCTGCCCCACAGCACCCCCTAGCGCCACCCTGGGGCGAGCCCTGCCTGCCAGGGGAGAGCGCCCCCTGCTGAGCCCTCCGCCCCGCTCCCTGCCCCACAGCGGCCCCTAGCGCAAGCCCTGCCTGCCAGGGGAGAGTGCCCCCTGCTGAGCCCCCTGCCCCACAGCGCCCCCTAGCGTTGGTCTGACTCCATCTGTGTCTTTCTGTCGCCAGGAGCTGCCGGAGGAGATGCCGGGCGCGCTGGAGCTGGTATGTCTGGGGTGCCAGTTCCCCCCCTCCACCCCCCGCCCCATACCGGCTCTCTGCTCCCCGCTCCACACCGGCTCCCTTCCCTCTGGGGTCAGTTTTCTCCTTTCTTCTTTCCCTGACATTCTCAGTCGTTTTCGTTCCCTTTTGCTTTTTCCTTCCGTCTTTCTTCTCCTTCTCTCTCTTCATTTCTCCCGCTCTTTTCCTTTCATCCTTGAGTTTCTCGTTCCTCCTTTTCTTTCCGTTTTTCTCTCTCTGTTCTTTCTTCCTCTCATCCGTTTGCTCTCTGGTTTTCTCTGTCCCATCTTCCGTTCCTCTTTCCCCTCAGCCCTGTGGCGTTCCTTCTCCTTTCCCTTCACTTTCCTTCTTTCTTCTCTGTTTTCTGTCTTCCTCTCGTTCATCCGTTCAGCCTTCTTCGCTCTTTCCTCTGCTTTTCTTTCCTTTCCTCCTGTGTCTGTTCAGTTCTTCATTCATTTCTCATTCCTCCTGTTCGCCTTCCCGTCTCTTCTCCTTTTCTTTTTCATTCTCTTGTTTTTTTCTTTTGTTTGTGCTTTCTTTTTGTTTCTCCCTTCAGCCTTTTCATTCTGCTTTGTACTCATCCTCTTGTCTCTTTTCATTCTTCTTTCCACTGATTCTGTGTTCTGCTTTCCTCCATCATAGACTTTTTCATTCTTCCTTTCTCTTCTTTCTTCTCTCGTTTTTCTCCATTCCTCCTACATTCTTCCGCTCTTCCGTGCATTCACTGTTTGTGCGTTCGCTTGTGTTGCCCTTTGCTCCTTTTTTGTTCATTCTTCTGCTTTTCTCCTTCCTGTCTTTCACTCATTCGTCCCACGTTCAGCCTTCTGCCCTCTCTCTTCACTTTGCCTTTTCTTTCCCACTCTCTTCTTTTTCCATTGCTTCGTTTTCTCTTGGTTTTTCTCTTTCATCCTTCACCCGTCTTTTCCTGCCATTTTCTTTCTTTCTTTCTTTCTTTCTTTCTTTCTTTGTCCCCTTTTCTTTCTTTCTTTCTTTCTTTCTTTCTTTCTTCATGGACTTTTTCACTCTTTCCGTCTCTCTTTCACTCCTTCTCTGGAGGGGGCCCAGGACCCCAGAGGGAGGTGGGGGAGATTGGGTCGTCCCCCCGCCCTGAGGGATATGGGCCATGAACAGAGATGGGGTAACTTCCCGCTGCCTCCGCTACTCCCCCCTTCCTGAGACTGGGCCCCTCCCAGCCAGGACTGGCTCCCACCCCCCAAGACGGTGTATTATTTAGGGGGGGTGGGCTCCTGCAATACAGAGATTGTGGGGGGCTGCAGGGGGGGCTGTGTGTGTGTCATTTACACCCCCCCATTAACCCTTTCCTCACTCAACTGTCCCCCACCCAGCTGGTGCCCCCTGTTGGCCGCAGCCCCCAGGGCTGGTTCCTGCAGCACCTGGACCAAGAGGAAGCGCCGCGGGAGAGGAGATCGTGTGAGTGAACCCCCAACATTGTCCCCAACCTGGCAAAGGGGGGCTGGCAGCCCGAACTCCTGGGTTCCCTCCCCACTGCGGGGGGTTAGAGCGGGAGGGCTGGGAGCCAGGACTCCTGGGTTCTCTCCCCGGCTCTGGTAGGGGAGTGGGGGCTGGTGGGTTAGAGCCGGGGGGGCTGGGAGCCAGGACTCCTGGATTCTCTCCCCGGCTCTGGGAGGAGAGTGGGGGCTGGTGGGTTAGAGCAGGGGGGGCTGGGAGCCAGGACTCCTGGGTTCTCTCCCGGGCTGTGGGAGGGAAGTGGGGGCTGGTGGGTCAGAGCAAGGGCGGGTGGATTCTGTGGTTGTCTGCATATGCATCTCCATGTAATGCTGCCCCCTAGTGGCAGCTCACTATATAGCACCCATGTGTGTCATGAGACCCATACGGCATAAAGGTAAGTGCGATTCTCCCTGCTTGTATTTGGCAGTGTCCAGGGGGAAGAGGCCTCGCTCAAAACCTGTTGCTGCGCACTATAAAGGTGAGAGACCTGGGAGGCATCCGGTCGTGTTGGGATCGGGAAGTGGTGGATTTAAAAAATATATATACACATATTTGGAGGTGGCTTGTTGCTGGTTAAGTCATTGTGGTTTTGAGCCCCCCCCCCTGCTCTAACCACCAGCCCCCGCTCCCCTCCCAGAGCCCGGGAGAGAACCCAGGAGTCCTGGCTCCCAGCGCCCCCCAGTGTAGTAACGGCTCATGTTGGTCTCTGTTTCAGTGCAATTGCCAAAGGACCCAGCTGGGATCAATTCAGGTAATTCTAGGAGGGGCTGTGTGAAGCCCGCAATTCCACGAGGGGGCTGGGAGCCAGGACTCCTGGGTTCTCTCCCCAGCTCTGGGAGGGGAGTGGGGACTGGTGGTTAGAGCAGGGGGTGCTGGGAGCTTTCAGTCTAGCTACGCTTCCCCTGCCGCCACCTTAGGGGTAGGGAGTCTGGTACCTGGACAAACGTCCCTCCCCAGCCTGAGCGCCCTGCAGTTCCGAGGGCAGCCAGCAGGGGGCAGCCCCACACCCTGAGGATAATACATCGGGGGCAGCTTATTATAAACCGGGAATGGGGGCAGAGAAGGTGGGAGTGGGGCGGGGGACCCAGGCAGAGAGGTGGGCCAGGGCAGCCCTCAGTCTTGAGGGCGGCGGGGGAGGGGGGGAATCTAATGTGTAATACACCTGCCCCCCCCTTCTGTGCCTCCCCCCCCGCACCATGCCAGGGCCTGACGGGACCATCCGGGGCTGGGAGGAGACGCTCAATGCCACGAAACCCTTGAACTACAATCCGGCCAGCGGGGAATTTGACGTCCTCCGGAAGGGCCTGTACTACCTGTACTGCCAGGTGAGGGGCAGCTGGATGCCTGGGTTCTCTCCTCGGCTCTGGGAGGCGAGTGGGAGCTGGTGGTTAGAGCAGGGGTGCTGGGAGCCAGGACTCCTGGGTTCTCTCCCCGGCTCTGGGAGGGGA
>NW_020665102.1:474509-482762 GCF_002925995.2 Terrapene triunguis
GCCAGGACTCCTGGGTTCTCTCCCCGGCTCTGGGAGGGGAGTGGGGGCTGGTGGTTAGAGCAGGGGGGTTGGGGCCTGGACTCCTGGGTTCTATTGACCCCCTCTGCCCCCGGCAGGTGCATTTCAACGAGGGGCGGACAGTGTACATCAAGCTGGACGTGGTGGTGGACGGGGTGCTGGCCCTGCGGTGCCTGGAGCAGTTTCCCCCGACCAGCGCCGGCCCGCAGGACCCCGAGCTGCACGTCTGCCAGGTCTCTGGGCTCCTGCTCCTCCAGCCGCGCTCTGTCCTTCGCCTCCGCACCATCCGCGACGTGAGGCTCAAGGCTGAGCCCTATCTCACCTTCTTCGGCCTCTTCCAGGTGCACTGAGCCAGGGGCGGCGGGGCAGGACTCCTGGGTTCCCTGGGAGAGCAGTGGCGTTGAGTGCCTGGAGCAGGAGGGGGCTGGGAGCCAGGACTCCTGGGTTCTATCCCCAGCTCTGGGAGGAGAGTGGAGTCCAGTGGTTAGACCGGGGGGGGCTGGCTGGGAGCCAGGACTCCTGGGTTCTCTCCCTGGGTCTGGTAGGGGAGTGGGGGCTGGTGGGTTAGAGCAGGGGGGGCTGGGAGCCAGGACTCCTGGGTTCTCTCCCTGGCTCTTCCTGTCCCCAACGCTCAGGGCGGGGATAAAACACCCAACCAAAGCCCTGACCCCCACAGCAGGGGAAAGTGGCACATGGGGCGGGGGGGGGGGGGGGGGCACAGTGCCCATTGCAGCCACCAGGGGGCACACGGACACATCCTCCCCCTGGCTGGGGTGGTGCAGTGCCCCTTGTTGCCACCAGGGGGCACACGGCTGCTCTAGGCTGGCTGGCCTGCCCGCCTCGCCCACCACTCGACAGCAGTGGCAGCCAATAGCACGCCAGGACCACCAGTGCCTGATTGGCTGCACCGTGGGTGGGCGGGACAATGAACGCCCACCCATGGAGGGGGCGGGACACACACACACACACACACACACACACACCGGTGCCCGTGCGGGGTGGGGGCGGGACTCACGGGACACAGAGTATTTTATACCAGAAACGATTATTAAAAGGAGAATTAAAATGCCGTGGCCTCGTCTGTGGCGAATTGCTTGACCTGGGTTCTCTGGGAGGGGAGTGGGGTCTGGTGGTTAGAGCAGGGGGGGCTGGGAGCCAGGACTCCTGGGTTCTCTCCCTAGATCTATATGCGGGCAGGGGTGTTTCGCGTAGGAGAAGAAGTGGACGGTCCCACTGAGGTTTATTCTTCGGCACCCACCCGTTTATTTTACCACGAACGCCCAACACCGGCCCACTTCCCTGGCCATGGCAGAGATTGACAGCCACAGCTGGCTTCCTGGCTCAGAAATCCCCAGGCCGCTTCTCCGGCCGGTCCTGTGCCCCAAGGAGCTCTGTCTCTTGACTTCCTATCCGGGTGACCCGCCCCGCCTGCCTCTCTGGCTTTCTGTGCCTCCATCGCTTTCTGTTTCTCTCACATAGCAGTGACCCGTCGATCCCTCAGCCCATGCCCTTAACCATTGGTCCCAGGGAAACCCCTCCATCCGCAGGGCTTAGCACCTTGGGTGGTGGCTTTCCGCGGTTTCATCTCTCGCTACACACATGGTGCACTTAGTTGCTCCTTCTGCTGAGCCAGATCGGTCCGCGCAGCCAGGGCCGTCTGTCGAGCAAAACAGCCATGAACTGGTTTGTCACGGGGTGCGAGAAGGGGAGCGGAGTCCTGGGCAGCTAGACGCATTACCAGCTGCCAAAAAGGGGCAGCTTATAAAGGCGGAGACGGCTGCTGGCAGACGGCGCCCGGAGGGAGGCCAAATTCCAGGCAACAGGTGCTGGCAGAACAGGAAGCCAGGGGCCGAGGGAGGAGGCGGCTGGCCTCAGAGAAACAGGTGTGAGTTTTCTTTTGAAAGGCTTCATGCAGGGCTTAATAGACCAGAGGCCAGACGAGGGGGGGAGGGGTGCTGTTTTGGGGAAACGGAGGCAAGCCTCAATAGAATCACGCTCAGCCAGGTGCCCCGGTGAACGCTGCTCATTCATTGGATCACATGATACTGCGGGGAGAAAGGCGGGGGGTTACACCTTGTATCTGTCTACTCCCGACCTTGAGCCGGCCAACCCTCCCCACGGCCCCCTCCATCCATCATGACATACACCACCTAGTTACCCGCCCTGCTGTTCCAGGCCTCCGCTCCCTGCCCCCTCTTGGTCCAGACCCGCAGCCCCCGGCCTCTGCTAGCCCAGCCCCGCCAGGGCCCCTTGGGGTGAAGGCCACCAGGCCTCAATCGATGGCTTTCCCGGAGCCCGCGGCCGCGTGGGTGGCTGGCTGGCTCAGGCCTGCAGTAGCTTATCTTGTGTTCGCACTCACCAGAACAAACTGATGATCAAACACTTCAATTCCTGAGAAAGCCTGAACGTGGGTTATCTTAACCGCTGCCCCACCCCAGAGGTGGCCGCATCTCAGCGCTGGGTGAGGGAGCCCTGGATAACCAGCTGCTCTGCCCCAGAGGTGGCTGCATCTCAGCGCCGGGTGAGGGATCCCTGGGTAACCAGCCGCCCCGCCCCAGAGGTGGCCGCATCTCAGCACCGGGCGAGGGGTCCCCGTGTAACCACCACTCCACCCCAGAAGTGGCCGCATCTCAGCGCCGGGCGAGGGGTCCCTGGGTACCCAACCTGGCAACTGCTTTAGGCTCAAAAGGCACAAGGGGAATATTGGTTGGGAGGGGGCTGCAGGCAGATGTGGGATAGGCAGTAGCCCAGTGCGAGGGAGGGGAGTGGGGTCAGGTGGGTTAGAGCAGGGGGGGGGCAGGGAGCCAGGACTCCAGCGTTCTCTCCCCGGCTCTGGGAAGAGAGTGGGGGCTGGTGGGTCAGAGCAGGGGGGCTGGGAGCCGGGACTCCTGGGTTCTCTCCCCGGCTCTGGGAGGGGAGTGGGGGCTGGTGGGTTAGAGCAGGGGGGCTGGGAGCCAGGACTCCTGGGTTATAGTCTATTCAGGGGGGCAGGGAAGTTTCCCAGCTGTTGCTAACACCCTGGGACCTGAGTGCATTCATCCTTCCTATGCAAATACGAATGAAGCCAAGCATTTTGGGCGGGGAGATAGAAATCAGCGGGTGACTTTGAGTTCTGGAGGTCTGAGGCAAGAAGGGGGAGCCGGATATTTGCGGATGAATTCAAGGGGTCCCTGGAAAATTCAGGGTGAGCTCAGAGACTTGGGGGTGCCCTCCACAGAAGGAGTAAAGGTTGGGGGAGAGATTTGGGGGGCAGAGACTTGTGGGTGACCTCCCCAGGGGAGGAAGGTTTCAGGGGCAGAGTTTTTGTGGACTTCCCAAGAGACGGACTTTAGGGGGGATTTTGCAGGAGGGGGGAAAGATTTGGGGGGGACCTCAGGGCAACCCACAGATCTGAAGCAGGGGGACCCCCACCCATTCGCCATTGTGGGGGGGCTAACGGTCCCAGCCAGCTGGCAGACGGATACAGCTGGCAAGGCCCCGGGCACCCGGCAGTTTCCTCCCCCCACGCCCTCTTCCCCACGTCCCCTTACGCAAGACCCAGACGCCAGCGCCCGCCACTAGCCGGCCACAGCCTGGGGCTCGCCGGCCACCCCCCGGAACCTGCAAAGGGGCCCCCACCAGATCCCAGCTGCACCCCCTAGGTCAACCCAGGCCTCACTGGGCTCCGGAGAGGTTGGGGGGGGGGGGCGTGAGCAGGGGGATTTTCGGGGGGTGGCTTTGAGAACAGGCCGGGGGAGATTTTGGAGGTGTCCGGGCAGGAATTTGGGGGAGCAGCTAGGGAGGGGGAGGGGAGGCTTTAGGAATGGGATGTGTGGGGGTGTCAGGGAGGAATTGGAAGGGGATTTGGGGGCGCAGCTAGGGAGGGGGAGGGGGCGCAGCTAGGGAGGGGGAGGGGGCTCTGGGTGTGAGATTTTTGGGGGTGTCAAGGAGGGATTTGTGGGCGCAGCTAGGGAGCAGGAGGGGGCTCTGGGTGTGAGATTTTTGGGGATATCGAGGAGGGATTTGTGGGCACAGCTAGGGAGGGAGTGGAGGGATCTGGAAGGGGGATTTGGGAGTATCTGGGCAGGGATCTGTGGGCACAGCTAGGGAGGGGGGGCTCTGGAAGGGGGATTTGGGGGTATCTGGGCAGGAATTTGGGGGAGCAGCTACCGAGGGGGGCTCCAGGAGTGGGCTTGGGGGGGCATCAGGTGGGGGGAAAAGCCAGGGGGGAGGTGACACTCCCCAGCCCTCATGGCCAGAGCCCCAGGGCGCCAGGCTCTGGGGGGGCTGTGGCTGGGGGGGGGCGCGGCCCTGGGGGTGCTGGCCTGTGTCATCGCCCTTATGGCCCAGCAGGCCCACCTGGGAGCCCTGCGGGGGGAACTGATCCAGCTCCGGGGACAGCTGACGGCCGCCAGGAGGGGAGAGACCAGGCCCCCTGGAGAGACGCAGGTGAGACCCCCCAAAACTGATCCACATGAGGGGCTGGTGGGTTAGAGCAGGGGGGGCTGGGAGCCAGGACGCCTGGGTTCTCTCCCCGGCTCTGGGAGGGGAAGGAGGTGCAGGGGGCAGGTGAAACTTACCGGGGAAGATCCGAGGTGCTGCTTTGCTCTCGCTTCCCCCTTGTCCTCCACGGGGCAGCAGCCGAGAGGGAGGAGACCCCTGAAGGGTTAAAGATTAAGCTGCCCCCCCATCGGGGCTGGGGGGAGCCGCTAACACAAACCTGGCACCGACCTTTAGCGCTCGGCGAGGAGGCGGAAACAACCCGCCTCCCTGGGAAAACCCCACATGGCGGAAAGGAATGTGCAGAGCGACCCAATTACTGCCGGCTCTGGGAGGGGAGTGGGGGGCTGGGAGCCAGGACTCCTGGGTTCTCTCATCATCTCTAGGAGGGGAGTGGGGGCTGGTGGTTAGAGCGGGGGGTGCTGGGAGCCAGGACTCCTGGGTTTTCTCCCTGGCTCTGGGAGGGGAGTGGGGGTTGGCGCCAGGGGATCTCTTCCAGGGCTAACCCTCTCCTGTCTGCTCTTGGTTCAGGGGCCCGGGGAGCTGGAGTCCCCCCTGGCTGTGGGGGTCCAGGCCCCTGTGGTTTGGCGAAGGGGGAAAAGGGGCTCCGAGGGGAAGTCAAGGCAGCAGGACCAGCGGCAGCAACACAGTGAGTGGCTGGGGATGAAGTGAAAGTGACAAGTGGCTGCAGCTGATAACGGGTGTCCCACCCTTGGGTGGGGGTGGGGAACGGGGCCTGTCCCCTCTAGGGGGCGCAGGCTCCCATCCGGCCCCAGGGCGGGGGCTGGCTGTGGGTGGTGTGTGTGGTGGGGGAACGGGATATTGAGAAATGAAAGTAGAAAGTGACAAACTCAGCAGGGGAAAGGCCGGCTGCGGATATCAGCTGCCTCCCCGGGTGAATCCGGAGTCACTCCTGATTGCAATGCGGTGAGGCCTGGATTCCATTTCCAATTTTTGCCTCCCAGGTTGTCACGCAGTGTGGGGGAGTCAGGGCCCTGCACCCCTCTTCCTGGGATTCACCGTGACTCTCAGCCAGCCAGTAAACAGAAGGTTTATTGGACAGTAGGAACGCAGTCTGAAACAGAGTGTGTAGGTACAACCAGAACCCCTCAGTCAAGTCCTTCTGGGGGGTTCAGGGAGCTTAGACGCCAGCTTGGGGTTCCCTGCGTTGCACCACCCAGCCCAAGACTGAAAAAAAAAACTCCTCCAGCAGCTTTCTCCCCACTCCCCTCTCCTTTGTTCAGTCTCCCGGGCAGAAGGTGTCATTTCTCCCACCCCCCTCCTGGCTCAGGTTACAACTCAGGTAGCTTCCTTCAAGGGAAGCCCCCCACCCCCAATGTAACTCCCCTGCAACATTGCCAGGTCAAATCCGCCCCACTCCCTGCTCCGTCACATCTCTCCCCCCTTCGAGACTGAACTGAGCGGGGTCACTCTGCCCAGTGACCTGGGGAAGTTCAGGGCCCCCTCTCCGGGACAACGCATCCGCTATCAGGTTGTCACTTCCCTTCACATGGACCACGTCCATGTCATAATCCTGCAGGAGCAGGCTCCACCTCAGGAGCTTGGCGTTGGCTCCTTTCATCTGATGCAGCCAGGTCAGGGGAGAGTGGTCAGTGTACATAGTGAAGTGTCACCCAAAGAGATATGGCTCCAGTTTCTTAAGGGCCCACACCATGGCCAGGCATTCCTTCTCGATGGCCGCGTAGGAGCCCGTCTGCAGGGTCAACCCTGTGCATCTCGCAGGCATTCTCAAAGGCCATCAGGAAGGTATCCATGTCCTCCCCCTCCTTACGCTGGGCCAGGAAGCACTTATCAAAGCTTCTTGCAGTCTTGGGTCCCCCCTCGCTCGCTGCAGCCGGGGCCCCACTGCTCCTCAGCCTGGCCAGCTCCAGCTCATGCTGACGCTGTTTCTCCTTCTACGCCAGCCTATGCTGACGCTGTTTTTCCTTCTCTTCCCGCTGCTTTTCCCGTTCTTCCCGCTCCTCCTTCAGTTCTTGCTTCCTTAACTCGAGCTCTTCCCGTCTCATCTCCCATTCATATTCCAGCCGCATCCGCTCCAGGGACGGGGAGCTCCGCCGGGACGATCCCCTGCTGGCCGCTGGGGTCAGGGTGCCCTCGATATTCGCTGGGCTTCCTCCAACCCCTCCCCTAGGTATAGGTAGGCAGGATCTCGGGATGTCCTCGGCAGCAGTCTGACCCCTCCCAGCCACGTCAGGCCCCGGGGCCCCCGCTGCATCCGCCGGGCGGCTTCCCTCAGGGACAGGATCGGTTCATCCAAGCGACCCTTCTCCTCCAGCTGGGCAATGAGCTGTTCTTTGGTGGACCTCCCAATGCGCAGTCCCCTCTGCCTGCACAGCTCCACCAGGTCGCTCTTAAGGCGTTTAGCATACATCCTCCTGCTGGCCACTCGCCGGCCTGTGCTCTCCGCTTTTCACCATTCCCGGGAGACCCCTATTGTGCCAGCCCTTCTTCAGGTCACAATCTGTCTGCCAGGATCAAACTGCAGACTCCTCCGCCTCTGGGACCGCTCTCTGCGATCCCCCGGGGGACCCTGTTACTGCAAAAGTCCTTCTCGCTGGTCACACACTCCCAGGGGTTAATCGCCCCCTGAAACCGTCTCTCTCTGACTCTTCAGCAGACCTGGTCCCCATCAATCCCCCTTCGCTTTACTGCTCCCCAGTCACTTACTGCAGGAAGCACCGTCCACAGGGTGCAGTAGATCCCACCGCTGCCACCAGTTGTCACGGAGTGTGGGGGAGTCAGGGCCCTGCACCCCCGGCGTCCTGCGATTCACCATGACTCTCAGCCAGCCAGTAAAATGAAAGGTTTATTGGACAGTAGGAACACAGTCTGAAACAGAGATTGTAGGTACAACCAGGACCCCTCAGTCAAGTCCTTCTGGGGGGCAGGGAGCTTACACCCCAGCCTTGGGCGTCCCTGCGTTCCACCACCCAGCCCAAACTGAAACTAAAAACTCCTCCAGCAGCTCTCTCCCCCCTCCCCCTGCTCCTCCTCTCCTTTGTCTTGTCTCCTGGGCAGAAGGTGTCACTTCTCCCACCCCCCCTCCTGGCTCAGATTACAGCTCAGGTAGCTTCCTTCAAGGGAAGCCCCCCACCCCCAATGTAACTCCCCTGCAACATTCCCAGGTCAGTCCGCCCTGCTCCCTGCTCCGTCACACAGGTCAGTTTCTGGTAATAGCTGTTGCCCCGGCGCCCCCCGCAGTGGATCACCCCGTTGAGCTGATGTCTTTTGCGGTGCAGGGGGAGATGCTCCGGGGTTGGCCCCTGGGGTGGAGACCTCGGGCTCTGACCCTGGTGCAGGCAGCGGTTCTGGGGAGATCACACAAGCCCTTAGGTTCACACCACTTCGTGGCAGAGGTGGGATCCCAGTGCCGCTTGGTAGGGCTGTTAAAGTTCCCAGCGGCTCCGAGCCCACTGGGAGATCCAGGCTCTGGCAGCCATGGGGCAAAGGGGCACAGGGGTGAGGGGAGGGAAACTGGTGAGTCACTGTCTCTGTCTTTCCACCTGACTCCTAGGGAAACGCTCGGTTCTGCACCTGGCCCCCAGCCATCGCTCCACCAACAGTGAGTCGTTGTCCCCCCCCCCCCAGCATCCCCCTTGCCTGTGTGACCCACGCTGACCATCAGGACTCCTGGGTTCTCTCCCCCGCTCTGGGAGGGGAGTGGGGGCTGGTGGGTTAGAGCGGGGGGGGGGCTGGGAGCCAGGACTCCTGGGTTCTCCCCCCGGCTCTGGGAGG
>NW_020665102.1:482772-483635 GCF_002925995.2 Terrapene triunguis
GGGGCTGGGAGCCAGGACTCCTGGGTTCTCCCCCCGGCTCTGGGAGGAGAGTGGGGGCTGGTGGTTAGAGCAGGGAGGGCTGGGAGCCAGGGGGTGCTAACAGCCCCCCATCACTCCCACAGATGAGGGGGACATGACTGAGATCTGGTGGCAGCCTTTCCTGCAGCAGGGCCCGGCGCTGGAAGTGAGTGGTCCAGACGTGGCCGTGAAGCAGACGGGATTGTACCTCGTCTACAGCCAGGTAAGGGCCAGTCCCGGCCCTGGGGCCGGGTGGGAGCTGGCACCCCCTACAGGGGACAGGCCCCTGCCCCATTCCCCGCCCCCCTGAGCCAGCCAGTCCCCGCCCTGGGGCCGGGTGGGAGCCGGCGCCCCCTAGAGGGGACGGGCCCCAGGACCCCCAGTCCAACCCTCAGCCCCTCTCCCCTGCTGCCCCCCCAGGTGCTGTTCCACGACCCCACGTTCACCATGGGGCAGGTGCTGTGGCGGGCGTCGGCCGGGGGGCCGGGGCAGATCCTGCTGCGGTGTGTCCAGAGCATGCCCCGCGAGCCGGAGCAGGCTTACAACAGCTGTTACAGCGGAGGTGAGCGGGGGGGGGGTGTGTTATAGCTATTGGGGGGGGGAGACCACCCCGGAGGGAGGAATTTGCAGCCACTGGGGGGGCAGTTACAGGGAATGGGGGGGGCAGCAGGGAGCTGTCCAGACCCCAGCCCATGATGATGTGTGTCCCCCCCTCAGGCGTTTTCCAGCTGCAGCGCGGGGACCAGCTGAGTCTCCGGGTGCCCCGGGCCAACGCGTCGCTAGATCTCAGCCCGCACGGGACGTTCCTGGGCCTGGTCCGCCTGTAGAGGGCCGGCCACCCCCCC
>NW_020665102.1:488635-496876 GCF_002925995.2 Terrapene triunguis
GGAGTGAAGGGCACCGGCAGAGCTGGGTGGGGCGGATTTGGAGGAGTGTGGCCAAGGCCTGAGATCTCGCGGGATTTGAGGAGGAGTGTGCCCAGCAGCTCAGATCTCGCGGGATGTGGGGGAAGCCGGGGTGAGCGGGGGCATCGTGAGAGCAAGGGTTTCAGGTCTCGCGGAGTTTCAGGCAAGTCTCGCGAGATCTCCCCGAGGGGGCGGAGCCTGGCGCTGTCATGGCCGCCTCCAGCGCTTGAGCTGCTCGTGCTGTCGGAGTGAGAACCTGGGAGGTAACGGGGCCCGTCCATCTCCCCCCTCCCAGGGGAGAGAGTGGGCGCGTCAATGTAACCCCCCCACGGCAGAGTGGTCCCGTCCATATCCCCCCCGAGAGGGAGTGGGCCCGTCCATGCACCCCAACACCCTTCTCCTTCCCCGGCTATCCGGGGTAAGAGCCCAGATTCCAGCCGGGAAGAGGGACACGTGGTCTGGGGGGCGGGGCTGGGAGCCAGGACTCCTGGGTTCTCTCCCCGGCTCTGGGAGAGGAGTGGGGGCTGGTGGTTGGAGCAGGGTGGGCTGGGAGCCAGGACTCCTGGGTTCTCTCCCGCCATTAACCCTTTGTCTCCTGCCTCGCCAGGCACCGCCGCCCCACGCTCTGGGGATGCTCGACGCACTGGGGCGCGTCAGCCGCTGCAGCACCCGCCGGAGCAGACACATCCCCGGCCGCGCTCCCCGCCGCCCGCCCAGCTGAGCCCCCGGGCGATGGAGGCAGAGACGCTCGCTGGCGATGCCTGTGTGGATGATCCGGTCAGGGGAGACGCCGGGTCCCCAGAGACGCCAGCCCAGCTGAGCCCCTGGGCGATGGAGGCAGAGACTCTCGCTGGCGATGCCTGTGTGGATTATCCGGCCGGGGGAGCCGCTGGGTCCCCGGAGCCGCCCGCCAAGCTGGCCCGGCAGAATGGCTCGCCTGGGGGCGAGGCGCCGGGGGCGGGATCCATGCCGCAGGAGGACCCAGGCAGGGAGCCGGCTGGCGGAGAGGGGCTGGCGGAAGCAGGGAATGAAGTGGCGGAGGACGGAGGACCGGGACCGGAGTGGGAAGAGGAGTACTAGTAAGGGCCAGAGCGACGAGCCGGGCCCGCCGTTGCACCGGGCGTGGGCATGGGCCCTCCATGCACGGAGCCTCAGTGGGGCGGGGAGCGCCTGGATCTGGTCGCTGGCGCTAAGCGGGGGCTGGGTTGGGGTGGCCTGATCCACTGGGGTGGTTCGAGGCCGGGCGTGTGTCAATGCTTAGAACGTCCGGCAGGGGCTGGGAGCCAGGACTCCTGGGTTCTCTCCCCGGCTCTGGGAGGGGAGTGGGGGCTGGTGGTTAGAGCTGGGGGGGGGGGCTGGGAGCCAGGACTCCTGGGTTCTCTCCCTGTCTCTGGGAGGGGAGTGGGGGCTGGTGATTAGACAAAGGTAGGGGGGCGGGCTGGGAGCAGGACGCCTGGGTTCTCTCCAGAGGGGCTGGGTGACCTCTTTAGCAGTGTCTCCCCCTCTTTCTCCCCCCAGCCTGCCGGGCTACAAGTTCCTGGGGCCCCCCAAACTGCTGACGGGCGCTTGGGGCGAATACGGCTGCCTGCCGGAGAACTTCCTCAAGGGCTGCAAGTGGTAGGATGCTGGGCCGGGCCCTGGTGTCGGGGAGGGGGTGGGGGGGCGTAGATCTTTGGGGTCACATCCTGGGACTCTGATCAGGGATCGGCTGCCCCCCCCCCGGGGTGCTGAGTGTCACACAGAGCCCCCTTGAGAAGATCGGATACCCCCCCCGCCCCCTCGGTGCTGGACAGAGCCCCAGGCCAGGAGAAGGTCCCAGACACACTTCATAGTGGGTGCTGCATGGACACCGCTGGCGAGGATTGAGGGGACCCCGAGTTGGAGTCGGGGGTGGGCTCCCCACAGTGGGCTGGGTGCTCAGGGCAGTTCTTTCCCCACAGGGCCTTCAGCCTAAATACACATGGGTAGGAGGGGAAACTGAGGCATGGGAGGTTTTTTTTAGCTGAGTTCCGGGAGGGGAGTGGGGTCCGGTGGTTAAAGCGGGGGAGGGAGGCGGGCTTGGAGCAGGACGCCTGGGTTCTGTCCCCCGTTCTGGGCCGGAACAGGGGCACCCTGACGGCCTGGCTCTGCCCCTCCCCCTTTCCGCAGGGCCCCCGACGGCTCCTGTCTCCTGACCAACAGCGCCGACAACACCCTGCGCATTTACAACCTGCCCCCTGAGCTCTACGGCCAGGAGTGGGGGGCCGTGGCCGAGATGGTAGGGGGGAAAGGACGGAGGGGAAGGGGGGAGTGCTCTTAAAGGGACAGTCACCTTCCCCCCCTGTGTGGGGTGGAACTGTGCTGGTGCAATGGGTGTGTGGGTGCGGAGCCGTTTTTCCCCCAATAGCCCCCACTCCCCCGAGAGAGCCGGGGAGAGAACCCAGGAGTTCTGGCTCCCAGCCCCCCCCCCCCCCCCCCCCCCCCCGCCCCCCCGCTCCACCCACCAGCCCCCACTCCCCTCCCGGAGCCGGGGAGAGAACCCAGGAGTCCTGGCTCCCAGCCCCCCCCCGCTCTACCCACCAGCCCCCACTCCTCTCCCCAAGCCGGGGAGATAACCCAGGAGTCCTGCCCCCCGGAGGGGCGGCCTGACCGCCCGTGGGTCTGTCTCCCTGCAGAGCCCCGTGCTGCGAATGGCCGAGGGAGACACCGTCTACGACTACTGCTGGTTCCCGCTGATGAGCTCCGCCGACCCACCCACCTGCTTGTAAATGCCGCGGCCCACGAGGGCGCCCCCTGCTGGCCCACGGGGAAGGGGGTGGAGCTCTTTCCCACCCGGCCCCAGGGCGGGGACTGGCTGGCTCAGGGGGGCGGGGAATGGGGCAGGGGCCTGTCCCCTCTAGGGGGCGCCGGCTCCCACCGTCCTGCACTCCCCGGCTGTCCCCCCCCCCCTCACATTTCTGCCTCTCTTGTGGTTCTGCAGCTTTGCCAGCAGCAGCCGGGACAACCCCGTCCACGTGTGGGACGCTTTCCACGGGGACCTGCGGGCCACATTCCGCAGCTACAACCACCTGGTGCGTACAGAGCCTGGCGCCCAGCACCCCCGCTCCCACCGCTGGGGAGAGAACCCAGGAGTCCGGGCTCCCAGCCCCCCCGGCTCTAACCCACCAGCTTCCACTCCCCTCCCAGAGCCGGGGAGAGAACCCAGGAGTCCTGGCTCCCAGCCCCCCTTGCTCTAACCCACCAGCTCCCACTCCCCTCCCAGAGCCGGGGAGAGAACCCAGGAGTCCTGGCTCCCAGCCCCCCCTGCTCTAACCCACCAGCCCCCACTCCCCTCCCAGAGTCAGCGAGAGAACCCAGGAGTCCTGGCTCCCAGCTCCCCCTGCTTTAACTACCAGCCCCCACTCCCGTCCGAGAGCCGGGGAGAGAACCCAGGCGTCCTGACGCCCCTCTCTGTGGGTCTGTCCCCAGGATGAGCTGACGGCCGCTCACTCCCTCTGCTTCACCCCCGACGGCTCCCAGCTATTCTGCGGGTTCGATAAGACCGTGCGGGTGTTCGAGACGGAGCGCCCGGGCCGGGTGTGCGAGAGCCGTCCCACTTTTGGTGAGTCCCCCCCGGCACCACCCCAGCTGATGGCACCACAGCGCTGGCTTTGTGAAAAAACCATTAGGTTGCAGAGTTAACACTTCCATGGCAGGGAAAGGAGGGGCCCCGTGGAGGTCAGGGAAGGCGGATTCGGGGTGACGATTGGGCTCCTGGAGAGAAATAGGGAATTATTTGTCGCCGTTGTTAGCTTCCAGAGGTAACACTTTGCCACTGCTGCCAATCTGTGTTAATCGGTCAGTTGGCCATCACTAGGTTCCAGAGTTAACAAACCACTGGGGTTTGCGTGGGGGTGAAATGTGTCTGTCTCAACCCCAGCTACTCCCCTTCTTCCAGTGAAATAGGCATCAGGTGTCTCACTGCCATCATTGGGCTCCAGAGTTAATACGCCCCCCCCGGCCAAGATTTGAAGTTGCCCTTTCAGCTCAAGGAGGCTGTGGAGGACTGCGGTGAAACGGGGAGCTGGCAGTTTACCGTCATCATTAGGGTCCAGAGTTAACACCATGGCCAGGTTTTGGTGGGGGGGGCAGGCAGGGTATGCGGAGGGGGCGCGTTGGGTCAAACCCACCCCACGGAATTAGGTCTCGGCGGTGTCCGTTTTCCCAGCCTGCCACCATTAGGTTCCAGAGTGAACGGCCCAGCACTGAGTAGAGGGGGTGGGAAGGCTGTTCTGGGGGGTCGTTTGGGGGTTTTTAACCTCTCCTTCCCCCTCCCCCAATGCAGTGAAGAAACAGGGGCAGTGCGGCATCATCTCCTGCATCGTCTTCAGCCCGGCCCAGCCCCTCTATGCCTGCGCCTCCTACTCCCGGACGGTGGGGCTGTATTCGCGGGCCGAGGGCGCACCGCTGGCCATGCTGCAGGGCCACCGGGGCGGCGTCACCCACGCCCTCTTCTCCCCCGACGGCACCCAGCTCTTCACCGGCGGGCGCAAGGTAGGCGGAGCTCGTGGAGCAGGGGCAGGGCCTGAGAAGCGGCTGCTGGGGCGGGGTGGAGTCCCGGGGCGCTCACAGCTTCTCCTGCCCCACAGGACCCCGAGATCCTGTGCTGGGACCTGCGGCAGCCGGGCCGGGTCCTGTTCTCCATGCACCGCACCGTGGCCACCAACCAGCGCCTCTACTTCGACCTAGAGCCGTGAGTGACCCCTCCTCACATTTTTCCTCCTTCCTCCGCATCCCTGCCCGGCGGGGGCTGGGGGCCCGGATTCCTGGGTTCTCTCCCCCAGCTATGGCACACGCTCTCGGTACGAGAGAAGGCGAGTCACTTTGCGGTTGTGTGCCTCAGTTTCCCCGTCTGTCTCAGTTTCCCCACCCGGTAGAAGAGGGATAAGGCTCCTTCCTTTGCCCGTGGGGCGGGGAGCGGCACTCGCGGAGGGGCTGGGTGGGGCTCTGGGCGACGGGGCTACTGCACCCTTGGCACGGGGGGGGGGCTCGCTGCTACCGTAACGCCCCTAATAATGCCCCTTCAGATAATTATTGGGGTCTGGGGATGGAACCGAGGCCTCCTGGCACACCCAGCCACTGCCAGTGTGGGAGCCCAAGGACCCCTGGGAGCCATAACCCCCCCCCCCCCCCCCAGCTGCAGCCTCTAAGCGCCAGATGGGGTGTCTTCGTCCCCCTTTCAGGAGCGGCCAGTTCCTGCTGAGCGGTACCACGGAGGGGCTGGTCTCGGTGTGGGACACGGCTCAGCCCCCAACCGGAGACCCCGAGCCGGTGCTGGGACCCGTGCTGCAATTCCAGGCCCTGCGGGACTGCGTCAACGGGATCAGGTACTGGCGGGCGGGAAGCCCGGACGCCTGGGTTCTCTCCCCGGCTCTGGGAGGGGAGTGGGGGCTGGTGGGTTAGAGCGGGGGGGCTGGGAGCCAGGACCCCTGGGTTCTCTCCTCGGCTCTGGGAGGGGAGTGGGGGCTGGTGGGTTAGAGCGGGGGGGCTGGGAGCCAGGACCCCTGGGTTCTCTCCCTGGCTGTGGGAGAGGAGTGGGAGCTGGTGGGTTAGAGCAGGGGGGGCTGGGAGCCAGGACCCCTGGGTTCTCTCCCTGGCTGTGGGAGGGGAGTGGGGCTTACTGGTTAGAGCAGGGCAGGGGGAGGAGCCGGTGGCCCCCTCTTGACCCTGTCTCCCCTCTGTCCAGCCTGCACCCCAGCCTGCCCTTGCTGGCCAGTGCGTCCGGCCAGCGCGAGTTCCCGGAGCCATGGGACAGCAGTGAGGAGGACGAGGAAGTGGGGCCCGGGCCCCCCCAGCGCCCGGCCCGCGGCCAGAACTGCCTACAGCTGTGGTGGTGTGGGGAGAGCGAGGGGCACATCCCTGCCCCGTGATGCCGCCTGCCCGGACTGTGTGGCCACCGGATGATTCGGAAAGGGCGGCGGGGGGGCTCGGCTGGAGATTTCGGGGTGGCTGAGGTTGGGGGGAGATGGAGGGGAGGGATCTGTACATAACGCTCTTGGCTTTGTGTCTATTCGCCGGCTCGTGCGGAGCCATAAAACGTTTGGGTTTTTTATCATCCCCCCTGTACGTTTTTGGGGGGTGGGTGATGGACGAGAGTTGGGGCCGATACCCCGACCGGGGGCACTTCCACCCCAGCCTGCTCTCACCACTAGCCCCCACGCCCCTCGCACGCCTGGGGCCTGGGCTCTGGGTTCCCTGGATTTCATCCCTTTTGGTAGGCCCTACCATAACAACCAACCAGGAGACCCTACGATAACAAACCGCCTGTGGGGAATTGACCAAGTCCCCGAGGAAAATGAAAAGAAGGAAGACGGAGGAGGGGGCACGGTCTACCTGCCCCGCATCCCCCTCCGTCGTCCCAGTAACGGGGGGCAGGCAGGTCCGCCCCCCCACCCCAGGCGTGTGAAACCCACCCCAGAGCCGCTGTCTGGGGTCAGGCGGCCTAGCATGGGGCTGGTTTGTCTTGGCAGCGGCTGTCCAAACACAGCTGGAGATGGGTAAATAGCCCTCTCCACGCAGGAGGGAAGGGGGCCAGCGGGCTGGGGGAGTTGGCACGAGTGTCCGTTGAAAGGTTGCTGGGGCGGGGGGTCGTGAGTCGGGGCGCCTGGGTTTGGGAGCGGGGAGGGGGGTGGGTTCCGTGGGGGCAGCGGGGTGGGGGGAGGAATCCTTGGATAGATCCCACAGGTGGGCGCATCTCAGCGCCGGGCGAGGGGTCCCTGTATTAACCGCCGCCCCGCCCCAGAGGTGGCCGTATCTTGGTGCCGGGCGAGGGGTCCCCAGCATAACCAGCCCTGCCCCCACCCCCCCGCCTGGCTCTCCTCCTGTGGGTCGGGGTCCCTTTAAGAGCTCACCTTCTGGCCTTCTTCCCTCCCCACCTGAGTCTCCTGTTTCCAGCAGCATCCGGTTGCCACAGCAACCTCCTCTGATGTCACAAAGACGGGATCAGGGGCAACAGGAGCCCCCCTGCCTCCTTAAAGGGACCCTGCCTCCTGGGTTCCCATCCCAACCTGGGAGCCAGGACTCCTGGGTTCTGTCCCGGCTCTGGGAGGGGCCCCCCTGGTCTAACCACCAGCCTCCACTCCCCTCCCAGAGCCAGGCAGAGAACCCTGAAGTCCTGGCTCCCAACCCCCCTGCTCTACCTATTAGCCCCCACTCCCTTCCCAGAGGGGTCAAGGGGTGGGGAGAGACCTGAGATTAGATTGGCTGCTGGGTCTGATCCTGGCAGGGGCCGGGATGCCAGGGTAGATGGGCCCGTGGGCCTGCCGCTATGGGGTGACGGGGGCGGCCTACTGTGCCTCTGGCAGACCCTACAATAACAAAGTGACATTTGGGCCCAGTGTTCCCAGAAGACCCTACGATAACAAAGTGACAGCCACTGCCGGTGCTCATAAGACCCTACAGTAACAAAGAGGGGCAAGTATGCAGGGTGCTCAAACCATCTAATGATTTATTATTGTAGGGTCTCTCTCTGCCAACAGGTTCTGTTTTTTTGGGGGGGGGGGGTTGTTTATTCTGCTAGATTAATTAACATGGGGGGGTTGGGTTGGGGCAGATCTCAGCATGGGGCTGTGGGATAGGAATTGAGGAATCTCCCTGGTCTCTTAGCAGTATGGGGGCTATGACACACACTAGGCTGGGCTCTCCCAGAACGGGATTTAATTCCCCCTTTTTCTCTGGCGCGCAGCAGCTTTGGCTTGTTCCCTCCCAGCGCCTGTCCCTGCTTGTCCCAATATCCCACCTTCCCCAGCTGGCTCCGGACGTGCCTGGCTCCCCCGGCAGGGGGTGTGTGGCTGTGGGGTTCGGGGGCGAAACGGCCTCTTCCCCAGCCAGTGAGCGATGAGATCGGGGCTGGAGAAATGCCCCCAGTTGGTGTGGGGAGGAGGGGGAGCTCCTGGCTGCTCCTGCCCCGGCCCCTGCCAGCAGGGGGTGCTGTGGGGAGTGGGGGGGACGGGGTGGGGGCAGCTCCTGGTTACGCCGGTCCCGGCTGCTGGTGCAAACTCGCTGCAATAACAGATTCGGCCACCAGATGGTGCCAGCAGCCTCTGCATTGGGCAAATATTCCCCCCCCCCATTCTTATGGGCTACAGCCCCCCCAACCCCCCACCCCTGTCCCCTGCCGAGCCCCCCGCTCCCTGCCCCACAGCGCCCCCTAGCGCCACCCTGGGGCCAGCCCTGCCTGCCAGGGGAGAGCGCCCCCTGCTCAGC
>NW_020665102.1:496886-504932 GCF_002925995.2 Terrapene triunguis
CCGCCCTGGGGCCAGCCCTGCCTGCCAGGGGAGAGCGCCCCCTGCTGAGCCCTCCGCCCCGCATGACATGAGTGGGGCTGGGGAGTCTGTTAAACACGAAGTCCCATCAGCGGCTCCTGGCTCGCGGCGGGAGCTGGGCGGCACATGGGGGCAGACGGCTTCACGCAGCTGCGGATTGTGCCTTGGGAACAACATGCTGTGAAGAGTTGCATCCAAATCGCAGTTTCCCCAAAGCAAACTCAGCTCTATGCTGCTCCAGCCTGCCCTGCGGGGCGCCCGGACGCCTGGGTTCTCTCCCGGCGCTGGGGGGTTAGAGGAGGGGGGTGCTGGGAGCCAGGACTGGGGAGTGGGGACTGGTGGGTTAGAGCGGGGGGGCTGGGAGCCAGGACTCCTGGGTTCTCTCTCCGGCTCTGGGAGGGGAGTGGGGGCTGGTGGGTTAGAGCAGGGGGGCTGGGAGCCGGGACTCCTGGGTTCTCTCCTCGGCTCTGGGAGGGGAGTGGGAGCTGGTGGTTAGAGCAGGGGGGGCTGGGAGCCCGGACTCCTGGGTTCTCTCCCCGGCTCAAGAGCCACATGTCGAAAATCCCCCTCCCTGCTCCTGACACTAAAATCACACCCCCTTTTCCCCAGGCCCGTCGGGGAACCCCAATAACGCCTGCTAATGCTGGTTGGCTTCCCGCCTCAGCCTCCGGATCCCGCCTGGCCCGTTTGACCCCCCCACCCCAGCGAACATCAAAACCCTGGAAGCCCGACGGGCCGAGAAATCCCAGAGGCCCAGTCAAAGATCCCAATCCGGGCAACTCCTGTCTCGGGAAAGCCCCTCGGCCGCAAGGATCCGCCCGTTTGTAGGATCCGCCGCTGCCCTTAAAACGAGCAAACCCCGGAGATCCCGGATTGAATTTTTAATGAAAGGGTTTCCCGGCCGGTTTAACATCTGCGAGTTGTTCTCGGCAAAGGAACAGCCCCCGGGGAAACTCTTCGATGGGCCCAGCGGCTTGGAAACGGTCTTCGAATCTGTGTGAGGTTTCGAAAGCCACTGGATTCATCTCCAACCAGATTTGGCAATCGAGGGGGGTTCTTGCTTGTTTAATTGATCCCCCCGATTCTCATGGAGAAATCCCACCTCGCAAATATTGCTTCAGCAAGGCACTTCCCAGGCCCCAGACGCTCCCCGACTCTCTGGCCTGGGAGCCCCAACGAAAACCCATCCCGCCTGCTCCGAGGGCCAAAATCGGAAGATTTGTTTCTTGGGTCCCTTTCTGATCCCAGACCGATTTCCAACCCCGCATCTTCCTCCCCCTAAAAAAACGGTCTCCCTCACCGGATGAAAAGTGACTTTCTAACACAAATCCACCTTTCCCTACACACAAAGAACCGGGCTGGGCATTTGACGAATAAATCGAGGCTTGGCGACATTTCTCTGTTTCGTCGCTGCGCAAAGCGGCTCGGGAAAAGGACCCTGATTTCTCTCTCTCTCTTTTTTTTTTTTTTTGGTCAAGAAGCGACAGTGTCTCTGATTAGTCCTGACAGGGAAGCAGAGAGGCCGAGCGAACTGAGCTGCAAAATATTCCTGTCTTCAAGCAACCTTGCTGGCTGGCTCTGCTGGTTTCTGTGTGTGCTACTCACTGGGGAGAATTTTATACCTGAATCCGGATTCCACGTCTTCCTTAAAGTCCAGACTCCAGATCCTAGTCTCTGTGTGTGTGTGTGTGTGTGTGTGCCCCTGTCTCTCTCTTTCTCTCTTTCCTCCAGTATTTCCCATTCACCACTTCTTCTCTCCTGCTCCTCCTCCTCTCTGCTAACTCCCATTCTCTGTCCTCATCTCTGGAGTTACTCAATGCCGAACCTTCAAAAAAAAAGAGAAAGAAAAGAAGAAGAAAAAAAAACCTCACCAAAGACAAGGAGTCCAGGAGGGGGCTTTCAAATGAATTCCTTCCCCCTCCCTCCCTTCCTTGTGTTTTACAACTCTGTGTCCTCCCTGCTCAGGAGATCAGACCAGAAAGACACACACAAGAGAAGTGGAGGCGAATTTTCTCTGTGTGTGTGTGTGTCTAGATGTATTTTTCTCCAAGGCTGAAGATGGCATTAGGATCTTGAAGAAAAAAACAACACACACACACACAAAACAACCAACTTTCCAGTTCTGGCATGAAAAATCCAGGCGGGGTGGGGGTGAAAAATCCATAAAACTTTATCTAGCCTAGGGCTGGCAGATGGGGGGCAAAGTCTTTGGGAGCCTCTTGATTTGTGTGTGTGTGTGTGTGTGAATCTCAAGAAGAAAACACAGAGGAGGAGTAAAAACATTCCTTTTCCTTTGCAGTCATGGCATTGAGGACTTCATTGCTCGGACTCTCTATAGGGTTACTGTTTTCCTTGCTGGAACTGTGGGTTATATCAGCTGTGAGCCTGGAGCCTATATACTGGAATACAGCAAATAAAAAGTAAGTGGGGAAGGGGGGAACTCCCTTGGTTTCTTGCTGCTTTTTCTGCTATAAAGAGGGGATGGGTTTGGGGAGGAAGAGGGAAGGCACGCCCAAGTTTTAAATCGTGGTTCATTTTGGGGCTGCAAATCCCAGAGGAGAAAGGGGGGGGGGGAAGCGAAGGGAAAAAGAAATAGCATTTTTTTACCATTTCCCCCAATCTAGTCAATTTCAAGTGTAACTGATAAGGGTTTTATAAGGACCTGTGTCAGTTTCACCCTCAAAAGTCTGCCCTTTAATCCGCTTGTCAAACTTTTCTTTCTTTCCCTTTATCCCTCTTCAGTCAACCCATTTCCTGGAAAGTGTGTTGGGAGTGGGACCTCCCCCCCCAAAATCAAGGACGATGTTTTATTTAACAAAATCAGAGTGGGGGGGGGATTGTTGTTTTTGCTCTTTATAATCATCATAAATTTTTTTTTTTAATTCTGGACAAATCGGTGTTTTCAGTGCAAAGGTGAGAGGTGTTTGTTTTTTAGGGGGGAAAATATCTGGTGGCCTTTTGATGCTGTCCAGCGCAGGAGAGCGAGTGTGTGTGTGTGTAAGAGAGATATTGCGGTGTTTTGGTGAAGTTTGTGCAGGCAAACCGGAGATGGGTGTGAATTTGCGGTAGGCCTCTTGAACGGCGGATTTTGGGTTGGCGTTGGCTTTTTTTGAAAATGAGTGGTGCTCTCCGCCGGTGCGGTCTATAAATGTGCATCTTCCAAGTTGTGGGTGTTGGTTTTGGTGCCTTCAGTGTGTATGTCTGTGTAGATCAAGCATGTGTGTGTGTGTGTGTATCGAACGGGGAGGGGGGGATGCCCTTAAAATTAGTTATTCTGTGTGTGTGCGTGTGTGTTTCTTTAGCTTTATACTGGCAGCTTCTTAAAGTTGTGTGTAGTTTGATATCCCCTTGAAACGACTGACTGGGTATCATAGAAGATCAGGGTTGGAAGAGACCTCAGGAGGTATCTTGTCCAACCCTCTGCTCAAAGCAGAATATATGAATTTATCCCGCTCCAGATGGCTTCTTGAGACTGACCTTTGGGTCTTGGCTTGTGTTGTGGGGCTCTGTGGATCCTTTTCATTTCGCACACGGGCCTCTGTTTGCTGGACTGTGCTTTATGGGGGCCGATAGGTCAAAGCAGGCATTTCTCTCTGCCCGGGTAGATCTGGAAGATACGTTTTCTTCCCTCCTGGCCGTATCATTCCAGACACGAGATCCATCGAAACCACCCGAGTCTTGCATCTGCTCCGGGCTCAATCAAAACCCCCTTCCCCCTCCGGAGCAAACGACAAAGTTTTCGGGGGTCCGACAGGCTGGCGAGGGATGGAGCCTGGTTGCCAGAAATATGGAGCATTCGTCAACGCGACAATTACTCCCATCAGCGTGTGGCAGCGCTTCCTAGCAACAAATACATACTCGAGCTAATGGATCTATTTGTCTAAATCTTTTCCACCAGCCCCCAGGCCTGAAAAAGGGGTTCGCCGTCTCCCAGCGGCCTCTCCTTGCAGATCGAGGGAGAAGGGTGTTTTTCGGCGGCGTCCTGGCTGGTTTTTTTCCCTCCCCCCCATCCCCACATCCAACGGATGTGTGGATCTTAAAACAGAATAAAAAGAGAGGCCGCTTTATTTTTAAAATGTATTTATTTCACGGCGCAGAATGAACGTATCGGACCAGATCAGCCGCTGGCGACATTGGCGTATGGGGACCAATGTTGCTGTCTCTTGGGGAGCGGGCAGTGTGTGTGTCTGGGAATACGTCTTGTCATTTTTTTAACGCCACTTTCTTTTTAAAGCAAACCATTGGCTTGCTTAGGACATGATCTTGGACACACGCACAAGCTTAGATCTCTGACACTCCTATATAAATATATAAACACACACACACACGCCGATCGCCTGACCGGCCTAAGGCTAGAAAATTGTTGACCGGCTTTAAAAAACCCCGAACACCAAGTCCCATTTTCAAAGATCACTCGGGCCCAGCGCTTAATTTGGGCCAGGGCTTGGCTGGGCAGAGCCCCGGCACCTCTGCATCAGTCGCGAATGTAAAAATTAAGCACCGCTTGGGCTGTTTGGCGAAATCAATGGGAACCCCTTGGGGGAAACTGGAACCTAGCGGTCTGAGACTCAGTGGAAGGCTTCTAAATCTCCCGGGACCACGAGCTGTGTCTCTGTGTGTGCGTGGTAGGGGATTGGGACACCCGAGGCTGGAGGGAACGGGCTCCCCGCAAACCAGTTTCTCTCTTGAGTTTCCCTCGGCACCAGTTTTTTTCTGGGATCTTCTGCAGCCCAGCCAGAAACCGTATCTGTGACCATCCAGTAGCCCCATTTTGGGAGGGGGGTTCCATGAAGATTTTCGGCTTCCAATCCGGCGAGGATCCATCAACTGATTTTTTTGGAATGATCTTCAAACCGGACGTTTTCCAAAAGCGGAAAAATCTGGGACTCCCTTTCCCAGCCAGAGCTCAGATTTCTCCCGCAAACTCCTGCCCCCGAATCCTGGTTTTGGAAGCCATTGGGACAATTTTTAGCTGCCCAGGCCGGAAGGACGCAGGAAATATTCCGGCGGCTATTCTCGGTCATCGCTGTCGGTTTTGATGAAGCTGGCCAGAAGTCATTCTGGTGGAGTTATTCCTCACGAATGCTGTCATTTGCTTAAAATTAAGAAGGCAAATGCAATGCCCGACGGATGCGCCAAGCCACTGAAAATGAGTTTCTCTTATTAACTAGAGGCAGGCCCCATCTGTTTGAGCTGGTCTGATCGCAAATGAATGTTTTAACATCCGGGAGGTACACGGATCAGACTTTAGCAGCCGGGAATCGACACCGATTCGTGTGACTTCTGATCAGACCTTTAACGCTCCGATGCAGCTGGCTTTGGGGTGGGGAGCAGCGCCTGGGTCATTTTCAAAGCGACCTCCGCTTGTGTTCGAAAGACCGGACTTTGTTTTTTAAGTCCGTCAGCCACAAAAGTGCCCCTTGAAGCGCTGTAAAATCCAGCCTTCTGACCAGATAGCTAAGCCGCAAACCAGCGGCCCCTCTGAGCGATACAGCATCATTACAACGCCAGCGTCCTCTCAAATCACTTGCCCTTAGTCAAAATAGATGTGCCAGTGGGAAAGACGAAGGGTTCGCGCCCCAGCATGGCATCTGACTGAAAAACTCAGGGCCTCTTGCGTCTTCGCCGGCCGAGGATTTGCCCCTAGAGTCGAGAGAGAACCCTGGGCCTCTGCGGGATTCGCAGAGGACCAAGAGATCAAAGGCTGCCGGGCGTGGCGGACGATTTTCAGATCTTGCTTTGCGGTGGCGTGGGGAGGGCGGGAGGGGACCTGGAGGGCTGGATGAGGTGGGGAGCAGTGGGCGTGATGGTCTGCTCTGGCCCGTATCGATATGTGCAGACTCCGGGGGTGGGGGGGGAGGTGTTACGGGGCTTGGACGGGGCCCGGGCTGGCCGAGGAAACGCAGGGGAAATTCCCCGGAACCGCGAAATCAGGCCGCCGGTCCTAGAGAGAAAATGCGGTAGAGGCTCATGTGCTACGCTCCAGAGGTCCCCGGTTCGATCCCGCCCCTCGGCGTTACATCGGCTCTTGGGCTAAAGGCCTGTGGCCGTCAGGACGCCTGGGTTCTAGCCCTGACTCTGGCATAGATAAGGAATAGAACCCAGGAGTCCTGGCTCCCAGCCCCCCCCCCCCCCCCCCCCCACCCCCCCCCCCCCCCCCAGAGCCGGGGAGAGAACCCAGGAGTCCTGACTCCCAGCCCCCCCTGCTCTAACCACCAGCCCCCACTCCCCTCCCAGAGCCAGGGAGAGAACCCAGGAGTCCTGGCGCCCAGTCCCCCCTGCTCTAACCACCAGCCCCCACTCCCCTCCCAGAGCCAGGGAGAGAACCCAGGAGTCCTGGCGCCCAGCCCCCCCTGCTCTAACCCACCAGACCCCACTCCCCTCCCAGAGCCAGGGAGAGAACCCAGGAGTCCTGGCTCCCAGCCCCCCCTGCTCTGACCCACCAACCCGCACTCCCCTCCCAGAGCCGGGGAGAGAACCCAGGAGTCCTGAGTCCCAGCCCACTCACATCCTGCTCTAACCACTAGCCCCTCTCCCCTCCAAGAGCCAGGAATAGAACCCAGGAGTCCTGGCTCCCAGGCCCGCGCCCCCAAACCACTAGAGTAGTAGCTGTGCCGTGCCCCAGAGGTGGCTGCATCTCAGTGCCGGGCGAGGGGTCCCTGGGTAACCAGCCAGCCCGCCCCAGAGGTGGCCGCATCTCCGCGCCAGGTGAGGGGTCCCTCGGGGACCAGAGGCAGCTGATTGGGATCTTTCCCCCAACTCTGGGCGGGGGTGGGTCTGGGTGGCTCCCCCAGGTGCGGGGCTGAGGGAGGCAGCAGAGGGGTGAGGGGATGGGTGTTTCACATAGACAAGGGCCGGGAGGGGCCCTGCTGCCAGGTGGGTGGCTGGTTTGTCTGGAGGGGCCTGGCTGGCTCAGGGGGGCAGGGAATGGGGCAGGGGCCTGTCCCCTCTAGGGGGCGCCGGCTCCCCTCTGGCCCCATGGCGGGAACTGGCTGGCTCAGGGGGACACGGGTTGGGGTCCCCTCTCTGACGCCCCATCTCCGGCAGGTTCCAGGCGGCGGGCGGCTACGTCCTGTACCCGCAGATCGGCGACCGGCTGGACCTGATCTGCCCGCGGTCCCGCCCGCCAGGCCCCTTCTCAGCGGAGGAGTATGAATATTACAAGCTGTACTTGGTGCTGGGCGAGCAGGCCCGGGCATGCGAGATCCTGCGGGCCCCCAACCTGCTGCTGACGTGCGACCGGCCCGAGCACGACGTGCGATTCACCATCAAGTTCCAGGAATTCAGCCCCAACCTCTGGGGCCACGAATTCAAGAGCAACCAGGACTACTACATCATCAGTGAGTGCCCGGACGCCTGGGTTCTCCCCCAGCTTGGGGGGCTGGGAGCCAGGTCTGATACATTTCCCTCCTGCATCTCCGCGCAGGGCGAGGGGTCCCCGTGTCACCAACCGCCCCGCCCCAGAGGTTGGCGTATCTCAGCACCGGGCGAGGGGTCCCCGTGTAACCAGCCATCTCGCTCCAGAGGTGGCTGCCTCTCAGCGCCGGGCGAGGGGTCCCTGGGTAACCGGCCGCCCCGCCCCAGAGGTGGCTGCCTCTCAGCGCCGGGCGAGGGGTCCCCGTGTAACCAGCCGCCCTGCCCCAGAGGTGGCCGCATCTCAGCGCCGGGCGACAGATGCAGCCGGTGGGGGTCCCTGGTGGGGGTCGGTCAGCTGGGATTTGGGGGGGGGGGGCTCCTGTCTCTTAGGCTCTGTGTTGTGAAATACAGCTCCTCTCCCCTCCCCAACACAATCTGTCCGTCATTCTGTCTGTCTGTCTCCTTCCCTCCTACGCTGTGTATTGCAGAGTCAATCGCTTGCCGCCCACAAGCCACTGGCATCTGTCGGCTTCTCCCGTCCCCCCCCCAACCTCACCTCCGCCGGTGCCCCTCACTCCCGAACCGCAGCCCCCCCAGCTCTGCCGGTGCCCCTCACTCCCGACCTGCAGCCCCCTGCTAGCCCAGCCCTGCCCCCCCCCCCCCCCCCCCCCC
>NW_020665102.1:505032-508710 GCF_002925995.2 Terrapene triunguis
GCTAGCCCAGCCCTGCCCCCCCCCCAGCTCTGCCGTGCCCCTCACTCCTGACCCGCAGCCCCCTGCTAGCCCAGCCCTGCCCCCCACCAGCTCTGCCGGTGCCCCTCACTCCCGACCTGCAGCCCCTGCCAGCCCAGCCCTGGGCTCCCCCCTACTCCGTCCCGAGGCCATGCCTGGGGTGACAGTGGCAGGCTCCCAGCCGGGATCACAGGGTCTGAGAAGTTGGGGGCAGAGTTGGAGTCGTGGGGTGACCCCCCCGAGTCCAGTGTTGTGTCCTAGGGGTGGGGGGTTGTTTGCATGGGATGAAGGCTCTCAAGAGGAGGCGTTTGCATGTCAGGGGGTGAGCGTGCAAGAGACCAAGGCACCTTGCACGGGGGGAAACTCGTGCAAGGGTGTGTGCACATGGACTGGTGTGAGTGTGGAACAGGGGTGGGCATGCAAGGGGATAGCTCGGTTTGCTTGCACACTCAGACTGCCCCCTCCTCCTCCCCAAAATGTTCCTCACACACTCAGGCCCTCATGTGCATTTACACACACAGAGTCCCTTGCATGCCCCTCATTCTTTGCACACTCACTACCCTGCACACGCCTGGGGTACCTTTCACCTTTGCGCGCCAACCCTCTGGCCATGGCCTCTGTCGCACACTCGTAGCCACTTGGTCCTTTGCACACACATTTGCACACCCTCTTGCTCACCCTCCTCAGACCAGGGCCTGCACACGCCTCCTGGCCCGCTCGCTCAAGCTGGTGCACACACACACACTGGCGTGGCTGTTTGGTCTCTCGCACACTCATGTGGCCCATTGCACACTCACACCCATGCACCATCCCCCTCTTGCACGCACGGTAGAGCTGTTCGGCCCCTCGCACGCTCGAGTGGTCCCTGGCATGCACACGGGGTGAACATTTGCTCCCTCAAACCCACCCGTTGCACGTTCACACCCTCACACACTCCATCTCTCGCACACACACACACACGCACGCAGGCTGGACATTCAACCGTTTGCACGCTCCATTCCACGCACACTCACATGCCCAGGGCACCGCCCCCTCTTCTGCCACCCACAGGCTCTCGCACGCCCGCTCTCCTTGCACACTAACCTGGCCCCCTCCCTATAGACGGCACAAGGCCTCGTCCCCCGGCTGCTGCTGCACATGCTTGTGCGTGCGCGTGCGAGACAGGGCGCGTGCGAGATGGGGCTGGGGGGGGCTGGGCTGAGCAGTCCCTCCCCCCAACCCGGGGCCTGGCGTCTGCTCCGGGATATTTTCCCTTTTGACATCCAGGCGCTGACGCTTCCTGACATCTGGGTCACGGGTGGGGGGGCCGGGGGGGAGCAGCACGGAGGGGATAGGACTGGGGAGGGACAGTAAGAGGGGGAGGGGAGCAGGGGGGACGGGCCGGTTGGAATCAGCAGGGCCCCAGGGGGGGGGGGCCGCGGCGCCCGGGGGGGGGGGGGGCCCACACATCTATTCCCCCCCTCCGCGGTTCCCATCATAGGCCCTGGTGGTCTTTCCCCCATCGCTATGGCAACTGTCTCCCAATAAACCAGTGACTTCCGGGCACCCTGGCAACCGCGCCACGGCAACCGTCCCCCGACCCCACCCCAGAGAGGCTGCAGCCCCCCCATGCGGGGAAGGGGGGGGCTCAGCGGGGGGGCAGGGGGGGCTCATGGGGGCTCGACGTCACCCCTACCCCTCCCTCCCTGCCCCTCCCCATCCCCCATTCTTACCCCTCCCCCCTGCCCCTCCCCACCTGCATTCCCACCCCTCCCCATTCCCACCCCCATTCCCCCCCTCCCTGCCCCTCCCCACCCCCATTCCCACCCGCAATCCCACCCCTCCCCTTCCCCACCTCCCCATTCCCACCCTTCCCCCTCCCTCCCTGTCCCTCCCCTCCCCCTTTGCTATCACCCACCTGCCCCAGCGTCTCCTGGGGGGTGTTGGGGTTTTTACTGGTGTGGGTGGGGGGAGCGAAGGGGCCTAGATGGGATCCCTGGGGGGGCACTGGGGGGAAGAGAGAGAGACCAGGAGAAGCAGGGAAGGGAGATGGCAGGGTGGAGGGGGGGGAGATGCGGGGGGGAGGGGGGCAGGAGCATGGTGGGGGGAAGGGCCTGGTGGGGGAGAGGGAGGAGCTGACCCAGATTCTTGTCAGATGATTGTTCTGCCCAACCAGACACGAGGGGTGGAAGTGGGGGGGGGTCAGGTGCCAAGTAGGACAGGAAGTGAGAGAACCGGAAACCCCTCCCCCCCGGTAAAAAATCCCTGGATAACCAGCCCCTCCCCCCCCCCAGAGGTGGCCGCATCTCAGCGCCGGGCGAGGGGTCCCTGGGTAACCGGCCATCCCGCCCCAGAGGTGGCTGCATCTCAGCACCGGGCGAGGGGTCCCTGTGTCACCAGCCGCCCCGCCCCAGAGGTGGCTGCATCTCAAACCCTTGGCGAGGGGTCCCTGTCACCTGCCGCCCGCCCCAGAGGTGGCCGCATCTCAGCACCGGGCGAGGGGTCCCTGTCACCTGCCGCCCGCCCCTGAGGTGGCCGCATCTCAGCACCGGGCGAGGGGTCCCCGGGTAACCGGCCGCCCTGCCCCAGAGGTGGCCGCATCTCAGCACCGGGCGAGGGGTCCCCGGGTAATCGGCCACCCCGCCCCAGAGGTGGATGCATCTCAGCACTGGGCGAGGGGTCTCTGGGTAACTGGCCGCCCCGCCCCAGAGGTGGCTGCATCTCCGCACCGGGCGAGGGGTCCCCTGTGTCACCAGCCGCCCCGCCGCAGAGGTGGCCGCATCTCAGCACCGGGCGAGGGGTCCCCGTGTAACCGGCTGCCCCACCCCAGAGGTGGCCGTATCTAATACACAAATGTTTGTTCCAGATCTTTAAACACGCCAGGACTCCTGGGTCCAGTGTGGGGGGGGGTGGGGGACGACAGACCAGGGCCAGCGGCTGGGGGCCGATGGTTTTGAAGGGGGGGGCACGGAGCGGTGTGGGGGGTGGGGAGTCGCTGGGCTGCGGCTCCGTGTGTGCCAGGAGCCGACGAGGTGGGGGGCGTCGGGGGGCTGAATGTGTGGGGGTGTCTGTGGGGGTGGGGTGGGCGATAGAGGGGCATGTGGGAGGGGCCTGGGGGGCAGGGAGCCATGGAGGGGATGGGGGGGGTCTGTGGGGAAGACTGGCTGCGTGGGGGGGCTGGCCCAGGGAGCCGGCATCTTTGAGCACGGACCCCCCCCATGTTTGGCGGTGAAAGGGCCTGGCCATGCGCGGCTAACGCGATGTGACGGCCCGTCCTGCCGGCGCCCCCGGCACCTGCTGCCACTGCACGCATGCAACCCCCCCCACACACACACATCGCTCCCTGGGGACCCCGGCGTCCGGGCCACCACCCCCGCTCGTCTTCAGCACTGACTTCCCAATGGGCTCCCAGCCCCCCTGCTCTCACCACCAGTCCCCACTCCCCTCCCAGAGCTGGGGAGACAATGGGGGGGGGGGGGCTGGGAGCCCGGACTACTGGGTCCCGTGGGGGATGGGGGGCTCCGGGCTGGAGGCTGCGCTGTCCCTGCGGGTCGGGTCGAGAGGCGAATTGCTGAGAGCAGCACAACAGTGACCTAGTAACACAGTCTGTGTGTGTGAGTGAGATCTAGGCCCGTGTGCGTGTGTGCGTGTGTGCGTGTGAGAGATCTAGGCCCGTGTGTC
>NW_020665102.1:528710-529606 GCF_002925995.2 Terrapene triunguis
GCCTGCGGCTCATAGTGTGTGTAGCAATGCATTCTGGGAGCTCCGCTCCGGCCCTGTGGCTCATAGTATGTGTAGCAATGCATTCTGGGAGCTCCGCTCCGGCCCTGCAGGTCATAGTGTGTGTAGCAATGCATTCTGGGAGCTCCGCTCTGGGCCTGCGGCTCATAGTGTGTGGAGCAATGCATTCTGGGACCTTCGCTCCGGGGTTGCACCTCGTAGTTTGTGGAGCAATGCATTCTGGGACCTTCGCTCACATTCAGGTACAGCTCTGCTCCTGTTCCGTCGGTGCAATGCATTCTGGGACTATTGCCAAGCTCTCATAGGCACCCCACTCCCGCTGCATGATGGGAGCTGTTATCCAGACCTTGAGGGGTGTGGGGGGGGAGGATTGAATTCCTCCTCAGGGAATTTGAGGGGTCACTCTCCTTCTTCCCACCCCTTTCCCCCATCCCGCCAATCAGCTTCCGCCCTGGGCAAGATTGACAGTTTATCCTAGTCCCACCCATCCCTTCTGCTCCCGCCGCTCTCCTCCTGGTTCTCCAATCAGGCGCCTCTCTCGGTAGGATTGACAGGGCGGCTTCCCATCCCAGTCGCACCTCCTCACCAACTGTCACTCAAGCGGCGCGCGCTCCCCTCCCCTCGCCCCAACCGCCATTCAAGCGGCGCGCGCTCCTTCCCCCGGCCCTCTCCTGATTGGCTCCCGCCCCGGTTCGCGCTCCTCCCCGCAGCGTCCGTTGCTCGGTTGCCCGGGGAGACACTGTGGGTGGGAGGGGCCCGAGGTGCGAGTTGGAGCGGCGGGTGCGGGGCAGGGGTGAGGTGGGGTAGGAGTGAGGTGGGGGGAGGGGGCAGGTGAGGGGAGGGGGAAGTGTGTGGAGGGAGTGAGGGGAGGGGAGGGG
>NW_020665102.1:529706-548469 GCF_002925995.2 Terrapene triunguis
GAAGGGACAGATGTGAAGGGGTGGGGGAGGCATGGTGGAGGAGTGAGAGGAGGGGAGGAGCAGGTTGAAGGAGGGGGTAGCTGGGGGAGGGGGCAGGTGAGGGAAGGGACAGATGTGAAGGAGTGGGGGAGGCATGGTGGAGGAGTGAGGGCAGGGGAGGGGCAGGTTGAAGGAGGGGGTAGCTGGGGAGAGGGCAGGGGAAGGAAGGGGCAGGTGGGAGGGGTAGCTGTGGGAGCAGGGGCAGGTGGGAAGTGGGAGGGGTGGGTGTGGAGGTGAGTTGAGGGGCAGGTTGCAGAGGGAGGGAGTAGGTGGGGGACAGGGCAGGTGGAAAGGGCAGCTGGGGGAGAGGTGGGCAGGTGAGGGAAGGGGCAGATGTGAAGGGGAGGGTGAGGGGAGGGGCAGGTTGAAGGAGGAGGCAGCTGGGGGAGAGGGCAGAGGAAGGAAGGGACAGGTGGGAAGGGTAGCTGGGGGAGGGGACAGGTGATGTGAGGGAAGGGGCAGGTGGAAAGGGGAGTGGGAAGTGAGTGAGGGGAGGGGTTAGGTTGAAGGAGGGGGCATCTGGGGGAGGGAGCAGGTGAGGGGAGGGGCAGGTGGGAGAGGTAGCTGTGGGGGAGGGGGCAGGTGAGGGAAGGGGCACATGTGAAGGGGTGGGGGAGGCATGGCAGAGGAGTGAGGGGAGGAGAGGGGGCAGGTAAGGGGAGTAGCTGTGGGAGCAGGGGCAGGTGGGAAGTGGGAGGGGTGGGTGTGGAGGTGAGGTGAGGGGCAGGTTGCAGAGGGAGGGGTAGGTGTGGGAGAGAGGGCCAGTGAGGGGAGGGGGTAGGCTGCAGAGGGTGGGGGTAGGTGGGGGAAGGGGCAGGTGGAAAGGGCAGCTGGGGGAGAGGTGGGCAGGTGAGGGGAGGGGCAGAGAAGTGGGAAGGGCAGCTATGGGGGAGGGGCAGTTGTGAAGTGGAGGAGAAGGGGCAGGTGGGGGTAGCTGTGGGGGAGGGGAGCTGCAGGTGCGGGAGGGGCAGGGGAACCCCACTCCCCTCCTAGAATCAGGGAGAGAACCCAGGAGTCCTGACTCCCAGCCCCCCGCTCTAACCCCCTAGATCCCACTCCCCTCCCAGAGCTGGGAATAGGACTTTGACTCTCTGTCCCACCTGCTCTGTTCGACTGTTTTCCCTTCCGGTTATGCAATCAGTTTCCTAAATACAGGTTTGTTTTTTTCACAGAGCCTTTGGTGAACGATGAGTGCTCGCCGCCGCGGCGCGCCCGGTGACAAAAAGCAGCGCAAAAGTGCTGCGCGGAGACCCTCCTTGGTATCGGATAGTGAAGTGGGTCTGCTGGCACCACCCCCGGAGGAGACTGGTATTTCCCCAAACCCTTCACTAGCGCTGCCTGCTGCGCCGATGATCCAACTCTCTGCACGCCCCGTAGCTTCCTGGGAGTCACAAGTGCTCAGCACCTCGGCAAATCCGGCCACTAGCTCTATAGACCCTAATTTGTACCAAACCCGGGTGCAAAGGTCATGTCAGTAACCAGACATTTGGCCAGACTGCAGCCTCTTGGGCCTTGTCTACACTACTCTCTTAGGGCCTGGTTTTCAAGTGCTGAGCTGAAGTCAATTAGAGCTGCAGGCCCTTCAAATTCCCCGCCAGTGTTCTGATTGTTGCAGCTCCACCATTGTACATAGGACTGACAAGGTCCTCCTGGGTCATGGAGTCCAGTCCCAGGTCACCCTGTCATAGCCTGTTTAAACTTATCATGCTCCAGCTTCAAACTACACCTCTACCTCGATATAACGCTGTACTTGGGAGCCAAAAAATCTTACCGCGTCATAGGTGAAACCGCGTTATATTGAACTTGCTTTGATCCACCGGAGTGCGCAGGCCCCCCCCGGAGCACTGCTTTACCGC
Organism: Terrapene triunguis; assembly: GCF_002925995.2. NCBI lineage: Eukaryota > Metazoa > Chordata > Testudines > Emydidae > Terrapene > Terrapene triunguis. The sequence goes on from NW_020665102.1 coordinate 531,602, forward strand.
GTTATATCTGAATTCGTGTTATATCGGGTCGCGTTATATTGGGGTAGAGGTGTAGTTCGGTTGTTTGCCCCCACTATTCCTACTGGGGGGCTGTTCCAGAACCTCCCGGCACCGTGAGAATCTCAGACCTGGGTTGTGCTAAGCCCAGGCACCTAGACCCCACTAGGAGATAGATCTTTCAAAATCCGGCCCACTCCAGATGAGGAAACCACAGGAGGAAGGTCGGGTTAGAGTTAGAAACCTTCTTCTCATTTCCAGCCTAGATTCCTTTCTTTCTCCCTTTTATTCTTGTGTCAACATTGTTCTGGACAGGGTTTACCTATCTCATAGAACTGGAAGGGACCCCGAAAGGTCATTGAGTCCAGCTCCCTGCCTTCACTAGCAGGACCAAGTACTGATTTTGCCCCAGATCCCTAAGTGGTCCCCTCAAGGATTGAACTCACAACCCTGGGTTTAGCAGGCCAATGCTCAAACCACTGAGCTTAGGCATTTTAGTCACCATAAAATTCGTCTCACCCAGTGGTTTTCAACCTGTTGTCCACTGGGGGGTCCACAGACTATATCTAAGGGATCCGCGAAAGGTTGTTCCCATAGAACAATGGTTTTCAACCTGTGGTCCATGGGGCGTCCGCAGACTGTCTATCATGTCCAAAGGGGGCCACACCTCCATTCCAAAATATTCAGGGTCCCGCAAATGAAAAAAGGTGGCAAACTGCTGAGCTAACCTGCTCTCAGCAAGTCTATTATGATGACAGTCGCACCTGCAGTGCTGCATCGTATAAACACCGGGTGAGGGATAGTCCCCATCGCAGAGCTAACAGTCTCGCTAGACAAAGAGCGAGAATGAAACAGAGGCACGGGAACTTGCCCATGGCTATACATCAGATCTCGGGCAGAGCCAGGAATAGAAGCCAGGTCTCGTGGGTCCTAGTGCGGTGGTGTAACTACAGGTCCACAGGAGATGCTGGCTGAAACCCAGGCAGCAATCTGGGTCCTTTCTATGCACTGCTGGAGCTGTGAGGGTGGGAAGTTACACCGGACATAAAAATGTTGAGTGTAGGCCTCACCTTGTTAAATCAAACCCAGTGTTCCCTTCCTGTCCTCCTGGTATAGGGAGTGAAGTGCAGCCTGACTCTTTGCCCTATTAAAGATACAGGCAAGCTGAAGACATCTGCTAGTCTTGTTCATTATGGGCACCCTCCAGCCCCAGCTGCCATTACAATCGTTTTAATATTTGGGGGTTTTTTTTGTAAAAAACTTGGGGCTGGATTACAACTGCGGTTGTAGCTGTGGAAGGCTCTTCATCCCACTCCCTAAACCAGTGGTCCCCAACCTTTTCCGTGAGGCGGGCGCCGGACGACTACCCGCCGAGGACCGTGGCCGCTGGACAAGCAGCCGCCGAAATGCCGCCGTGAAGCAGCAAAGTCAAGAGGCGTCGCCACCGAAATGCCGCCGAGAAGCAGCGTCATCAAGAGGCGTCGCCGGCGAAAATCGGCGGCATTTCGGCGGTAGCGCTTCTTGACGTTGCTGCTTCTCGGCGGTATTTCGGCGGTTGCTTGTCCGGCGGCCAGTAGGCGGGTGCACATGGATGCCCCGGCGGGTGCACTGGCGCCTGCGGGCACCGTGTTGGGGACCCTGCCCTAAACTAACCAATCATCTTGGACATGGTGCCAGATGCAGCCACTGCTCTAGAGGTGAAAGGCCCCGTGTCCTGTTCCCTGCCTCCCAAGAGCCAGCCCGCGCTCCCCATGTGGGGCTGGATCAGAACCAGTGTCCTAGAGGTGAAAGGCCCTATATCCCATTCCTTGCCCCCCATAAACCAGCTGGTCCCCCCACGTGAGAGACAATACTGGAACTGATGCTCTAGAGGTGAAAAGCTGTCTCTCAGTCTTGGACTCCCGATCTATGCTGTCTTTTCAATCACTCCTTTCTTCAGACTTATCATTTAAAACTCCTAGCTGGAGATGTTTATCTTAACCAGGTCTGTGAGCCCCCCCTCCCCCTCAAATTGTTTCCCTTCAGTGTGTTACCACAGTAACCCACCCGGATTTCCAGCAGCAGCTCTTCGGAGCTCACGCTAGCTCTTACGTTCCAGTGATCATCGCTGCCTAATGTAACGTGCACGAAGCCAGCTCTGCTCAGAGCTTCTGCTCCAATCCAGTCTGCTGCGACAGTCAGTGAAATGACATCCCCTGTCAGGCGGCTGAACGCTGGCTGAATTGGGAAGCACTTCCACGGGCCTGCTCCCTGGGAGGTGAAGCCGTGGGAGGGTTTTAGTCAGCAAGTGCAGAGGGTTTGATTAGGGACAAGCGAGCATGAAACAGAAGACGAGATGAAAGGGAGCAAAGATTAGGTCTGTAACACCAGCACCCAGGCATGGCCTGACTGCCTGCTGGTCCCCCTTGACTACTCTGAGTCATCAGGGCCAGATGTAAACCAGACCTCCCCTGTTGGCAGCTGTCTTCCCTGGCCTGTCTGTCTCTCTCTGGCCATTTTTGTAGCCATGTCTGTCCCAGGTCGCTCCCACCAACTTGGTCCAATATTGCCTCACTCACCTTGTCTAGCTAGCCGTTCACGGTAACGAATCCCTGTAGAGGTGGCCACTCGTTTTTTTGCGTTCTTATATTGGGACACCCTGGGCCTGATTTTCCGAGCTGCAGAGCACTCCCAACGCCCACTGGCGCTGTTAGGAGCTGGGGATTCTCAGCCCCTCTGAAGAGCGCGGTCCGAATTTCTAAAATGGGGCTGTGAGTATTAGAGGCGCCTGGATTTGAACAGGTGATGGCTAGTGACAGCCAGGAGGTCCTGCGCTGGGCACGGTGGCGGCTCAGAGCCGCACAGCAGAGGCAGATCTAGAACTCAGGGAATGCGTGCACAGCAGTCAGGAGGGACGATGGCGGCACGGGGCGGCATACCCAAGCTAGCATTACTTGAGTTGGCTTGCTAAGAGTAGCAGTGTAGTTGCAGCAGAATGGGCTAGTCGGCTGCGGACAATCCCGCCCTGGCCCATAGTTCCTCCTGCTCCAGAAGCTCAGGCCCCGAGCACTTGGGTGAAAGGAGACTCTCCCTCAGCTCCTAGCAGTGGAAAGCTGCTCTAGCTTTGGGATGAAAAGGCTTGTGTGATTCCTGATAGTTTGAGGACATTTCTCTGGTACTCCCTCTTATTTCAGACACCGCAGTAGGAAGTCTCTCTGTCTCAGTCTCTCCTCCTGTGTCACGCTGGCTGGCACCGTCACTTCTCTCTAGCTTGGAACCGTGGCGCCCGGTTTCCACATCTTGTTTATGGTCACTGATTCTGTATTTGTTGAGAATCAGCCTCAGCTTTGCACGTCTTACTGTAGTGAAGTATCTGCTAGTGCGATAGGCCTGAAGCAGTCTAACTCAGGGGTCCCCAATGCGGTGCCCGCGGGCGCCATGGTGCCCGCTGGGGCGTCTAAGTGCGCCCACGTACTGGCCGGCGGACGAGCATCCGCTGAAATGCCACCGAGAAGCAGCGTCATCCAGAGGCTTCGCCGCCGAAATGCCACTGAAAATTGGCAGCATTTCGGCGCCGCCGCCTATTGACGTTGCTGCCTGTCGGCGGCATTTCGGCCGATGCTCATCCGCCGCCATGGTCCTCCGTGGCTCGTCTGGCGCCCACTAGACAAAAAAGGTTGGGGACCACTGGTCTAACTCATTGTTTTGGATGTCTCCAGTGGTGTTTTAAGTTTTGCTCTAGTCTTGTTTTTTTTCTGCTCTGGGTGGGGTAGTTATGCCCCTGGAAGTTGTTAATTAGCACTGGGAGTGATGATGTCTAGGTGTGGATCTTGCTCCCCTTTGGATTTAATTTCCCCGGTGAACTGCAGCCACTTCTGAAGTAGAGCGCAGCAGAGAGGAGTGGGGGGAAAGGACATTTTAGCTGAGGCAAATCCTGACTCTTACAGAAAGCACCCCCCTGGATCATTAATACTCATGCGAAGCAAACAAGACCTTGCCTGGGCTCCGAAATGTGGAGGGAGCAAACAACCTTCCTAGGATTTGAGTCCCTAGAGATTTCAGACCTGATCCGTAGATGATTACAGGGGGGTTTGCTACAGGGACACCTTGTGTGGGGGGTCTCCTAGACGAGACCTTAAATGCTCGAATTTTGGGGTGCTCTGTGCTGGACCTGGGCAAGATAGCTTTCCATCTCTCACTTCCCTGATTCTGTGACTAGGGCACATGCTGTAGAAATGCAGAACCTCGGGTGGGTCTGTTTGAGTGAGCAGATTGCTACATCGCTCTGTCGGATTCTAGCTGTCTGGTTTTTTAGCTGTGAATTCAAATGGAGAGAAATTCCAAAGCAACTTTTAAACATGATCACAAAATGCTAAAGGGTGGGGATCGCTAGCTCATGGCGGGGACGAGATGGAGCGTGGTCTCTTCCACCTCTGGGTCATGGGTGTAGAACTGGCGTGGGTGGAATTCATACCCACCTGATGCCATTCGATTGCCCACTTGTGAAATGAATTCAGGTCAGTTCCACATTAAGATTATCACCACCGTCTGCTCCGGTGCTGGCAGCCCGGCGGAGACGCAAAGGCAAAAGGGCTATAGGCACCGATTTTAAATCAGTGGGAGTTAGGCGCCCAAATACCTTTAAAATCTAGCCCAGGTAGACTAACTCTTGTCTTCCCCTTCAAGGGATTCCCCTGGCTGCGGCACACTGATGTGGACAGTGTACGAACTGGGGGGAGAAATTTACTCTGCTGCTGTACCCGCTTTGGTGATAAATGAAGGACTCCATGTCCGGGGAAGGCCAAGCTGGCACCTTTCACCAACCCATAAATTCGCTTGTTAACAGTTTCATATAAAGGAAAAGTATTCGTGGCCAATCAGAAGGCGACTGTTCTTCATTCCCTCGCTCTGAGCAGAGGGTGCCTCACTCTGGATGCTGGTGTAATTGAAACACAAATGATGGCTCGTTATGGGCAGTGGCGTGTCCCACTGCGTTTGATTTGCGGAGCAGGGGGTGGGGGTGGGGGACAGTTAATTTAAAGAGTTGATATTCGAACGTTTCTGTTTCAGCTTGACGGTTAATTTGTCACGCTTCATGACAACATTGTAAGTGTCCCCGAGGTCCCTCTCTGCTGGGTTTACAGGGTGTCGCATTCGTAGTGCCGACATTCAGGAACAGAAACATTTAGCTGTACGTCACGCTTCCGTACCCTAATGTGTTAGAAAGGCTCAGGAGGCGGCCTTGTCACTCGGCTCGAGGGAGGCTCACGGTGCTTTAGGAACCCTCATCGCAAAGTGCTCCAAAATCCATGAGCCTTCATCTCTTCTTACAGCCCTGTTTCCTTTTCCTCCTCTCTCTTTCCATGTGCCATGACAATGGAATAGTCGGTTACTAATGAAGCTGTTTTGTTGTGCTCAGGGGTTTGGGGAATGGGATAATGGGGACTTTCATATCTAGGGCACCAGTTCCAATTTGGCTTCCGGTTGATGGGGACTGGCTGGCTGGCTCAGGGAATGGGACACTGGGTCTTTCATATCGAGGGCGCTGGTTCCAGTTTGGCCTCAGGTCAGGGCGGATGGGTTGCTTCACAAGATCGGGGAATAGGATACCGAGGCTTTCAGCTTGAAGGCACCACTTCCAAGGTGGCTCAGTGGTGACTGAGTGCTCCCATCTGGCAGCCATTCTGGATCTAGATCTGGATCTGGATCTAGACTGTTCTCAGTGGTACCAGAAGACAGAACAAGGAGTAATGGTCTCAAGTTGCAGTGGGGGAGGTGTAGGTTGGATATTAGGAAAATCTTTTTCACTAGGAGGGTGGTGAAACACTGGAATGGGTTACCTAGGGAGGTGGTGGAATCTCCTTCCTTAGAGGTTTTTAAGGCCTGGCTTGACAAAGCCCTGGCTGGGATGATTTAGTTGGGGATTGGTCCTGCTTTGAGCAGGGGGGTGGACTAGATACCTCCTGAGGTCCCTTCCAACCCTGATAGTCTATGATTCCGGGGCCCCTTTGTGTAATTATGTAGGAGTTTGAGTCCAGTTCCTAGTACCAGCCACACGGGTAAAACCTCATAGCAACTAGTACTAATAGACGTCCTCGTTGGCCCCTTCACAGTAAAGCTCTTTGGAGAGGGGACATAAGCGTCCCTTGCCTCCAGCTCTGGGGATACACAGAGAGATGTGGGAGAGCAGGAGATGCGCTGCAGCTTGGCTTTAGTAAGGATTTTGATTCTCATGACTTTGTCATAAGCAAACTATATAGCCTAGATGAACCTACTGCAAGGTGGGTGCACAACTGGTGGAAAACTGTACTCAGAAAGTAGTTATCAACGGTTCACAGTCAAGCTGGCCGGGGAAATCAAGTGGGGTCCTGCGTGGATCTGTCCTGGGTCTTCTGTTCAATGTCTTTATAAATGATTTGGGAGTGGCACAGAGGACACTTATAAGGTTTGTGGATGATACCCAGCTGGGAGGGGTTGCAAACGCTTTGGAGGACAGAATTAGAATTCAAAATGATCTGGACAAACTGGAGACATGGTCTGAAATAAATAGGATGAAATTCAGTAAGGACAAATGCAAAGTACTCCACTTAGGAAGGCACAATCAATTGCACAAATACAAAAGGGGAAATGACTGCCTAGGAAGGAGTACTGCGGAAAAGGATGTTGGCCAAGGGTGGCCAACCTGTGGCTTCGGAGCCACATGCGGCTCTTCAGAAGTTAATATGCGGCTTCTTGTATAGGCATCGACTCCGGGGCTGGAGCTATAGGCGCCATCTTTCCAATGTGCTCAACCCCTGGCTCTACCACAGGCCCTGCCCCCACTCCACCCCTTCCCGCTCCCTCCCCTCAGCCTGCCGTGCCCTTGCTCCTCCCCCCACCAGAGCCTCCTGCACGCTGCAAAACAGCTGATCGGGAGAGAGGGAGAGGTGCTGATCGCGGGGCTGCCGGTGGGTGGGAGGTGCTGGGAGCAGGGTGGGGGAGCTGATGTGGGGGCTGCTGATGTATTACTGTGGCTCTTTGGCAATGTACATTGGTAAATTCTGGCTCCTTCTCAGGCTCAGGTTGGCTACCCCTGATCTAGGGGCTATAGGTGATCACAAGCTAAATATGAGTCAGCCAGGTAATACTGTTGCAAAAAAAAGCAAACCTCGTTCTGGGGTGTATTAGCAGGAGTATTGTAAGCAAGGGGTGAGAAGTAATTCTTCCACGGTAGTCAGCACTACGGTGACCAGATGTCCCGATTTTATAGGGACAGTCCCGATATTTGGGGCTTTTTTTTATATGGGCTCCTATTACCCCCCCACCCCGTCCTGATTTTTTACACTTGCTATCTGGTCACCCTAGTCAGCACTGATAAGGCCTCAGCTGTAGTACAGTGTCCAAACTTCGGGAAAGATTGGAGAAAGTCCAGAGGAGAGCAACAAAAATGATGAAAGGTCTAGAAAACATGACCTATGAGGAAAGAGTGAAAAAATCAGGTTTGTTTAGTCTGGAGAAGAGAAGACTGAGAGGGATCTTCACCTACGTCAAGGGTGGTTATAAAGACAAGGGTGATAAATTGTTCTCCTTATCCACTGAGGACAGGACAAGAAGTAATGGGTTTAAATTGTAGCAAGGGAGATTACCCTTCCAGTTAGGAAATTTTTCCTAATTAAGCACTGAAACAAATTACCTAGGGAGGTTGTGGAATCTCTGTCTGGAGGTTTTTAAGAACAGGTTAGACAACCACCTGTCAGGGTGGTCTAGAATAATGCAGAGGACTGGACTTAGATGACCTGCTGAGGTCTCTTCCAGTCCTACATTTCTATGATTCATTCTCCAGGGGCTGTCGAGTTGACACCTTCCACCCGTGCTAAACTCACTAGTCATTAAAGGAGGGGGAAAGTGTCAAGGCTCAGAGAAGAGCCCCTTATTTTTTGTGTCTTTACATTTTGTCTTCTCCAAGGAGTCAGTCCTCTCGGACCTTGCAATGGCGGGGAAGAAGGTGAGGCAGACATGGTTGCAGTCACCATCCCAGAGGAAAAAGAGGTGGATCTGGTAGGTCAGAGGGGCCCGATGTGCTTTGTGGGCCATTGTGTCACTCATGCATATGACATTCCCTTTCCGTAATATCACGAAAGGATGATGCAGCCTCCATGATGGGGCTGGGGTGAGAAAGGACGGCCATCAAATACAAGACTTTCCTATACATGGAACGACTAATATGTTATCTTGATGTCCTGGCCAGCTTCCAGCTCAGGTGATCCCATTTTACCGCTCTAAATTCCCCGCTGCCACTGCAGTTGGATGTGGAATCCACCTTCATTTTCTGTCTCAAACTCCCTGTGGAACGGTGAAATGGCTGCCTCGTTCCCCCTTCCGAGTGTTGCATTTCACGCTGCAAAGCTCTTCCAGATTTGATGGCCCCGTAAGTGATTCTGATGATGATTACTGGCAATGAACATTAATCCATCCTCCCCTCTCCAATCAGTCACACGGAGGGATTGGATGCAATGCCGTTTCTGAACTGTGTTCTCACCTGCCATCAGGCGCCTCCCAGCCCCGATGGCTCCTCACTCAGAGCCCCGAACAGAAAGGATAGAAGGAAGGAGGGTGGCACAGAATCGAGTTTTGTCACATTAATGCAGGTAACATCTGGCTCTAAACTTTCATGCCAGATGTTACCTCAATTTGACCCTAATTCCCAGGTTTTCTTTCGACGCTCCTGAGAATGAGAAATGGAGACAAGGCTTAATGTCTGTTCTAAAAAAACCCTTCCAAACCCAAACAGCTGCTCTGCCCAGCTCAGAATTTGCTGCTTTCATTCCTTACATTTCGGCTCTTTATTGTCTCTTACCTTCTCCTCCCCAGCAGGGATCAGGTTGCCTAACAGCCTAGCCCAGAAAGCTATGGAAGCTTTGATTGTCCTTCAACTACTTTGACAAATTAGCCTCTCCTACACATTCCTGCGGGGCCTCAGGGGACAGCGATTGGCTAATGAGGATTTGTAATGAGATCAGGAGGCTTTCACTTTCTGGTATCCAATCCCAATGCAGTGCAGGTTGGTGCGGAGGAGAATCCACTCCCATTTGATGGCCATTGTCAGGCCCGCTCTGTGAAATGGGAAGGCCATGTCTGTATGTTTCAGTCCAGTTCGGAGAGAAGCCGGTGTCCACCTCACAGAAACCACTGCCTCATCTCTCCTTGGCTTTGCTAAGGCTGTCACTGTCCTGTCCTCTTTCCCCAGAAACCCTGCATCCGAAGCCGGGTGGTCCTGAGCGGCCTAAGGGATGACATGTGGACAGAAGAGCATGCTGCGACCCTGGATCTCTTTCTGAAGGATGTCAGTAAGCAATTGCTCGTCGTCTACATAGATGAGTTTGCCGGACTGAAGGTTGAGCAGACCATGCCACATCAGGTTTGTTTGGCACCATGCTGCCTAGATCCTACAAGAGTTCCCGTGGAGGGGCTGCAGTCGTATCAGTTTGTGCTGTCATCCTATTGGCCTCGTGAGCTAACCAGGTTTGGGACTAGTTCTCCCCTATGAGTTACTGCTGATCCTAATGTCCCAGCTCTAGGGGGCGCTGTGCTGCAGGGGATGTTGAGGGGAACCTGGTGGTTCAGCATGGTATCTTCCATGGCATGCTCATCACATTCATAAAATTAAGCACGCGCATAAATGTTTGCAGGCTCCGGGCCTTAGTTTCCTTAAAAGCCTTTTGGGACGGGTTTTGCCTAAAGCTTTTTGAAATGCTAAATACATGATGTCAGCTCGTTCTCCTTTATTCACTCGTTGGCTGAGATGCTCAGGGAATTCTAACAGGTAAGAGAGGTGCAGAAGCCAGGCCAGCTCATCCCTGTCGTATCTTGTTCATGACTATCATTTCCTTGCTCTGATTATGTTTCAAACCTACGGCCCATTGCTTTAACTGTGCGTGTTGGGTGTGGGGACAAGACGCATTCCCCATAGATGCATTCCCCATAGATACATTCCCCATAGATACAGCAAAGCCTGCTGCTAATTAACCTCACCCTGTCATTGGCTGTTCATCACAGGAGCAGAAACAGCTCACCTACTTCATCCGCCATGAGAATGCCGAGATCACCGCCGAGAATTTCCAGAAGACAGTGCAATTTGGCACCGTCCGGAGACCCTACATTGATTCCCTCGTGCGAATTCTCAATAGCGTCTTCCTCCCCCGCCTCTTCCACAACACCAATTGGCCCGAGAGCATCAAGAACGAATTCTTCTCGGAAATATACCACTTCATGACCTCTCTCACAGGTAGAGTGAGCGATGCCCTCTCCCTCTGAGCTGCCTCGCAATGCTGGTTCTCTCCACCAGGATGGCCAGTTTCTTGTTACACACTTGTTGGCTTGCTCTGGGCTCTCCTATTCCGGAGACTCCGATGATGTCCCCAGTAGAAAACGGGGTGCTCGGCAGGATTTTGCACAGTGCCATTAATGATTTAGTTGGGGATTGGTCCTGCTTTGAGCAGGGGGTTGAACTAGATACCTCCTGAGGTCCCTTCCAACCCTGATCTTCTATGATTTCCGGCCTTCAGAGGAGAATGAGTTTGGCACCACTGTTGTTTGCAGTGTGTGTTGGTCCCAGCATATGAGAGACACAAGGTGGGTGAAGTAATATCTTTTGTTGGACCAGTTTCTGAGACAAGCCTTTGAGCTCCACAGAGCCGAAGGTCCTACCTCACCCGCTTCATCTTTGTCACCACGGACCGAGGGCCAGGTTGGAATTGGTCCTTAGTGGTGAAAGGCTTCGTATCCCATTCACTGACCCTCTTTGAGCCAGCCAGCGTTCCCTGATTGGAGCTGGTCCCTAGAGGTGAAAGGCCCCGTGTGCCATTCTCCGATTCCTCTGAGAAAATAAACCCTCTTCTGCCCCCCAGCCCCAAAGCCAATGCAGGAGAGAGGACCCAGAGAGAGGGTTTGATTGTGTCCCAGCACTCCATCTGTCTCTCCCTTCTCCAGATACCCGTTCGAAAATGAAGGGCCGCACGGTGCTCTACATCCCCATTGAAGCCCTGAGCATGAAGCCCGAAGTGGTAGTGAAGGACAAAGCACTGGTTCAGAGACTGGAAAGTGAGTAACTCCCCAGCCTGGCTCTCGGGGGAACGTCGTGCTGCCTGGCCTGGGAGAGGGGAGCAATAACGGGATCGATGTAATGGGAAAGGGGCTGGGTGGCGGGATAAACTCCACAGAGGAGCCGGTGAGAATCGCAGTGCGTGGAGTCTAAGTGAATTAACCTCCAGCAGCATATGAGCTGCATCCATCATTCCCAATTTCTGAGAGGCTCGGTGGAGCACGGAGGATCCTTTGGCAGGGTTATTGCTTTCACTTTAGATAGTCTTCAAGGAGCTGGCGGCCATCAGGCAGTAAAAAGTTTTAGGCAGAGGCGAGACCAGCTGGGGCGGCTCCGTGGCGGGACTCTGCATTCCCCAGAACCTGGGGACAGACTCGCTGCACTGTCCTCAGGTGCCTCTCCCGGGCATCAGGGCATAAAGTGGGCCTTGATTTCATGACCTTGGAGGATGTGAGGCTGGGCAGGGTCAGTCCAGGCCCTGCCATGTGGGTTCTGAGTGGGAGGGGAAAGCGCTCTGTTTATTCATGACTGGTGCGGTTAAAATAACTTTTCTGGTATTGACTTGTGGCAAAGGGATGCCTGACTAGTCCCCAGCCAGAACTTTGTGGGGGGAAGGGTTAGTGACTCTAGAAAAATTGGGGAGCACTCAAAAAAGATCACCCAAAGAGAGCAGGAGACAGACCATCAAATGCCTTTGATCGTTCCACCTTCCAGGCCCCCGCCGGGCTCGCTTTCTCTGCACAGGTTAGCAGTAGGCGCACGCCAACTGAGCATCGCTGTGGAGTGCCCAGCACCCATTCACCGAACGCTCACCCAGCTCTCAGGTGTGCTACTCCTAAAGGACTCGCGCACACCAGTCTGGGAGATTCAACGTCAGATCGCCAAGTTGCTTCACGTACACCACTTGGATATGTTTATAGTGAAAGCAAGAATTAGTTTATGATCAAAGAACAGAGATGCAAATGAGAGAAAGCAAGAATGCTGGAAACAAATGGTTACATATACAACAAAACCACAGCACAGTTTTTAGTGCATACCTTTAACTCCCAAGATATTCCTGTCAAGAAGTGTGGGGGAGACGAGGCCCTGCACCCCTGGCTTCCTGCGATTCAACATGACTCTCAGCCAGCCAGTAAGGCAGAAGGTTTATTAGACGACAGGAACACGGTCCAAAACCGAGCTTGCAGGTACAGACAACAGGACCCCCTCAGTCAGGTCCATATTGGGGGCCAGGGATCCCAGTCTGGGCTTCCCTCCCCTTCCACAGCCAGCTCCAAACTGTAAGGCTCCAGCCCCTCCTCTGCCTTGGTCTCTTTCCCGGGCCAGGAGGTCACCTGAACGCTTTGTTCTCCAACACCTTCAGTTGGCACCTTTGCAGAGGAGGGGCCCAGGCCATCAGTGGCCAGGAGACATTCTCTGTGCAGACACCATCGCACGGGCCCTCTCGGGCTCTGCAACAATCACACCCCCTTATCCCACCACCTAGATACTTAAGAACTGCATAGAGGAAACTGAGGCACCCACACAATATTCAGAGAGAACATTAAGAACAGTCCCACTTCGTCACAATTCCCTGGTTTCCTAGAAAGTAGCTTCCCCAAGCCCTCTTCCTAGAATTTTCAGCCAAGCCTCCTGAAGTAAACCCATGGTTAGTTGACTTCCTCAGTGGGGGTTTATGTGCACCCCTTTTGTACTAAACCAGACCTTTTGATCTTCACTTGAAGAACAGGGTGTCTCCCCCCCCCCCCCCCCCCGCACTGTTTACATCTGCCTCTTACTTTCCTTCTCAAGTCTCCGCTAGCTCTTCATTAGTATTTGACCCAGTATGCAAATCGACTTCTATTGTATGCTACACAATGCCTCCCTGCCCCACTAGGAGATAAGTGTCTCCTGCCTGCTGGGGGAAATGTGTCTCCAGGCAGGGTAACCTGCCTTTAACTCACAAGACCCAGAGAACATCCTTTTCAGCATGTGTACGGAACTCCTCACGGATTTGCCGTGCATACCTCTCCCAATGGTGACGCTAGCCAGGGCAGCACGGAGATTCGTTAGAGATCTTACCTGACATTCTGCTGTGAAGTCAGGGGGGCTCTATACCACTATGGACCCCTATGCCGGTTGGCATCAAGAGCTCCTCGGGGCACAAGCTTTATTAAGCACCAGCGCTGCATTTGCACTCGGATCCGCTTACCATTACGCCCATGTGGAGTCCCATTGAAATGAATGGGGCTCTCCCCCCCCCCCCCCCAGAGGGCTCTCTGCACGGCTCAGATTGCTGGCTCAGGGCCCTAGAGGAAAGCCGGGAAATGACAGTCTAAGCCCCAAGTCCATGGGTGTTCAGTTTGACACGCGTCACTTCATTCACACGAGTGGTCCATTTATATAGTTAGGATATTTACTCCCGTGTGAATATTTGCAGGCTCAAGTGCTGCACCCGACACAGAAAAACACAGCAGCTAGAACAATGGAATCCTGCTACCCGATGGGGGTCTGTAGGCACTACTCTAATTGAAATAATTAATAATAATTAATAACTTCAAGTTAATTATAATGGTGCGGCTGCTATATAAAGCGAGCACGTACACCCTCTATCCCCCACGAAAACCGTTCTCTCTCAGCACTGGCTGCGTATCCCACCAATGCAAACCGGAAAAAGCAGTTAAATGATTCAGCTGCTCATCTGCGTGGCTCTCATCAGCAACCTTCTCGCCCTGATCTCCCTCCCTCCCGCAGCCCGTGTCCCTCCACCCTTATCCCGAGCAACCCGCAGGCAGCTGGAACGCCAGCCAGGCTCATTTGTTATATAGCTACGTGTGTTTTGATGATCAATCTGGTGGTGGTGTAGCTTTCCTCAAGTACATTGTATGTAGTGCTTTACCTGGCCTGTCTAACGTATCTATAGCCTCACGGCACTGTAGTGCTGAGGGAAGAGACATCCAATGAAACTGAGCAGTAACCCATTGGGCACTATATGTCCACAACGTGTAATTCCACTGTGGAACTCACTGGCTCAGTATCTCGTTGAGCCCATTAAGTTCTGCTGAATTTCAAAAGGATTTGACATTTCTATGGCTAACGAGACCCTCTACAGTTACATTAAATAGCATAAAACATGTATAAGAGCTATACAATCTCATGTTTCAGGACACCGAAACGTCCTCTACGGGGAGATTATTCCATAATTGCCTATTTAGAGGGATTTTTGCACCTTCCTTTGTAGCATCTGATCTTGGCCACTGTCAGAGACAGGATACTGGGCTTGAGGGACTTGGTTTGAGTCTTCTGTTACTGTATACGCAAATTCAATTGAATGGATCGCTCAGGACAAGTCAAAAGCTGTAGATTGAATTATTTATGCAATATGTCTTGATTATAAGTAATAAAGCGAAAACTATGCTTGGATTTGGCTCGTCAGTGGCTAAATTCCCCTATTGTTCCTAATGCAAGCGGTGCCAGTGACGTGAACAGGACTTCTTGTCTGGCCAAGGCGGGCCCCATTTGCAGATATGTGCGTCCCGAGATACCCTGCGTCTTTCTTTTAGTCAAAAGAATTGAGTTCGGGTCGAGGGAGCTGATTTCTCATTGATTCCATTGCAATGTTAATGTTATAAAACCCAAGAACACGTTTGATCTGAGATTTGACAAAAGTTAAATACGTCCCTGAAAAGTGTCCCCTGCCCATGTTTCTTTTGAACTATGAACAAACTCCCACTGCTAAGGAGACACGGAGGGTATGCAGTGGACATGAATGGCCCATAATGAGAAGGACTGTGTGTTCCACAAAACCCAGCACTGTCCCCACTAAAATCTTTGCAGGGCCAGCTATTATGCCTGGCAATATGTGTCTGGGTGAAACATCCAATTGGACACCTTGGGGGTAGCTTCCATTATGACTACGTCTTCGCTGTTATCAAGTACTTAGCGATGCCTGGCTATTCTAATGGCCGGGCTGCGTGATTATCTTATCCCTATAATTTGGTGCCGAGATTGCTGCTCTCCTCCTGGGCTCCTAACTCTTCGATTGGCGCACTGTGACTATTAGCAGCTTCCACTCTGTGGAACGGGGGGAAGTCGCAAGTGTAGTTAATTGAGTTCAAATAAACTTTTTCCTTCTGCCGCCATCTGGTCAGTTACTTGGGTTACTTCCTAGTTCGGTGCACTCACGTATCCGGCACCTTTCGGCGCTCTGCCTGGGGTGCAGCGAATCTCCTCTAGGGTTCGCCCACGTAGGTCCCCTCATCTTTGCGATACCGCTCTGCTCAGCTTTCTGCAGCTGCACCTGGGGTGAAGAGGAGCTTGTTACGGCAGTTTCTATCTGTTTTACAGTGTGTTTTGGATCACAACAGTGATACTAGAATAGCACCCCCCCCCCAGCTTTGCTCCCTGGGCATTTATGAATCACATTCTTGACACTAATGAAAAATTTAGCTTCACAACCCGCCTCTGAAGTAGGGAGATATCATCGCCTGCAGTTCGCAGAGAGGGAAACAGGAGGCCAGAGAGCTGACGTGGGTTAGAATGCAGGAGTCCTGAATTTTAGCCCCCGTTTCTAATCACCAGGCCGCGTTCCCCGCCCAGAGCTGCAAACAGAATCCCGGCGTCCAGATGCCCCATTCCTTTGCTCAAACCACGTTCCACTGGGGTCCATTATTCGGCACCACAGTGGAATGTCCCTATCATGCCAGGGCGGAGAAACAGAAAGGAAAATCCTCAACCTTAACCTTAACGCTTCTCACACCCTGTCAGACAGTCCTGGGCGCTAAAGCCCAGAGCTAGAAAGGTATTTGGCGCCCATTAAAATCAGCGATGTCTAAACCCCTAACGCCTTCGGCCTCGTCTGACTCTTTGTTCCAGCTTCCATGATCCACTGGACGCGGCAGATCAAGGAGGTGCTGCGAGCGCAGGAGGCGGTGGAGAGCAGGGAGAGCACGGGGCCGCTGGAGGAGATTGAGTTCTGGACGAACCGCTGCACCGACCTGTCTGAGATCAGCAAACAGCTATGCAGGCAGGGAGTGACGCACATCGAGTCCATCCTGCTGCTCTCCAAGTCCTCCTACGTGGCACCCTTCCAGAGGCTTGCCAGACAGATACAGGTAGGGGTGGAGACAGGGCCCGGCTGAGCGGGGAGGAGTGGACCAGAGCTGGGTCCCACTTTGTAAAAACATGTGCCGAATGTTGGCTCATGAAAGGGAGGGGATCCCTACAGTAACCCCCATCTGTACATGCACTGCTCCTGGTCCAGTCCGGGGCTCTGCGCACACAGCTCGGCCGATGTCCCTCAAGCCCTGGAGAGGGAATGCAGTTTTACTTCGGTGCAGGAACCGAAAAGACCTCGAGAGTCTAACTTGGGCCTTGGAACCCTGCAGGCCGAGTGTCCTGCTTTCACTCGGAGCCCACTAGCCCTGGGTCCTCAGGATTAGCCCGCCTGCTAGAAACCCGGGTGAGATGAGTCCTTTTTCTCTCCCCCTCGGTGATTGCTTTGCAGGACGGGTCTGAGCAAGCGCAGTCGAACCTCCGCTTCCTTTCCATCCTGAAAGAGCCGTTCCAGGAGCTGTCCACGCTGCGGCCCAAAGACATCCCTGACAAGCTGCCCCGCCTCATCAGCCTCGTCCGCATCATATGGGTCAACTCCCCATACTACAATACCAGAGAGAGAATCACAGCCCTCTTCCGAAAGGTGGGGGGCTAGTGGGTTAGAGCAAGGGGGGTGGGCTGGGAGCCAGGACTCCTGGGTTCTCTCCCTGGCTGTGGCAGGGGAGTGGGGTCTAGTGGTTAGAGCAGAGGCTGGGAGCCAGGACTCCTGGGTTTTATC
>NW_020665102.1:548479-563455 GCF_002925995.2 Terrapene triunguis
CTAGTGGTTAGAGCAGAGGCTGGGAGCCAGGACTCCTGGGTTTTATCTCTGGCTGTGGGAGGGGAGTGGGGGCTAGTGGTTAGATGCGGGGGGCTGGGAGTCAGGACTCCTGGGTTCTCTCTCTGGCTCTGGGAGGGGAGTGGGGGCTAGTGGTTAGAGCAGGGGGCTGGGAGCCAGGACTCCTGGGTCTTATCTCTGGCTGTGGGAGGGGAATGGGGGCTAGTGGTTAGATCAGGGGGCTGGGAGTCAGGACTACTGGGTTCTCTCTCTGGCTCTGGGAGGGAAGGGGAGTGGGGGCTAGTGGTTAGAGCAGGGGGGGCTGGGAGTCAGGACTCCTGGGTTCTCTCCCCGGCTCTGGGAGGAGAGTGGGGTCTACTTGGTTAGAGCAGGGATGCGATGGAGCCCACCTAGGGACTATTCTTAGTCTCCTCTGGCTTTGAACTTTACCAAGCTCCCTGCCTCAGTTATATCTAGTGGCAGCGAGTTCCTCAGGTTAATTATCCTCTGCCCCAAATCATTTCTTCCCGTCACTCTGATGTGTGTTGCCATTGAACTTCATGGAGAGCTGGACTCGTTATTGCTAAGATTGATTGCCCAGGAAGAGTCTTTGTTTACTTTAAGAGTCCCAGGCAGAGCTGTGCTGACCCTTGAATCATTTCTCCTTAGATGAGCAACAAAATTATCCTGATGTGTTGCCAAGACATTTCCCTGGACCGGATTTTTGAGGGTTACGTGGTATCCAGCAGACAGTCGCTCCACGACTGTATCTCGTGTATGAACGCCTGGAAGGATTGTTACCTGTACGCAGCTCAGATGCACAACAGGTGGGCAGCGGGACAGCCTGCGCCCTGCAGAACCAGCGGAAGGATGTAAAGGGAATGCGTGAAAGAGCCCAGATTAGCGACTCCTCTGGATGTCCCCAGAGTGGGGACCACCTGGGTATTGTCTTCCCCCTCCCCGCTGCAGCCCTGCTGTCAGTCTGGGTGGCCTGTTCAGTTCTTGGGACCTTGCCCAGACTGCCAAAAGGTGGGCCAGAAACGTGCAGCCCACTAGGGACAAACTGAAATCCGCTCGGTGGCTGGGAGATGGGGATGAGTGGAACCAGTGAGCTGGATGGGAAAGGCCCCGTGTCCCAGTCCCCAGCCTCTTCTGACTGGCTCTAGTCTTCCTTCCCTGCTTCTCCTGAGCTGTAGAAACCAGAATCTATCATTATGGTTAGGGATGTTTAAGTGGGCGCCTGGTCCTTGACAATTAAGCCTAAGTGTTACTTGTCGGCTTCAGGTTCAGCTTTGTCGGGCTGGATCAATATTTTATAAGACAAAGACATTAGCGCGCAAGCCAGGCAAATACAGCTGAGTGGGGATTAGGTACTCAAGCTTTGCTCTCAGGGTCTGTGATCTCCCCAGAGCTCCTGGGTAGGATAAGGCCCCGGGGGTTTCCTACAGCCCTGTCAGTGGGAAGAGATTCTGGGGCACCTCAAAGGCTGTGAGCTCTCCCATTCTTTCCTGGGGCGCTCTTGAGAGGGTCTGCAGGCTTGATGTGCCCTTTGGGGGCGGATTCTCAATTCAAATAGCATGCATTTCATAGACGATCAGGGTTGGACGGGACCTCAGGAGGTATCTAGTCCAACCCCCTGCTCAAAGCAGGACCAATCCCCAAATGGGCCCCCTCAAGGATGGAACTCAGCACCTTGGGTTTAGCAGGCCAGTGCTCATACCACTGAGCTATCCCTCCCCCCCCCGTTTGCAAAATCCTGGGAGTCACATCCCAGACCCCAGAGCCTGAGGTCTGAGGGCGAGGAAACTCTTGGGTGTATAGGCGCCAACTTTCTCCAGCGCCAGTAGGTGCCCCCGCCCCTTTCCCAGCGCCCCTGGCCCCGCCCCCATCTCCAAAGTCCCTGCCCTAACTCCGCCCGCTCCCTACCCCTATTGGATCCCTCCCCCAAACCCCTGCCCCAGCCCCGCCTCTTCCCCCAGCGCGCCGCGTTCTCCCTCCTCCCCGCCCCGCGAATTAGCTGTTTCGCGGCACAAGTGCTGGGAGGGAGGGGGGAGAAGCAGGACGCGGCGGCACGCTCGTGGAGGAGGCAGAGGTAAGCTGGAGCAGGGGGGGCGGGGCGGGGAGCTGCCGGTGGGTGCTGAGCACCCACCAATTTTTTTCCATGAGTGCTCCAGCCCCGGAGCACCCATGGAGTCGGCGCCTATGCTTGGGTGACATTCCTATCCCTTGTGCCAGCAGGGCACTGCCTTCTGTCCCCAGGGCGCGGCTCTGCCTTTTCTGCAGGGCCCTGGACGATAGACCTGCTGCTGCCTATGAGAAGCGATGGAGCTAACATGCCCACCCAGGAGAATCTACTCCCCATCTCGGTGCCTGCCTCTGAGGCGGCCGTGGGGCATGACAAACCTTTTCTCCTTCCGCACTTCTAACAGGCTTTCCGGGAAAGGCTGGGTCCTGGACCAGACGAGCATCTTCGCTCAAGTGGACGCCTTCGTTCAGCGCTGCAAAGACCTCCTGGAGGTACGTGGCAGCGGCACGTGGTTCCCCCCTTGCGGTGACAGGACTAGGGACGTGGCCTGGGATGATAATCTCCCTGCAGCATTGGCCCCCTGCCGTCGTCGTGAGAGGAGGCTGCATCTCAGCCTGACAATTACTGGTGTTTCATTTACTTGGAGCCAACGGCTGCTCTCAGGTGCAGCAGGACAAATCCATCTGTTTCCATGACAGAGCGGTTTGGCGCTCAGCGGTTCATACCGTGCCTGAGACAAGTAGCAGGTGCTGTGTAGTGATCAGTCTGGCATCAAATGCTCCCCACACCGAAAGCACAAGAGCGTGATGTGAGGAGCTGCGCGGGAGGTACCCAGCCCTATGTCACAGTGGGGAGCCTCACCAAAGAGGTAGCCAGCCCTGGGTGATGGTGGGAACGCAGCCTTCTGCATCAGCTGGAGTTTTCAGAGTGTCTGGTCGTCCCTGCCACTCCAGGTAGCTTTCACGACAGTGCCCCATTCTGGTGGGGATGTGTGGGCAACTGGGGCAGACGCTCCTTCCCCGCAGCGCATGCAACAGCAGCACATCGTGCATGTGGTCCTGGCGCCCGCTTGGTCTGCAGACTCAGGCAGCCCCAGCGCTTGGCTACACTTCAAACTCTGCAGCGGTACTTCGGTGAAGACGCTACCTACGCTGGTGGGAAGGGTTCTCCAGTCGGCGCAGACGCTCCCCCTCACCGAGAGAGGGTAGCTAGCTTGAAGGGAGAATTCTGTCTACACTGGGGTTAGGCCGGTTTAATTCCGGTGCTCAGAGGTGTGGATTTTTCACACCTCTGAGTTGTCCTAGTGACCTAATTTCCTAGTGTAGACTTTACCTGTGGCTTTACATTGTAAGATCTTTGGGAGAGGGACTGTCTTTTTTGTTCTTGGCTGCAGAGCACCTAAGCACAGTGGGGTCCTAGGATGTGCCCGGAGCTCCTAGGTGCAGTGGTTTGAGCATTGGCCTGCTAAACCCAGGGTTGTGAGTTCAGTCCTTGAGGGGGCCATTTAGGGATTTGGGGCAAAAATCTGTCTGGGGATTGGCCCTGCTGTGAGCAGGGGGTTGGACTAGATGACCTCCTGAGGTCCCTTCCAACCCTGATATTCTATGATAAATGAGTAGCTGAAAGCCCGGGCTGTCACTTGGGTGTGGCAGTTGGGCCAAGGAATCCACTATGTGTCTCATACAGCCAATTAAATTGTTGCATGCAAATTAGCTGTAAAGTAAGGGTGGTGGTTGAATCATAGACCCGTAGGACTGGAAGGGACCTGGAGAGGTCCTCCAGTCCGGTTCCCTGCACTCAAGGGCCACCTCTGCACCCTAGACCTTCCCTGACAGATGTTTGGTTGATATCACAGACTCTGGGCATGGCAGATACATGCCTTGCTTTGCACGGGTGTAATTCGTAAAGTCAGAATAGCTGGGACCTTAAAAATTGGGCGGTAGCAGACGGCAAACCCCAGTGATGGTTGAACCTGGTGATATTCTGAACAGCAAGAGCTCCCAAGCATGTTTGTAGGTGTTTCCATCCCTCCTCACTGACTCAACAGACATTCAAGGCTCCAGAGTGACACACAGACGGGTGACAACCCTGGAGTCTTATTATATAGATAAAGATAATAACATGAGGGGTGGGTGGCTGCCCTGCCAAGATGGGATGGGGTTGAACTACATCTCCCAGCAGCCACTAGGTGCTCCCACAGCCTAGAAATGTGTCCGCAGCCGGTCAATGGGGGTGAGGGTGGGATTCATGCCGAGCAATGGGAAGGCAAACCCGATAACACGGCGGTGCACTTGCCAACAGGTTTGCGACTGCCAGCAGCACTTCGCCCGCTGGGAGGACGGGAAGCAGACCCCACTGCCCTGTTTCTTTGGGCACCGGGGTCCCCAGATGACCCGGAACCTGCTGGAAATAGAGGAGACCTTTCAGAAGCACCTGCACACCCTGCGGAACATGAAGGGGGGGATCCTAGACGTGAAGAACACGTTCTGGCACGAGGATTTTAACCGGTGAGAGGGGGCCCTTGGCTCGCAGGCCCCGGTGGCAGAGTCTTCCCCCTCTGGCAGCTCTCGCAGTGGGCATGGGGGTCAGCCCAGTGTGCTGAGACTGCATGGGTCAGGCCTGGACTAAGAGCATTGGCAGGGGCCTGAGCTGGCAGGGACGGATTGGCCCCATTTCCTACCCCCATGGCCAGCAGTGGAAGAACGGAGTCAGCTCTGTGTCACAGAGGCACTCCCTCCGTATCGTCAGGTCGAGAGGGCAGGAGGTTACAGACGGATCCGCTGTCACAGAGCAAGGGATGGTGGATGAGTGGACAGGGGGACAGGGAGTCGACTCCTGGGTGGGGGCGATACATTGCAGGGGGCGAGACTGTGAGTGGTAGGCATGCGGGGAAAAGTGGAGACACGGCCTGTTGGGGGGGGTGGGGGTGTTGTCCCAGCAAGGTGGGGGTGAATTTGTGTCCTCTGTTTGCTGTTTCCCTTCCCGCCGCCCTGACATGCTAGGTTCCGCTCTGGCGTCAAAGACCTGGAGGTGATGACCCAAAACCTGATCACCTCGGCCTTCGAGACGGTGCGGGACGTGGAGCATGGCGTGGAGATCCAGGACATCTTCCACCATCTCTCCGCACGAGAGGTACGGGGCCGGTGCCAGGACCCTGGCAGAGCACTGTGTCCCGAAGACGAGTAACCTTTCCACACACAGATGCCAAACTCCTAGCCAGCTATTGACCGGCTAGCTGGGAAGTTTGGAAGCTCCTGGAATAGGGGAGATTGGGGTGTCCGTGGGGAACAGCCTCTGGACCAGGTGGTTCTGAGTGGGGGCAGTTCTCAGACATGGCCGTCAGGGGGTGCAGGCTTGTTGTGAGCTGTGGGAGGGCTGCTCCCAGACTGGTTAGCTGGGGAGTACGGGGGTATTGACAGGTTATGACAATGAGTGCATCTTCCAGGGAAGTTGGGGGGACCAGCCCCTAGATGGGGATGGGTTGCTGGTGCAGCTGCTGCATTGCGTGGGCTAGTGGCTTTGGCCCAGCGCCTCACACCCCTGTGGGGCTCCGCTCTCCTCTTCCCTCCCCCAGGCCATCAAGCGCACCTTTGACAAGAAAGCCGTGGACGTCTACATGCTGTTCAACCGAGAGCTCTCCCTGGTCAACAAGGAGCTGAGCAAGAAGCTGCCGTTCCTGCCGCCGCACATGTGCCATTATTCAGGCCTGGCGCACTGGCTGCGGGCTCTGCGCCGGCGCATCGACAGACCCCTAAAGGTGAGGATCCCACGTCCGTGGCAAGACCCCTGTTCCAGCGTCCATCTCTCCCTGTCTCATGCCCCCACGTCAGGGGCCCTTTCTACCTCTGGTGAATGGGACAGAGCTCTCCTTGGGGGCCTGTTTGCAGCTGATTATGGGGCAGTGCCGAGAGACTGGAGAGACACCCCAAAGTCTGCCCGTCAGAGAGAGAGGGCAGGACTGAAAACCCAGTTAGACACCAACACCTACTGCTTCCAGGTGTAACATGCCACCCCGTTTCAGGCCAGCACTATCAGATGTTGCTTGGTGGAGTGTATGTATGGCTGAAGCCATCCTGTCGCTCAGCCGGGGACCCCCTTCTTCCCTGTATCTTGAAGACTTGGAATTTCTGCCCGAGCAATTGTCATGGCAGATGTTGTTTTTATTCATCTAACTACCTCATCTGTTTTTGACTATTTGCCTCAATAACAGTCTATGTCAGTGAGTTCCTTTGACAGGTTTAATTATACGTTGTGTAACAACAGAACAGCATTTCCAGCATCAGTCACAAACCCTCCAGGACGTGCAGGCTTGAAACTGCCAAATCTAGGTCTGAAAATCACCTCTGCCTTTCCTACCTGCCCAGCGCAGGGCTCGGCGTTGTGGGGCTCACCTCTCCTGTGTCTGGCAAACACCCTGTGGCTCCTGTTTCTCTGCGCTGCATGAGGTGTTAGTCATACAGTCGTGGGCTGCATCAGTCCCGGAACATAGCTCTTGTTGGAACGCAGAAATACCTCCTGCTCCTATTTCTCATCGGGAAGGATCTCAAAGCGCTTTACAAGCTATAACGATCGCTTAACATGCCATGGAAAGGCAGCTTCCCTTGGGGTGGAGCCTTGCAGGAGTTTGCCAGTCACACGCCAGTGTCACTAACCCAGCACTGAAATGCAGCTGCCTCTGGTGTGGGACACAGCTGCTGTTTAACAGTGTTGCTGCTCAGCAGTTTAAAACAGGATGCAAAGGAGAAGCCCGTGGCCGGCTGAAGGAGTCACCCAAGTTGGCCAGGACACCACTTTTCTACCCAGTGCCCTCTGCATATTCCCGCTTTTGTGCTGGGTTCTGCACAGTGTTGGAACTCGCCAGCGAGTGGAGCCCGGCTGGGGCCTCAAGAACGCTTTCTTGGGGCATCCCAGTTGGGGCTGTAGTTATATAGGGGTCATGCAGCCTCCGCCTTCCTCAGTTTCTTCTGTTCTTCTTCGAGTGCTTGCTCATATCGATTCCAATTAGGTGTACGCGTGCTGCGTGCATGATTGTCGGAAGATTTTTTACCCTAGCAACACTCGGTGGGTCGGCTGAGGCGCCCCTGGAGTGGATATGAGCAACACATCTCAAAGAACAACAGTTACAAAGGTGAGTAACTGTCTTTTACCCCTTGAGAGTCCAGGGATGGAGAGGGGAACAAGCAGGGTGAGAGGGGTGGGCTGAAAGAGGGCACCTCCAGCAGCACAGTGTTGCAGAACCCTACACCGGGAGGCTCGAAGCAGCCTTGTCACTTGCTCGTCAATGGCTCTTGGTTGCCCTAACGCCGTTTGTTTTATCGCATGACTGAGCGGCTCCGTGTGTGCGCGCTGGTTGGCAAGAGCTGAACGTCCAGTGAGAATTTTATCTTCGGATTTCACTTGTTCCCCAAGCAATCAGCTAATGACCTAGCAGTGTTTGGGGAGTGCAGGGCTGGGACAGCAAGGGGCTGTGAGTGGGGACTGAGGGGCATCAGCAGAGGTAGGTGTGTGCGTCTGTGTGTGTGTAGTCCAGAGTTGCAATAGCTGGGGGGATTGTGTGTCAGGAATGAAGGACATCAGCAGAGCTGAGTGGATTTCAGGACTGGAATAGCTGGGGGAGGAGTCAGGATCGAGGTGCAGTCCCTGCCCCCATGAACCCTCTTCCTAGCTAACGTCCTCTGTCCCGCCTGTGCAAAATCTGCTCCCCCCAGTTCCTCCCCAGTGTAAGTAGAAACACTGGCTGGAGTTCTCCGTCTGCCTTGCAGTGTCTTTCCAATGCCCACTTCTTGCCCCACATTGGGACCGGGGAGGAGAGCTTTCAGGCCTACCAGCTGCTTGTCCAGGCCATGGACGAGATTGAGAGGAAGACCTTCCAGGAGTGGGCGCAGACCCTGGACAAAGACAGCCTGAAACGCCTGGACACCCCGCTCCTGATCCCCAGCGCCGAGAAGAGCGGCATGCTGGACATTAATTTTGACAAGTAAGCGGGACCGGGCGGGGCAGGCTCAGGCTGGCGCTGGGTGAGACAGGTCTTTCGCAACTGCCTCTGCTTCCTTTCGCAGGGACTTGCTGAAATTATTTGTGGAAATCCATTACTGGGAGCGACTGCTCTTTGAGATCCCCCACTACGTGGTGGAAGTTTACGACCGGAAGGAGGATCTGCGCAACCTCCGCGAGAACCTGCTCCTGGTTGCCCGGGACTATAACAGGTTTGCCATCCCTGCCCTGCCGCTGCTGGTCGGCCCCCTCTCGGCTTTCCTAGGCAGGGCCTGAGCTCTGTATGGCATTGGCCGTGCTGTTCAGCAGATGGCTGGGAGTGGGACACAGAGTCTGTCGCTTACCTGTTGTTCTAGGCATCAGTGAGCAGAGAGAAGCCTGATTTCCAGACTACGGCCTGTGGGCCACATCTGGTCCGCAGGACCCTCCTGCCCGGCCCCTGAGCTCCTGGCCCAGGAGGCTCGGCCCCTCCCCTGCCGGTGTAAGGCTCTGGGCGGCGGGGAGGCGAGCTCTTGCCGGGCAGCGCAGCTGCAGAGCTGCGGCCTGACCCGGTGCTCTGTGCTGCGCGGTGGTGGGGCTGGCTTCAGCCGGGTGGCACGGCTGCCTGTCCTGGTGCTCTGGGCAGCGCGGCTGTAGTGCCGCCAGCCACCGGAGCTCCAGGCAGCGCGGTAAGGGGGCAGGGAGCAGGGTGGGGGGTTGGATAGAGGCAGGGGAGTTTGGGGTGGTGGACGGGGGCGGGGGTGTCGATAGGGGTCGGGGCGGTCAGAGGGTGGGGAACAGGGGGGTTGGATAGAGGCAGGGGAGTTCGGGGTGGTGGACAGGGGTCAGGGGTGTGGATAGGGGTCAGGGCGGTCAGAGGGTGGGAAACAGGGGGGTTGAATGGGGGCAGAAGTCCCGGGGGGGCAGTCAGGAAGTGGGGGGTTGGAAGGGGCGGCGGGGGGCAGTCAGGGGCAGGGGTTCCAGGGGCGGTCAGGGAGAAGGGGTGGTTGGATGGGCCAGGAATCCAGGGGGGCAGTCAGGAAGGGGGGGGGTTGGATGGGGTGGTGGGGGGCAGTCAGGAGCAGGGGTTCCAGGGGCAGTCAGGGCGAAGGGGTGGTTGGATGGGACAGGGGTCCCGGGGGGGTTGGATGGGACAGGAGTCCCAGGGGGGCTGTCGGGGCGAGAAGCGGGGGGGGTCGGATAGGGGGCGAGGGCCGGGCACAGCCTCCCCTAACCGGCCCTCCATACAATTTCGGAAACCCGATGTGGCCCCCCAGGCCTCTGCTCTAGTCTCTCTATTTCAGCAGTGACTGAAAGTCATTCCCATTTGGTGGCCCCCGTGTAAATGGATTGTAGGGGGATGGGATCTGAATCCAGTTCTTAGCAGAACAGATGTCCCCATCACAAACCCCACCAGGAGAATTGACCCTGATTGGCCCCCGCGTTGGCAGCCAGAACTCCCTCTCCCTGCTGGAGCGGGTCCCTCCAGAGAAGAGCCGAGGCCCATCAGTTGGGGGAGTGTGTGTGTTTTGGGGGGAGGTTGCATGGGGGACGCACCGTGAGTCAGGCTTCACCACTACCGGTCTGGTACCACCATCCGTCGGAGTTGTCTCATGACTCAACTGTCGGGGGGTGGGGGTGGGGGGAGGGTTTCAATTTGCTTGGCTCCGGTATTTTTAAAAGTGTGACGTGGGGGTGTTTTTCTGCGGAGAAAGTGTTGCTTGAAACAGGTTCGTTTTGGCAAGTGTATTTTTAATGTGACCACAGCGGGAGTGTTTGTGTCAGGCTGACTCGTGGCGCTCAGCTGGCTTGGAACAGATGTAACTGGGTGATCCACATCCTCCCGGGCTGGGACGGGGGTGGGGGAATTCCACCCCCCCCCCAAAACCGTCCTGGTCAGACTGGGGTCTGGTCACAGCCTGGCCCGATCTGACTTTCCGATCCCCTCCCAGACCGTGCCGGCTGCATCTTTGAGCTTGTTAACTTCCCGGCCTGGCCCTAGTGACTGAGGAGAGCGATGACCCCTGTTGGAACCTCCTTTCAGCCGATCTGTAATAATATTAATCCCTACCTCTCAAAGTGCTTTCCAAAGGAGGGCAGGCCCATTTTACAGATGGGGACACAGGGGCCAGGGGGGAGGGGAAGTCACCCAGCCAGGCCGGGAAGTTAACAAGCTCAAAGATGCAGCCGGCACGGTCTGGGAGGTGATTGGAAAGACAGATCGGGCCTTGGGGACTCACCCGTCTGGAGCCAGGCCCGTTCTGTGGACTGATGGGGGAGGAATGCATGACATAGATCTGAATTGCTGATGGGGCTGGAAGTCTTCCTCGTCTGCCCTCGTTAGGATCATTGCGATGCTGTCCCCGGAGGAGAGGGCCTTGTTCAAGGAGCGGATCCGATACCTGGACAAGAAGATCCAGCCCGGCTTGAAGAAGCTGCACTGGTCGCTGAAAGGGGCCAGCGCGGCCTTCATCAGTGAGTGCCGACTGCACGCCAGCAAGGTGAGCTTTCCTCTGGCCTCCGTTGCCCCCACGGCCAGCCCCCAAAGCGCCATCCTTAAGGGGTCTCCAGCTGCCGGCGTTCCATTGATCCGTACTCTGCTCAGTCTGCCTAGGCTTAGGTGGAGTGGGAGAAACTCAGAACACGGGTGTTCACTGCTTAATACGCATCTGTGGAGGTAGGGAGCAGAGAACCCAGCATGGCAGATGACACCCCCCCGGTGTAGCTGGTCGGGTTTCACCTCCGTCAAACCCTGGGGCCCTAAGGTGCCTGATCGGAGTGCGCCCTGCCCTGAGCCCACCTTGCTGCCCCTGGCCCTCAGGTGCAGACCATTGTGAACGAATACAAGGCAGCCACCCTGACCGTCGCTCGCAGTGCCCAGCAGATCAGCGAGGCGCTGCTCGTTCGGATCACCGGCAAGCGGGTCTACAACGACTTGGAGTTTGAGGAGGACCAGAAGGAGCACCGGGCCTGGGTGCAGCAGAAGCTGATGGGTATCCACGAGGAGGTCATCAACATCATGCGGCAAACCTATGAAGTCTTCAAACACGATAGCGCCGAGGTAAGGCCAGGCCCGGGCCAGGCAGCTCCCAGCAGGCAGTGCTCTGGGCGCGGGTCCCAGCATGCAGTGCTTCATTTTGATTCTGTCCAGAGATCTCTGTGTAAGGACCTGTGTTCTGGACAATGTGGCAGAGACCTCCCTCTTCTCCAACGTCTGTCCCTGCCCACCCACCTACCTACCCGACTCCATTCACTTGCCTCCTTCCAGCACCACCCCCTCCAGGGCAAGAAGCTTCCACAGCTTCCACCTTCCTGGGTCTGACCTCAGAGCATCCAGCCTCCCCTTTCACGCCGTGCGCTTCCTGCAGCAAGTCCGCACAGGCGGGGCTCTTGGGGAAGCCAGAGGGTCCTGCACCCCAACTCCACAGTCAGACGTGACTCTCAGCCAGCCAGTAAAACAAAACGTTTATTAGAAGACAGGAACACAGTTCAACATGGAGCTTGTAGGTACAGACAACAAGACCCCCTCAGTCAGGTCTATCTTGGGGGGCAGGGAGCTTAGACCCCAGCCCTGGGGCTCCCTCCATTTCCCCAGCCAGCTCCAAACTGAAACTCTCCAGCCCCTCCTCTGGCCTTTGTCTCTTTCCCAGGCCAGGAGGCCACCTGATCTCTTTGTTCTCCGACACCTTCGGTTGGCACCTTGCAGGGGAGGGGCCCAGGCCATCAGTGGCCAGGAGACAGGGTGTCGGCCATTCTCTGTGCAGACACCATCGCACTGGCCCTCTCGGGCTCTGCAACAATCATCCCCCCTTATCCCACCACCTTGATACTTAAGAACTGCATAGGGGAAACTGAGGCACCCACACAGTATTCAGAGAAAACATTAAGAACATTCCCACTTCGTCACACCCTGTAGGACCCAAAAGTTTAGTCTTACGAAGACTGAGGTACTTTAGTCTAACTCAGTATAAGGGTGCTGGGTGAAATGTAATGGTCTGTGATATACAGCAGGCCCTTACGGCTTAAATTCTATGGCCCTCAGTTTCTTTCTGCAGCAAGTTGTGGGCATAGGGCCCCCCTGGGCATGGCATGAGGCGACATTAGATTAGGGAGGAGGAGGTTGAGTTGCCCCCAGCAAATCGTGCCAGCGTCTAGCTGCTCCATTTTACCCTGCCCCCGTGCCCCGGTATCTGGCACTACTTCCGACAACAGAGTAGGACATTCCCTGGTTGCTTCTATCTCAATGAGTGGCAGTGAAATAGTTACAGCTCTTCAAGGTGGACAGACCGAGGAGCTACTTGGGTCACACAGCGAAGGTCACCTTCGCAGCCAGAAGGGCCAGTGGCCAGAGCCAGGAGCACAGTTCTGCAGCCCTGACTGTCTTTTACCCTGGCTGTCCCTCGCTCTGGTGGCTCCTCCTTGTCTTCGCTGCCTTTCTCAGCCGGCTTGTTTCTCCCCTCAGGTGCAGCAGTACTGGATGGCCTACACCGTCAAGATGAACAGAATGATGGAAGAGGCCTTCAGGCTCAACGTCAAATGGTCCCTACTGGAACTCTCCAAGGCCATCAATGGAGATGGCAAGACCACGCCTAACCCCCTGTTCAGGGTCAAGGTGATCCTACAGGACAACTACCCGGCACCATCTGCACAGGTGAGCCCTTCCACTGCAGCCCTCAGACACCCAGCTGAGCCCCGCCCCAAGGTCCCTGCCAAGAATTAGCAGCATGTCGGGGTGGTGGTGGTGGGAAGTTCAGTCCTGAATTAGTGTCCCCGCAGAAGCACCGCTCGACCAAGGGCCGGTGAGAGAGGGAAGAGCCAATATTACACATGCCATCAGGGTCAGAAATGGAGGCTGGGATTCCCAGCTGCTCGGTCGTGCCAGGATAACACGTTCACTTCAAGCCTCGTCCTGGCACAAGATACTTGACCTTAAAATCCCGGCTGTCGGATTACCTTCTTGCTTTTCTTTCTCCCTCTAATCCCGCCCACCCAGGACCCTGGGTACATCCACAGGCGACAGCTGCCCGTGCTGTCACAGCTTCACTGCTGTTACCAGAGCTAGCTAGAACGATCAAAGCTAGCTCAGGTATGTCTACACATGCTGCAGTCACACCTCTCCACTGCAGTGTAGACAGACCCTAAGGGCTTCTGCTGCATGGGGGGTGTCCAGGGGACAAGGGAGCATGGCCCCATCATCCCTGTGGCCTGGCCTAGCGCTTCCTGGCTGACAGTATGGGCCCGTGGTGCCTTTGACCACTACTGTAGGATTGTTGAGTCTTGTGTTGGAGGTATGAGCCAGTGCAGATCAGCCCCACGAGCGAGAGACCCATAACGGTGGCTTTGGGCCACCTTTGCCCTGGTCTTGCCCCAAGCATAGCTGTCGGACTGGGGGGTTTGGCCTGTAACCTCTAGCACTCCTCAAGCAGTGAGCTGCTGTGTGTGGGAGCAATGTGGGTAAGCAAGATGGAAATCAGAATGACGGGATTTTCAGGTCCGGGATCTTGCAGCCTGCCACTGCAAGGGCTTTTGCAGATGTGGGAATGGAATATATTTTCCAGCGCTCACCCCGTGGATCGCTTTGGGTTCGCTGAGCAGTCGTTGCCCCTCTTCTGGGTTGGGTTCCTCTCTCCACCGGACCTGCTGTTTTGTGTTTCCAGGTGGAGTTTTCCCCAACTCTGGCCCAGCTCGCGAATATGGTCAATGACATCAGCAGCCACCTCATCGCCAGCATCTCCGTCTTCCGCCACCTGCCGGAGATTCTGACCAAACGCAAATTCCACCGCGATCCCATCTCGGTCCTCGTGGGTAAGGAGACCTCCCCCTGCTCTCACGCGCTACCTGGGGGGAGTCTGCAGCTGCCTTGCCGAGTTGTGCATCCACACTGTCTTGTTCCCGTGTTAGGCACTTCCCGGGTAGACCTGGGCTCTGAGACTCACCGCTGGGGGGTTGAAAAGCCAGTGTAGCGATGCCCTCTGTGTTCAGACCACAACGAATCGGCTCCCACCCTATCCCCGGAGGAGACGATTCCCCAGCCTGACATTTTCCCTTAGCTCAGTTTCCTTGCCGCTAACACTTTATTTTTATTTATTTTCTCTCCGTGGCACTTGGTAGCTGGCTTAGCCTGAATATAGCCTACATCTGTCATGGAATGAGTTCCTGCCTGCGCACACCCAATCCCCTAGAAGTCATTTCTGTGCCTCAGTTTCCTCCCCTTCTAACACAGGGACAGTATTTCCCAGCGGGCTGGTGAGGCTTGGCAGAACCAGCATGGAAGAGAAGCAAGGGGTTCTGATGGACTAGGACTGGCTGTTTGGGCATCGAAACAGCTGGTCACTGTCCTGTTTGTCCTCCCTCCTCACTCAGAGCGTGATGAGGATATCAAGAAAATCCAGGCACTGGTCAGTGGGGGCATGCAAGCAAACGCCACGCACCTCCAGGCGTACCTGAAGACCTGGGATGTCTACCGGGAGATCTGGGAGGTCAACAAGGACTCCTTCATTAACCGCTACCGGCACCTCAACCCACTTGTGTCTTCCTTCGATGCAGACACTGCTCGGTAAGGGAGGACCTGTGTCCATGGATGCTCGAATCCTGCATGCCCCTCATTGACCAGACGGGTTTCTTGTACCCGTACTGATGAGGGCCAAGAGCCTTCAGATTCAGGGAAGTCCACCCTCTTGCCCTTCTGAAATGGACATAGTTCACAAGCGAAGCCGGGCCTGCCCTGTTCAATATTGAATGTGAGATGCAAAGGAAAATCAGAGTCCCGGTGAGCAGTGTGGGTGGGTCGGTAGGGGGTGCTCTCCCCACAGACGGCGCCGATCCCCGGGAGGTGCCAGGGAGCAGCGTGGGTGGGTCGGTAGGGGGCGCTGATCCCCACAGACGGCGGCG
The DNA here is from genome assembly GCF_002925995.2 of Terrapene triunguis. NCBI lineage: Eukaryota > Metazoa > Chordata > Testudines > Emydidae > Terrapene > Terrapene triunguis. The sequence goes on from NW_020665102.1 coordinate 563,367, forward strand.
ATCCCCGGGAGGTGCCGGGGAGCAGCGTGAGTAGGGGGTGCTGATCCCCAGGAGGTGCTGGGGAGCAGCGGGGGTGGGTCGGTAGGGGG
>NW_020665102.1:568455-573988 GCF_002925995.2 Terrapene triunguis
TGGGGGGAGGGCGGCGAGCCCCGGCTGGGGCTCGGCTCTCCCTCCCCCCAGCGGCCAGAGCGCCGCGCCGCCGCCCCCCTCCAGGTGCCGCCCCAAGCACCAGCTTGGGTGCTTGGTGCCTGGAGCCGGCCCTGTCTGTATCATGGGCAGGAGTTTGGCGGGGGGGGGAGGCCGTGTACTGACAGAAAACGGAGAACTCGGCTACTGGGTTAACTACACGGCTGCCTGCAGCACAGCGCCCCCTAGTGCCATGCTGGGGCACTAGCGTCAGCACTGACTGCGAGGAGCGAGAGAGCTCCCTGCAGCACAGCGCCCTCTAGTGCCATGCTGGGGCACTGGCGTCAGCACTGCCTCTGAGGGAACAGCACCCCCTAGGGGCCCATTCAACCTGCTACCTCCAGCACAGCGCCCCCTAGTGCATGCTAGGGCACAGGCGTCAGCACAGACTGCGAGGAGAGAGCTGTCTCCAGCAGAGCGCCCCCTAGTGCCATGCTGGTTTTCCACAAAGCACCTGTAGCTCAGGTGAGACGGATCTGACGATCTCTCCCCTGATCCATTCTGTGTGAATTCCAGTGTCTCCAGTGAAGGAACTAATCCCAACGAGTCACCTCCATGCAGAGAGTCCCCCTGGGATTCTCCTCCGTTGCCCCGTGGATGTGTGCGCCGGAGAGCTCGGCCCTCCCGCTCTGCACTGAGCAGCTGGCTGAAGGGTGGGTCTGTGTCTGTGCATGGCAGGTACATGGAGGTGGCCAACAACGTGCAGAAGGAGGAGACGGTGCTGAACATCCAGTTCGTGATGCTCGACTGCTCCCACCTCAAGTTCTCCGTGGTCCAGCACTGCAACGAGTGGCAGAACAAGCTCACCAACCTGCTGAATGAGATGGCCAGTACCCAGCTGCAGGAGCTGTACGCCTACCTCCAGGAGAACGCCAAGAAGTGAGGCCTTCCCTGGACAGGCCCCTTCCTTCCTGCCCCATTACCTGCACCCCACACCCTGGGGCAGAGACAGCCCATGCCCTTCTCCCTGGGCAGGCTCCTCTCTGGCCTTCCCTTCTCCCCACCGATGCGAGTTCTCCTGTTACAAACTGGCCCAGTTACCCACTGTACCATCACCATCTCTGGGTCCCACGTGCTTCCATGCCAGCGGGGTCTGGGTAGAGTCTAATCACTGTTTCTAGCTCTGGGATTCTGGGGCCCTGGCTGACGCTTTTCCCTGGGACATGGCATGCCCTTGTCCAGCCAAGCCCTCCAGTCCTGCAAAGCCCCATCTAGGGGGCACTCCGGGCTCCTAGTTTAACCCCGTCAGAGAGAAACACGGCAGGAAAGCGAGGAACCCAGGCTCAGCAGGGGAACTTCCTAACCACAGTGATTTTACTCTTAAAGCACTTGAGAGTAACAGAAAATAGCAAAAGCCCCAAGACATCCCCTCTCCGGGCCTGATCTCTCACCCCTTCTGTGGTTCTGAGGTTCGGCAGCTTACGGTGGAGTGGTCAGCTGGCCCCTTGCTATTAAATAGGGCCCCCGCCTTGGCTCGGACCAGACCCCTTGCTGGCTCCCATGGAGAGGACCAGTGTTGGCTCGCAGTATCAATGCCTTTCCCTGAGCAGAGCAGCTGTGGCAAGTCCGAACGAATGCGCAGGCACGAGAGAGCCCCCGTCATTTGACCCAGTCCTGGCTCACTCCATCTCTTCCCCGCTCTGGCCCACAGAGTCAGCCGGCCACCGCAGACGCTGGAGGAACTGGGCCAAAGCCTGCAGCTCCTGGACACCCTGCAGCATGAGCTGCCGAAGCTAGAGGGGCAGATCCCACCCATCCACGAGCAGTTTGCCATTCTGGAGAAGTACGAAGTGACCGTGGACGAGGGGGTAAGTATGGACCCCTGCCACGCTGTCCCAGACCCCAAAGGGATCTGCACTGCCTCCGTCCTGCCCTGAGCGCTGGCTCCGCAGCTCCCATTGGCCGGGAACCACAGCCAATAGGAGCTGTGGGGGCGGTGCCTGCAGGTGGAGACAGCGCGCAGAGCCGCCTGCCGTACTGCCGCCTAGGAGCAGCCGGGACAGGTCATTGGTTGCGGGGAGCTGCCCGAGGTGAGCGCCCCCTGGATTTGGCACCCCGAAACTCCTCCCACACCCAAACCCCTACCCCAAGCCCCCTCCCGCACCCAAACTCCTTCCCAGAGCCTGTGACCTGCACCCCCACCCGTGCCCCTACCCTGAGCCCTCTCCCGCACCCAAATTCCCTCCTAGAGCCCGCACCCCACACCGCCTCCCGCACCCAAACTCCCTCTCACTTAATTAACCGGAATTTTTCACTTACGGGCACCCTCCATTCCCCCAATATGCCGGATAAAAAAGCTTTTACTGTAACTGGCAGAGATTTCGATGACTTGTAGAAATTATCTGAGTCCTGTCCAGCCCCAGGGAAATGGATGAGATCCCCGTGCCATGGGGGTGGAGGAGGTTCCTAGCCACATTTCTGGACCCCACCGTGCCCAGCCTTCTCCTTGAAGCCGCGGTAACCTTGGAGGGAGAACACATCTTTTTCCCTCTCCTTGTGCCAGGTGCTGCAGACACTGGGAGCGCTCAACTCGGAGTGGCTGTCCTTCCAGCAGTGCATCCTGGAGAGCGATGTCATGCTAAAGAAACACAAGGAGAAATTCAAGACGGGCCTGATCCATTCTGCGGACGATTTCAAGAAAAAGGCCCAGGTCCTTCTGCAGGATTTTGGCACCAAAGGTGAGGGGTGGCGCCACGCACAGAACAGAGGCCTCGGTGAACTCCAAAATTGCTCCTGCTAGAAACACCATTTGGCTTGTTGTCTAGATCTCAGTGCGACCTGCAGAACATGCCAGGTTTGAAGAAACTGGTTCAGTAGATTGAGCTATTTACAGATAGTGAGTTTGAATCTAATGTCCCTCCCTACTAGTACGGCCCTTAATTTTTCTAGTCCTCTTGTAAATCACTGTCCCGTACCTCCTCACCGAACAACCTTTCAGGAAACCAAGCACTGCTGAGCTTTCACTATGCTCTGTAGGCTTGGGAATAAAATCCAGGAATTCTGACTCCCAGCCCCATCTGTTCAAACCCTCTAGACCCCACTTTTGTTCCAGAGCAGGACATAGAACCCAGGAGTCCTGCCCCCTAGCCCTAACTGTTCTAACCACCAGACTGCCCTCCCTGCCCACAGATGGGGAGAGAACCCAGGACTCTTTACCCCCATCCCCTGCTCCAGCCCACTAGACCCTACTACCTTCCCAGAGCTAGGAATAAAATCCCGGCATCCTGCCTTCCAGCTCCATCTGTTCTAACCACTGAACCCCACTCCTCTCCCAGAGCTGGGATCAGAACCCAGCCCCCCCCGCTCTAACCCATCAGCCCCCACTGCCCTCCCAGAGCCGGGGAGAGAACTCAGGAGTCCTGGCTCCCAGCCCTCCCTGCTCTAACCCCCCCCCACTCCCCTCCCAGAGCCAGGGCTGAACCCAGGAGTCCTGGTTCCCAGCCCCCCCTGCTCTAACCCACCAGCCCCCACTCCCTTCCCAGAGCCGTGGAGAGAACCCAAGAGTCCTGGCTCCCAGCCCCCCCTGCTCTAACCCACCAGCCCCTGCTCCCCTCCCAGAGCCAGGGAGAGAATCCAGGAGTCCTGGCTCCCAGCCCCTCCTGCTCTAACCACTAGACCCCATTCCCATGCCAGAGCCGGGGAGAGAACCCAGGAGTCCTGGCTCCCACTTCCATGCTCTAATCACTTCCTCGTTCAGCCTCCCTTGACCTCTCCAAGCGCAGGGAAAGGGTCCCTGGCCAATGGCCCAGTCATTCAGAAGAAGCGCCGCGTGGGCAGAGGCCGCTGAGCTCTTTGTCGCGTAGGTCCATTCACCTGTGCTGTGAGCTGCGAGACAGCCCTGGAGCAGATCGCGGTGATGCGGCAGCTGCTGGCCACCATGAAGGATGAGGAGAGCACCCTGCGCTCCAACCTGGGCATCTTCAAAATCGAACAGCCTGCTTCCAAAGACCTGCAGAAGCTCGAGAAGGTGGGAACCTCCAAGGCCTGAGCTCCCCTCTCCTCCTTGGTGGACTGGCAGGAAAGTGGGCCCGGGTGTCTCTCCAGCTGTGGCTAAGCTCTCTCTGTGTGGTGCCCTGCAGGAGCTGGACTACCTGCAGCAGGTGTGGGAGATCACCAAAGAGTGGGAAGACCACTGGAACGAGTGGAAGACAGGAAGCTTCAAGACCCTGCAAACGGAGGTGATGGAGACCACGGCTTATGGGCTCTTCCGGAAGCTCAACAAGCTGAGCCGGGAGCTCAAGGTAAGAGAGAGGCTCCCGTGGCCCAGCACTGCCGGCCGGTCCCCTTGTGGTGTACGGGAAGGGCTCTTTGGAGGGGGACGGCTGGGGAACTGGGGACAACAGAGAAGGGGGCCTTTCCTAGAGCTCTGCTCCCTGCTCCTGCAGACCTTAGCTGGAGGTCAGTGGAGGGGCACTGTGGGATTGTGCTGGGAGAATCAATAGGACTGGTGCAGCTGCAGGGCCCTCACTTCCTGTCCTCATTAGACATGGTGCAGAGGATCTCCCAGTGTGATCTCTTGTGCGGGACGTTCTGGGGGTGGGGGTGATGCACGTCAAAGTATTCCCCCTCCCTGCCGAGCCCCCATCCCCCAAACCTGGCGTTGTTTCCTTTCCAACCAAAGGATCGGAACTGGGAAATTATCGAGACTTCCAAGGCGAAGGTCGAGCAGTTTAAGAGGACAATGCCCCTGATCTCAGACCTCAGGAACCCAGCCTTGCGGGAGAGGTAGGTCCGGCTCGTCCGAGGGCACCATCTGCATGCGCTTTGCTGGCCCTCTGGAGAGTGGCTGAAAGCTGCTCCTCCGGGGAGGAATATACGGGATACTGCGCCCCTGGGTCTGTCTGTAATGGGGCAGGGTCCCACTGAGGGAATGAATCGTCCTCTGCCTTTCTTAGCTCCTGTCATCTGAGGAGCTTGCGCACCTTAGCCCGCATTTAAGAAAGACGTTTCCCAACCCCTCTGTGGCCTGGGTAAATTCGCTGTTCCCGGGAGGCCCAGAGACGAGAAGGGATGTGCCCAAGGTCACAGAGAGTGAGTGGTAGGGTTGGGGAGTCCTGAGAGCATCCCCACCCCCCCCAGACCACACTCCCCTGCCCCAATAGGAAAGAGAACCCAGGAGTCCTAACCTGCTGCTTTAACCACCAGACCCCACTCCTCTCCCACAGCTGGGGAATAGAATGCCGGAGTCCTGACTCCCAATCCCCCTGATCTAACCGCTAGCCCCCACTCCTCTCCTAGACCTGGGGAGAGAACCCAGGAGTCCTGGCTCCCAGCCCCCCTGCTCTGACCCTCCAGCCCCCACTCCCCTCCCAGAGCTGGGGATAGAACCCAGGAGACCTGGCTCCCAGCCCCCCCTGCTCTAACCACCAGACCCCACTCCCCTCCCAGAGCTGGGGAGAGAACCCAAGAGTCCTGGCTCCCAGCCCCCTGCTCTAACCACTAGACCCCCCTCCCCTTCCCAGAGCCAGGGAGAGAA
>NW_020665102.1:573998-594922 GCF_002925995.2 Terrapene triunguis
GCTCTAACCACTAGACCCCCCTCCCCTTCCCAGAGCCAGGGAGAGAATCCAGGAGTCCTGGCTCCCAGCCCCCCCTGCTCTAACCACGAGCCCCCACTCCCCTCCCAGAGTGGGATTAGAACCCTGGAGCTCTAGCTGCTAGATTGCGTATGACTGTTCCTGGTGTCCTAGCCACGTGCTTGGCTCTGGGTGTTGTGCGGCTCAGACATGAAGTCTGTTCCCTTGGAGGACTCAGCCAGCACAGCTGGTTTGTTACCACATGGTTCTTGCACCTCCTTGGGGAGTTAAAAGCAAAGGGGCTCAACTCTGACCTCGTTCGTCAGCCCCACACGAACATACGCTCATTAGCGAGCTGGCGGGGGAGAATTCCTCTCCTACCTAAGGCCTGGTCTACACTAGGCTTTTATGTCGAATTTAGCGCCGTTATATCGAATTAACCCTGCACCCGTCCACACCACGAAGCTATTTAGTTCGACATAGAGCTCTCTTTAAATCGATTTCTGTAATCCTCCCCAACGAGAGGAGTAGCGCTAAATTCGACATGGCCATGTCGAATTAGGCTAGGTGTGGATGGAATTCGACGCTAATAGCTCCGGGAGCTATCCCACAGTGCACCACTCTGTTGACGCTCTGGACAGCAGTCCGAGCTCGGATGCCCTGACCAGCCACACCCCGGGAAAATTTGAATTCCTTTTCCTGTCTGGGCAGTTTGAATCGCAGTTTCTGTTTTGACACCGTGGCGAGCTCAGCAGCAGTGGCAACGATGCAGAGCTCTCCAGCAGAGATGGCCGTGCAATCTCAGACTAGAAAGAGGGCCCCAGCATGGACTGATCGGGAAGTCTTGGATCTCATCGCTGTGTGGGGAGATGAGACCGTGCTTTCCGAGCTGCGCTCCAAAAGACGGAATGCAAAGACCTATGAGAAGATCTCTAAAGCCATGGCAGAGAGAGGATACAGCCGGGATGCAACGCAGTGCCGCGTGAAAATCAAGGAGCTGAGACAAGGCTACCAGAAGACCAAAGAGGCAAACGGACGCTCCGGATCCCAGCCCCACACATCCCGTTTCTACGAGGCACTGCATTCCATCCTAGGTGCGGCCGCCACCACTACCCCACCCCTGACCGTGGACTCTGAGGATGGGATATTGTCCGCGGCCGGTTCCTCAGCGGACGGGGAAGAGGAGGAAGGAGATGAGGAGGACGAGGCAGTCGACAGCGCTGATTTGCCCGACAGCCAGGAGCTCTTCATCACCCTCACAGAGATCCCCTACCAACCCTCCCCAGCCGTTATCCCAGACACAGATTCAGGGGAAGGATCAAGCAGTAAGTGTTTTAAATATCTAAACATTTATTTATAACATAACTGGCATATTTCAAATATTAACAATAGGTAAAGTGCTTTAAAACATGTAAACATTTATTTACAACAAAACAGGAAGATTTAAAATATTAACAGTGGGTAAAGTGCTTCAAAACATGTAAACAGGAAAGTCCAACAAAACGGGAATCTGTGCAAAGTGTATCATGATTAGTCTGTCTTTGGACACTTCAATATATAGTCTATTTTCAAAAAATTTCACAATGTCCGCTTCATGATTATAATGCCCAAAACGCTGCACTCTTCTGTCCCTCCAAGGGCACCTAACCCAAAAACTGGTCAATGTATCCGGGGATAGAGGCAACATCCTCCGGGGAGAACTCCTCATAGGTCTCCTGCAGGTGTTTTTCAAGCCTCATGAGCAGGTTCCTGGGCAGGGAGAGCTTGTTAGGCCCCCCGTGGTATGAGACGTTTCCATGCCACAACGCCAGCAGGTACTCGGGGATCATGGCCTTGCAGAGCATTGCAGCAAATGGCCCCGGTTTCTGCAGGCTGTCACGAAGCATCCGCTCCTTCTGGCTCTCCGAGACCTTCAGGAGGGTGATGTCTGGCATGACTCCCTGCTGTGAATTAGGTAGGGGAAAGTTAGTATTGGGACTGCTTGCCCGTCCCTTTACAGAACTGCAACCACCGGTTTACAGCCACGCGGTTTACAGCCGCGAGGGGGTGGGACAGGGCCAGAGTTCATGCTTGCAGGATTGCTGCCAGCAGAGACTCGCATTGCTTTCTATGCGAAAGGAGGCCAGTGCCACTCTTAAAGTTTTAAGCAGCCACAAGCCTACGGCTTACCATGTTTGCCATCTAGACAAAGTCCGGTGTCCTGCCCTGCTCCTCAGCTCGCCACAGCAAGACCGCAGGCACGGTAGGCGAGGGCCGAAAATTCGACCTTGTCCTCAGTGCGCGTGTGATAGGTGCTCTGCATGGTCTTGTTCACAGAGAAAGACTATGTTCTCTGTTCACAGATACATTGATCTGTCTCAGGAATTCACTCCCTTTTTCCAATTCCCACAGCCACATCTGCCCAGAGGCTAGCGCACATTAGGAGGAGGAAGAAGAGGACACGGGAAGACATGTTTGCTGAACTAATGGCATGCTCCCGAGCACAGGCAGCCCAGCAGACACAGTGGAGGGAGAACTTGTCCCAAATGCACCGGGCAAACATGGAACGGGAGGAGAGGTGGCGACAGGAGGACAGGCAGGCTACTCAAACGCTGCTTGGACTAATGAGGGAGCAAACGGACACGCTCCGCCGCCTTGTGGATGTTCTGCAGGACCGGAGGCAGGAGGAGAGAGCCCCGCTGCAGTCTCTCTCTAACTGCCCTGCCCCGCCACCAAGTCCCATACCCCCCTCACCCAAAGTCCAAACACGGAGGGGCGGAAGGGGCCGTGAAAAATTTCACTCCACCCCTGCGGACTGCTCTACCACTAGAAGGCTCTCATTCCCCAAAATTTGAAAAGTCCTTTCCTACCCGCCTCACACAAGACCCCGTCCAAGTTTCACCCCCCCCGTTCCATGTGCGGTTGTTAATAAAAAATACGTTTTTGTTCATTATTGTTTCCATCCTCTTCTTTTAGATGAGAGTCTGTCTGAAGTGGGGGGAAGGGGCTTGGTAATTGGACAGGACAGTCACCTTTAGCAGGGGGCAGGTCCAGCAGCAGGGCACATATACAGTGCAGTGACTAGTTATCCTGGTCAGTCTGGGAGGTGGTTTTCATGTTCTGTGTGGTGGGGGGGGGGTGTTGCTCTGTGACTTGGTGGCGGGGGAGGGCAGTTACAGATCTTATGCAGCGGTCCTTACCCTGGATCACAGAGCCGCGCAGCAGGGGATCTGTAACCCTCCTCCCCCTGCAAGACAGTCACATAGCCGACACATACACGCAGTCCCGGCCAGGAGGGCTGGCAGGCTCCGTTGAAACAACCAGTCCACCACCGCGGAGCCTGTCATTCCTGGAGTTTAGAAGCATCATTTGCATCACAACACTAAACCCGCCCCCCGCCACAGTCTGCGTCCCAGGTTTAAAACATTCCCGCGAAAACAGTAATAAAGACAACGGTGTCCATTAACAAAACAGAACAGATTTTATTTTTTGGGAAGGGGGTGAAGGGGGTATGTAACTGGAGAGGATAGTCGACGGCAACTGGGTAAAGAAACGGGGGCAAGTTCAGCTTCTGTGTCCACAAACTTAAAAGTCACTGGGTACCCTGCTCAGCCTTGAAACTGGCTTTCAAAGCCTCCCGTATGCACAGCGCGTCCCGCTGGGCTCTTCTAATCGCCCGGCTGTCTGGCTGGGCGTAATCAGCAGCCAGGCTATTTGCCTCAACCTCCCACCCCGACATAAAGGTCTCCCCCTTGCTCTCACAGAGATTGTGGAGCACACAGCAAGCTGCAATAACGATGGGGATATTGGTTTCGCTGAGATCACAGCGAGTCAGTAAGCTTCTCCATCTCCCCTTGAGACGGCCAAAAGCACACTCCACCACCATTCTGCACTTGCTCAGCCGGTAGTTGAAGAGTTCTTTTTCAGTGTCCAGGGCGCCAGTATAGGGCTTCATGAGCCAGGGCATTAGCGGGTAGGCTGGGTCCCCGAGGATCACCGTAGGCATCTCCACATCCCCAACAGTTATCTTGTGGTCCGGGAAGTAAATACCTTCCTGCAGCCGTCTAAACAGACCAGAGTTCCTGAACACGCGAGCGTCATGAACCTTGCCCGGCCATCCGACGTAGATGTTTGTAAACCGTCCCCGATGGTCCACCAGTGCTTGCAGCACCATTGAAAAGTAGCCCTTTCTATTGATGTACTGGCTGGCCTGGTGGCCCGGTCCCAGGATAGGGATGTGAGTCCCATCTATAGCCCCACCGCAGTTTGGGAATCCCATCGCAGCGAAGCCATCTATGATGGCCTGCGCGTTTCCCAGGGTCACTACCTTTGACAGCAGTACCTTGACGATTGCCTTGGCTACTTGCAGGACAACAACCCCCACGGTAGATTTGCCCACGCCAAAGTGGTTCGCGACTGACCGGTAGCTGTCCGGCGTTGCAAGCTTCCAGAGGGCTATGGCCACTCGCTTCTGGACAGTCAGGGCTGCTCGCATGCGGGTGTCCTTGCTCTTCAGGGCAGGGGACAGCAACTCACAAAGTTCGAGGAAAGTCCCCTTCCGCATGCGAAAGTTTCGCAGCCACTGGGATTCATCCCAGACCTGAAGCACTATGCGGTCCCACCAGTCCGTGCTTGTTTCCCGGGCCCAGAATCGCCGTTCAACAAAATCCACATGCCCCATTGCCACAGTGATGTCCTGGGCGCTGGGGCTCGTGGTTTCTGACAGCTCTGTGCTACTCTCCGACTTCAGGCCCTCACGCCGGTGCCGTAGCCTCCTTGCCTGATTTCTCTGCATCTGCCTCAGGGAAAGGTGTATGATAAGCTGCGAGGTGTTGAGAACGGCCACAACTGCAGCGATGGTCGCAGCGGGATCCATGATCGCAGTGCTGTGGCGTCCGCGCTGTCACTGATCAAAAAGTGCGCGAACTGATTTCCCGCCGGCGCTTTCAGGGAGGGAGGGAGGGAGGGCGGTAGTGACTGACGGATGCCGACAGTTACCCAAAAGCACCCTCGCCACATTTTTTTACCCAGAAGGCATTGGAGGATCGACCCAGAATTCCAATGGGCGGCGGGGACTGCGGGAACTGTGGGATAGCTGCCCACAGTGCACTGCTTCCAATGTCGACGCTTTCCCTGGTAGTGTGGACTGACAAAGTCGAATTACTGTCCTTAGTGTAGACACATACGTTCGACTTTCTAATATCGATTGCACATATTCGATTTAACTAAAATCGAACTACTCTCGTAGTGTAGACATACCCTAACACTGGTGATTCACTGCCCGACACCACGCCTGCACCCAGGGGGAGGTGTGTGGATGTGGGGCGGTGGGAAAGAGGCCGGAATTGGTTGGGAAGGAGGAAGAGCTTATTTTTCCAGTGTCCTGCCGTGCGGCGCCCTTCAAACAAGCCCACACATGGGCGCTGGTTAATAACCCATTGACCACTGAGCCTGGAGCATCGCCTTCATCCCAGCTCTCTGAGTGGTGTTCCAAATGGCCCTTGGACACCTGGGGGCAGTGCAGCCTACTGCATTCTCTATTGGTCCACAGAGCTAGCCCCGTCCCTCCCAGCCTCGCTCCCAGGACTGGTTCTGTCGCTCGGCTTTGAATTTCCTCTCACCGGCTTTATCTGGGTGCTGCTGAAGTACCTAGAAATGTATGCAGCCTCCCTCGAGCCCCTCTATCGCCTCACTTTGCTTGTGGGAGTGCATGGGCCTGGGCCGGGGGGCTGTTCCCTGCATGCTCTGGGAACCGAGATCTCTGGGTTTGAAGGGTAGAGTCTGAGAACTCTTCTTCCTTCCTTCTTGCCACTTCCCTGTTCAAGGTTAGCAACATTTATAGCCTTCTTCCAAAGTTGGTGATCATACATCAGTGCAGACTGATCTTTTGAGGTCTGCTGATATCCGGGCCATCCGCCAAGTCTTCGCTTTCCCCCTTGGTTTTCTTCCGTCCACAGTCACTGAAAGAGCCATCCAAGTGATATAGCTCCCCGGTCTCCGCTGAATATGCCCACATCAGTGTAGCCTCGACTCCCTCAACTTCTCTCCAGTTGGAGCAACCCACATTAGGCCCCTTCCAACCTCGTTTCATTTCCTATCCCGGAGCGGCCAACCATTTGACCATCTCCATTTCCGTGGTGGAGAGCGTACTGATTTCCTTTCTTGGGGCTGGCCAAGTCTCTGTACTGAAGGGGTTAGAACTGATCCTGGTGTATCAGCAGAGAGAGCCTGTCCATTCCCTGGTTTAATGCTGTCGGTGGCTTCCCTGCAGGCATTGGGATCAGGTGAAGGACTTGGTCCTCAGGACGTTTGACCAGGATGCTGAAGATTTCAGGCTGGAGAATATTGTGGAGCTCGGCCTGGATCAACACGTGGAGAAAATCAGTGAGATCTCTGCGTCGGCCTCCAAGGAGCTGTCTATCGAGCTGGTAGAGTCTGTCTGTCCCTCTTTCCTCATCCATTTCACAGGATCTTTTTGAGCAGACGTTGAATGTCTCTGCCCAGATCTTAGCAGGACAGGAGTCCACATTGCAAAACCCACGGTCATATTTGGCACTGATTTGCCAACTATCATCTGGAGCCAGGAGTCCTGACTCCCAGTCACTATTAGATATGTTCCTGCTTGGCGCTTGGAGTAGAACCCAGGAGTCTCAGCTCCCCTCCTTCTCTCTAACTTCCCATCTCAGATCTGGGAATGGAACCCAGGAATCCTGACGCCCCCTTCCCCCCCGCACCTCCTTGGCTCTAACCCACTACCTCCCTTCCCCGAACCAGGAATAGATCCCAGGCTCAGTTCTGACATTAGATGCATGGCCTCTCCTTTCTGACCTTAGCCCCAGTCAATCATAGAATCAGGATTGGAAGGGACCTCAGGAGGTCATCTAGTCCAACCCCCTGCTCAAAGCAGGACCAATCCCCAACTAAATCATCCAAACGTGGTAAGATTTCCCTGTGTATTTCATGCTGTCCATCCCTGTCTTTCTCCCAGGCCCTGCAAGCCATCGCCAAGACCTGGGATGTCGTGCTGCTAGATATTGTGCCGTACAAGGACAAGGGACACCACCGCCTCAGGTAGGGCTTCCAAAGGTCTGCCGTGCAGCACTGACAGGAGAGACGTGGGGGGCAGGGTTCCTGGGTAGACAAGCAGCTGAGCGTGGCAGGGTGTGGTCTCCTGCTCGTTACCAGGGGGAAAAGCTGGTTTATTTAATTGTTTCTCTGTCTGTCTGAGTACAGGTAGATAGACCCTCCCTTGAACACCTCCTTCCCTTCCCAAAGCTGAGACTAGAATCCTCCCAGCTCCCATTCTAACCACCAGACCAGGCTCCCCTGGTCCTCACAGAGCCCAAGTGTCCTACGCCCAGTCCTCTTGCTCTGACTGCTAGTCTCCACTCCCCTTCCACAGCCCAGCAGTCCTGAGTCCCTGCACTAGCCACTAAGCATGGCTTCCTTTCATTCCAGAAGATCAGAACAGCAGGGCAGGCCGTGGCCTTTAGATTTCCCCTCCGTCTTTCTCACTAACCCAGTTTTATTAGCAGGGAGCGAGTTTGCTGAGGGCGTCCTGACCTCTACAGTTGCTGGCTGCAGCAGGGGTGTCCCTCCGTGATTGGATTAATACCTGGGCGCTGCAGGGCTCGGCGCGTGGCTGGCTTGCTCAGCTCTGTGATGAAAATGTGTTTGTGCCTGAAGGGAGAGAGAGAAACTGGTGTTAGTCTAGGGGGACTAGGAACAAGGGACAGCCAGGGAGTGATCTGGATTGCTGGCAAACAGTGAGTGTTTTAACACAGCCAAATGTCAACTCGTACAGCTAGGACGAAAGAGCGCAGACCAGACTTCCAGGCTGGGGGACTCGCCTGGGAAGCAGGGAAAAGAGGTGGGGGCAGGGAATGGGACACGGGGCCTTTCCCCACTAGGGGGTGCTGGCTCCCATCTGGCCCCAGGGCGGGGCGGACTGGCTGGCCAGATGGGACACAGGGCCTTTCCCCTCTAGGGAAGTGAAAGTTCTTCCTCTCTGATGTCTCTTTTGTGGCCCTGCATGAGATGAGTTTGGGGCATCATTTGAGGACAGAACTGCCATCCTACCGAGCCCCATTGTGGGCAGCATTTGCAGAGAGGCCCTGGGCAGAATGGGCCATGGGCGGCGTGCCCCCAAAGGCACATTGGTGGGAGTGCCCCATAGCCGCTCTGCTTGTTGTAAGCCCAGGCCTTTCAGCCTCCCACTGACCTCTTGCTCCTGGCTCCCGCAGGGGGACTGACGAGGTGTTCCAGGCGCTGGAGGATAACCAGGTCTCCCTCTCCACCATGAAGGCCTCGCGCTTCGTCAAGCCCTTTGAGAAGGAGGTGGACCGCTGGGAGCGCTGCCTCTCACTCATCCTGGAGGTGATCGAGATGGTGCTGACTGTGCAGAGGCAGTGGATGTACCTGGAGGTGAGCAGCCCCCTGCTCAGCATCCCTGAGGGGCCCACACGCAGGGCCAGGCTTCCCCACTAATGATGGGCTGGGCCATTCTCTCTCTCTGGTGCCAATCCCCCACAGAACATCTTCCTGGGAGAAGACATCCGGAAGCAGCTGCCCCAGGAGTCGGCCTCCTTCGATCAGATCAACGCCAGCTGGAAGACGATCATGGACAGACTGAACAAGGATAACAACGCGCTGCGCGGGACGCATTTCCCAGGTAGCTGCTGCTCCCCTTCTCTCCGGACCCTAGCCACAAGTCAGCTGCCTCTTCCCACCTTACACTCCGGACCCAGCCTAGGCCCTGTTTCCTGCCACTGAGCCGCCTCCGAGAGCAGTGATCTCCTCTCGTCTCTAGCTCCTGAGGGGAGTCTGCTCAGTAGGAGTAGGACTATAAGGTGGATAGAAAGCTGGCTAGATTGTCGGGCTCAACGGGTAGTGATCAATGGCTCGATGTCTAGTTGGCAGCCGGTATCAAGCAGAGTGCCCCAGAGGTCGGTTCTGGGGCTGGTTTTGTTCAGCATCTTCATTAATGAGCTGGGTGATGGGATGGATTGCACCCTCAGCAAGTTCGCAGATGACACTAAGCTGGGGGCAGAGGTAGATATGCGGGAGGGTAGGGATAGGGTCCAGAGTGATCTAGACAAATTGGAGGATTGGGCCAAAAGAAATCTGATGAGGTTCAACAAGGACAAGTGCAGAGTCCTGAATTTAGGATTGAAGAATCCCATACACTGCTACAGGCTGGGGACTGACTGGCTAAGCAGCAGTTCTGCAGAAAAGGACCTGGGGGTTACAGTGGACGAGAAGCTGGATATGAGTCAGCAGTGTGCTCTTGTTGCCAAGAAGGCCAACGGCATATTGGGCTGTATTAGTAGGAGCATTGCCAGCAGATCGAGGGACGTGATTATTCCCCTCTATTCGGCACTGGTGAGGCCTCATCTGGAGTGTTGCATCCAGTTTTGGGCCCCACACTACAAGAAGGATGTGGACAAATTGGAGAGAGTCCAGCGGAGGGCAACAAAAATGGTTAGGGGACTGGAGCACATGACTTATGAGGAGAGGCTGAGGGAACTGGGATTGTTTAGTCTGCAGAAGAGAAGAATGAGGGGGGATTTGATAGCAGCCTTCAACTACCTGAAGGGGGGTTCCAAAGAGGATGGAGCTCGGCTGTTCTCAGTGGTGGCAGATGACAGAACAAGGAGCAATGATCTCAAGTTGCAGTGGGGGAGGTCTAGGTTGGATATTAGGAAACACTATGTGTCACGGACTCACAAATCGTGCCCACTCCTTGCCCTGTGCGGTCCGTGGGGGGTGCCCCTTTCAGTGCGACAGCCCTTCTCGGGGGTCCACTCTCTCTTGGGGTCAGGCCCCACCACCTCCTGGAGCTGCACCTCTCTGAGCCTTAGCATGCCTGTTTCTCACTGTGGGCCCCCTCAGGGAGTCCACCCGCTCTGGACCCACCGGGCCTCCACCCCCGAAGGGGTTGATGCAACCCTGTTCTCTAGACCGGAGTGACTCTCAGCCAGCGTAAAACAGAAGGGTTTATTGAGAGTTGAACACAGCACAGAAAACTCTCAGGGCCTCAGGCCTGGCCTCCCTCAGCCCAGCACATCCCAGTCTCTCTGCATCCAGGTGGGCTCTGCCTGCTCCCCCTCTCCAGCCCAGAGCCCCCCTGCTCCCAGCTGGGCATCTGAGCTTCCCGGCCCCAAGCCCCCTCTGTCCATTGTCTTCTCTCCAGGTAAACAGGGTCGTAAACCTGGGCCTCCTCTCCTCGCTTCTGTCCTCTGGCTGGAACCGGCTGGTTAGGTCACTAGGTCCTCACTCTGCAGCCCATTGTTCTCCCACTGGCCAGAACCGGCTGCAACTCCTGAGCTGGGTCTCCGGGTCGGGGTCTCAGGTCACCGGTCGCTGGGGTATCCATCCTCCAGGCCATTGGCTGGGGTCCCACATTCCCTCTCCGGTCCTCTGTAACAACAAACTCCCTCTCCCCTCCCCTCGTTAAAGCAGTAACACCCGGGGAAACTGAGTCCCACCCCTCTGCATGCAAACCACTGAAACCCCACCGAAAACAAGAAAAAACAAGAAAATCCCCCACTTTGTCACACTATTTCCCTAGGAGGGTGGTGAAGCACTGGAATGGGATCCCTAGGGAGGTGGTGGAATCTCCATCCTTAGAGGTTTTTAAGGCCCAGCTTGACAAAGCCCTGGCTGGGATGATTTAGTTGGGGATTGGTCCTTCTTTGAGCAGGGGGGTGGGACTAGAAACCTCCTGAGGTCTCTTCCAACCCTGATCTTCTATGACTCTATGAGTAACTGGCTCAGAGGCCTCCAAAGGAGATTCAGTGCTGCATGGTGGTGGCTCAGTAGGGGGCGCTCTCCCCTCTCAGCCAGCGCTGACCCCAGTGGAGTGCTAGGGCTCTAAGCCCCAGGGAGAGAGGGTGGAGTTGAGGGTCATTCTCCTCTGGGTCAGGGCTGAGCCCAGGTCCCTAGCATGGGGCTTGGTCCTTAGCATGTGCTGCAGGAGCAGAGTGCGGGGCTCCGGAGGGGCCGTCGCCGGTTAAACAGAAGAGCCCCCTTTAAAAGGCTTGATCTTGCTTGTGGCCCCTTTCTCGTCCAAATGGAAAACGAGGCCATTGGTTGCAGGATGAAAGGTTGCAGCACCTTGAGGTCTGGGGCTGAGGCTGATCAAACTCACTACACCTAGGGCTGAGGCCGGGAGACAACAGGGCTCCCCCCCCGAAGATCTGCCAGGGTGACTCGGAGCCGCATGGGGGCGGGGAGCAGGGATCAGGGATGGAAGGGGGTGGGTTCAGGGGAACCTGGGGGGCGGAGAGGGCGGGCTAGGACTTGACCTTGCTGCTGAAGGCCAAGGGAGGGACCATGTGACCTGGCTGGGGTGGGGCCAGCAGGAGTCAGGGGGCCCGTGGCGCTTTCCCCCCAGGCCTCCTGGACAAGCTGGTGGAGATGAACAGCGCCCTGGAGGAGATCCAGAAATCCCTGGACATGTACCTGGAGACCAAGCGCCACATCTTCCCCCGCTTCTACTTCCTGTCCAACGACGACCTGCTGGAGATCCTGGGCCAGTCGCGCAACCCCGAGGCCGTCCAGCCCCACCTCAAGAAGTGCTTTGACAACATCAAGTCCCTCAAAATCCAGAAGGTCCGGAGTCAGCCCCAGGCCCAGCCTCCTCCTGCCCCTGGTCCTTCTCCCCATTCAACCCCAGGGCCTTGGCTAAATCCCAACCTGGGTGGTGCCATCCGGCTTCCCCAAAGCCAGAGAGGGGATTCTCCTTCGTGTCTTGTTTAACAATGCGGGGGAGCTGGTAGCAGTCGCCATGCACCTCCGCAGAGTGGCTGCACCTCAGCACTGAGCGAGGGACCCCTGTATAAACAGCTACCCCGAGAGGTGACTGCATCTCAGTACCGGAGGAGGGAACCCGTCTAAACAGATTCTGGATGGGGAGGGTGACCTTGTGGTTACAGCAGAAGGGGACAGCTTCTGCCCTGGTACAGCCAGCTGCCAGCCCCTCTGAATTTGAGCCCCCAAACCCCTTCCCCCCCATTTGGCCCGCCCTCGGGCTATGATCTTCATGCCCACCTCACCCGGAGCACGGGAGTCCGGGAGGCACTCGGACATGGTCATGAGTCTTCTCATTTCTCAGGTGGGAATGGGCAACAAGTCCGAAGCCGTGGGCATGTACTCCTTGGATGGGGAGTACGTGGAGTTCGCCCACTCCGTGCTGCTGGAAGGGCCCGTGGAGGTGAGGGCTCTTTGGGCCAGCTCTGGGTGGTGGGAGCTGGGGCTTTGGGTAGCCCAATCCTGGTTCCTCTCCCCCTCCATGCACCAGCCCGTCCTTGGGCACCTCCGCTGGCTCCCCAGCTCTGGTCCGATCCAATTCAAAATCACTCCCGCTCCTGGGTCTGCGGCAGCCTTCCCGCTGCGGGTGCCAGCCCCTCTCCCCTTTCAGACCTCCGCTGTGAAATCCCCTCTGCCCCCCGGCGCCAGGCCCTGGGTCGGTGGTGCCTGCTTTGCGAGGGAGATGAAGTTGGTGCGAAGGAATCAGGTTGCATTGCCCTGAAGAGGGGGCAGGGGGAACCCCCTAGACGTTCCCTCAGCCCCTCGTCTGCCTGCCTCCCAGGAGTGGCTGTGTGACGTGGAGCGGGCCATGCGCCTGACCCTGAAGGAGCTGCTGCGGAACTGCCGCCTGGCCCTGAAGAAGATGCTGACGAAAAGGGACAAGTGGGTGAAGGAGTGGGCCGGACAGGTGACTACTGCGCCTCCAGGACACGGGGGGCTGCGGCTTGGCCTGCAGCTTGGGATGGCCTCTGGGCCACAGGGACTGGCTTACAGCCTGATCCAGCTCCACTGAAGTCAGTGGGAGTCTTTCTGTTGCTGTGGGTTGGATCAGGCCTTTGGTACACTCAAGTCATACGTGAAATGAGTTTGGTGAGCCTCAGCCCAGCCACTCAGTTGAACACGGGGAGGAGGGTTCAGAATTTAGAGTAGAGGATTGAGAGTCAGGACTCCTGGGTTCTCGTCCTGGCTCTGGGAGGGGAGTGGGGGCTAGTGGTTAGAGGAGGGGGGCTGGGAGCCAGGACTGGCTCTGGGGAGTGGGTCCTAGGCATTAGAGCAGGCACTAGGGAATTAGAACTCCGGGCTCCGTACCCTGGATTTCATTCTGCTAGAGCTGGGAAAGTCACTTTCCCGGCGTGGGCCTCAGTGTTCCACCACGTAAAAGGGATCCAGTGACCCTGACCCCCCTGGGTAAAGTGCTTAGAGCCCCTAGGCTGGGGGGAAGGCACTCCTAAGTGATCAGGCCGGGCGGAGGAAGAGGGATGTGGGGCCCAGGACGAATGGTCATTTCTAGGATTAGGGTATTGGAGGTCTATGGGCAGAACCGAGCTCAGGGGGGCTGGGGAAGAGGGGATTTGCCAGTGCCCCTCCCTCCACCCCACTCCTCGTCTCTTGCAGATGGTGATCACTGCCAGCCAGATCCAGTGGACGACGGACGTCACCAAGTGCCTGGCCAACTGCAAGGAGCGAGGTGACAAGAAATTCCTCAAGGTCATGAAGAAGAAGCAGGTGAAGGGGAGAGCGCGGCACTAGCCATGCACGCATTCGCACGCCGTCACTGGCCCTCCCGGGCACGCTCACGTGCTTGCACACGTGTGCACACTGCTCACTATTCCACGCCCTCGCGTACGTCTGACCACTGGCTGTTTCCTCGCTAGGTGTCCCTGCTGAATAAATACTCTGAGGCCATCCGGGGCAGCCTGACCAAGATCATGCGCCTGAAGATCGTCGCGCTGGTGACGGTGGAAATCCACGCGCGGGATGTCATAGAAAAGCTCTACAAGAGCAGCTTGATGGACGTGACGTCCTTCGAGTGGCTAAGTCAGCTCCGCCTCTACTGGGACAAGGTGAGGATGGACTGGCCTCTGAGTGAGTGAGGCCCACACTGACCCCTGCTGGCTGGATGTGTGTATGTGGGGCTAGTTCTGCTGCCCCCCTGTGGGGCAGAATCAGTCCTAGCTACACGCCCTCATCCGCATCACTGCCCCCTGCTGTTCCACCTCAGCAGCTGCACTGAGCAAAGGGGAAGATGTTGCCTCCAACGTTCCTGTAATTCCCTGCAGTTTGCTGTCCTGCTTGGGCCGTCAGCCACCTCTCTCCTCCTCGCTCTCGCCAGCTGCCTCAGCCACCAGCTCTGTTTCACCCCCTCCCTTCCCCTATGGGCTGCCCCCGGTGTCCATTGCCAGGGACAGGGTCCAATATACAATCATAGAAACATAGAATATCAGGGTTGGAGGAGAACTCAGGAGGTATCTAGTCCAACCCCCTGCTCAGAGCAGGACCAATCCCCAGCTAATTCATCCCAGCCAGGAATTTGTCAAGCCGGGCCTTAAAAACCTCCAAGGATGGAGATTCCACCACCTCCCTAGGGAACCCATTCCAGTGCTTCACCACCCTCCTAGTGAAATAGTGTTTCCTAATATCCAACCTAGACCTCCCCAACTGCAACTTGAGACCATTGCTCCTTGTTCTGTCATCTGCCACCACTGAGAACAGCTGAGCTCCATCCTCTTTGGAACTCCCCTTCGGGTAGTTGAAGGCTGCTATCAAATCCCCCCTCATTCTTCTCTTCTGCAAACTAAACAATCCCAGTTCCTCAGCCTCTCCTTGTAAATCATGTGCCCCAACCCTCTAATCATTTTTGTTGCCCTCCTCTGGACTCTCTCCACTTTGTCCACATCCCTTCTGTAGTGGGGGGCCCAAAACTGGACACAGTACTCCAGGTGTGGCCTCACCAGTGCCGAATAGAGGGGAATGATCATGTCCCTCGATCTGCTGGCAATGCTCCTACTAATACAGCCCAAAATGACATTAGCCTTCTTGGCAACAAGGGCACACTGCTGACTCATATCCAGCTTCTCGTCCACTGTAACCCCCAGGTCCTTTTCTGCAGAACTGCCACTTAGCCATTCGGTGCATGGGATTCTTCAATCCTAAGTGCAGGACTCTGCACTTGTCCTTGTTGAACCTCATCAGATTTCTTTTGGCCCAATCCTCCAATTTGTCTAGGTCCCTCTGGACCCAATCCCTACCCTCCAGCGTATCTACCTCTCCCCCCAGCTTAGTGTCATCCGCAAACTTGCTGAGGGTGCAATCTATCCCATCACCCAGCTCATTAATGAAGATGTTGAACAAAACTGGCCTCAGGACCGATTCCTGGGGCACTCCGCTTGATACCGGCTGCCAACTAGACATCGAGCCATTGATCACTACCTGTTGAGCCCGACGATCTAGCCAGCTTTCTATCCACCTTATAGTCCATTCATCCAATCCATACTACTTGCTGGCAAGAATACTGTGGGAGACGGTATCAAAAGCTTTGCTAAAGTCAAGGTGTACCACATCCACTGCTTTCCCCATATCCACAGACCCAGTTATCTCCTCATAGAAGGCAGTCAGGTTGGTCAGGCATGACTTGCCCTTGGTGAATCCATGTTGACTGTTCCTGATCACCTTCCTCTCCTCCAAGTGCTTCAAAATGGATTCCTTGAGGACCTGCTCCATGATTTTCCGGGGACTGAGGTGAGGCTGACCGGTCTGTAGTTGCCCGGATTCTCCTTCTTCCCTTTTTAAAACATGAGCACTATATTTGCCCTTTTCCAGTCGTCCGGGACCTCCCCCGATCGCCACAAGTTTTCAAAGATAATGGCCAATGGCTCTGCAATCACATCAGCCAACTCCCTCAGCACCCTTGGATGCAGCGCATCCGGCCCCATTGGACTTGTGCATGTCCAGCTTTTCTAAATAGCCCTTAACCTCTTCTTTCACCACTGAGGGCTGCTCACCTCCTCCCCATGCTGTGTTGCCCAGTGCAGCAGTCTGGAAGCTGCCTTTGTCTGTGAAGACCGAGGCCAAAAGAGCATTGAGTACTTCAGCTTCTTCCACATCATCTGTCACTAGGTGGCCTCCCCCATTCAGTAAGGATCCCACCCTTTCCCTGACCTTCTTCTTGTTGCTAATGTATCTGTAGAAACCCTTCTTGTTACCCTTCACATCCTTTGCTAGCTGCAACTCCAGTTATGCTTTGGCCTTCCTGATTACACCCCTGCATGCTCGAGCAATATTTTTATACTCCTCCCTAGTCATCTGTCCAAGTTTCCACTTCTTGTAAGCTTCCTTTTTAGTGTTTAAGCTCACCAAAGATTTCTCTGTTAAGCCAAGCTGGTCACCTGCCATATTTATTATTCTTTCTGCGCATCGACATGGTTTGTTCCTGCAACCTCAATAAGGCTTCTTTAAAATACAGCCAGTTCTCCTGGACTCCTTGCCCCCTCTTATTAGCCTCCCAGGAGATCCTGCCCATCAGTTCCTGGAGGGAGTCCAAGTCTGCTTTTCTGAAGTCCAGAGTCCGTATTCTGCTACTTTTGTCAGGATCCTGAACTCGACCATCTCATGGTCACTGCTGCCCAGGTTGCCACCCACTTCTACTTCCCCTACCAATTCTTCCCTGTTTGTGAGCAGCAGGTCAAGAGGAGAATGGCCCCTAGTTGGTTCCTCCAGCACTTGAACCAGGAAGTTGTCCCCAACACTCTCCAAAAACTTCCTGGATTGTCTGTGCACCGCTGTATTGCTCTCCCAGCAGATGTCAGGGGGATTGAAGTCCCCCATGAGAACCAGGGCCTCTGATCGGGAAACTTCAGTTAGTTGTTTGAAGAAAGCCTCGTCTACTTCCTCCTTCTGGTCTGATGATCTATAGCAGACGTTCACCATGACATCACCCTTGTTGCTCTCGCCTCTAAACTTAACCCAAAGACTCTCAACAGGTTTTTCTCCAGTTTCATACTGGAGCTCTGAGCAATCATACAGTGCAACTCCTCCACCTTTTCTCCCCCACCTGTCCTTCCTGAACAGTTTCTACCCATCCATGACAGTGCTCCAGTCATGTGAGTTACCCCACCAAGTCTGTTCTTCCAGTCACATCATAGCTCCTTGACTGTGCCAGGACGTCCAATTCTTCCTGCTTGTTTCCCAGGCCTCGTGCGTTCGTGTACAGGCACCTAAGCTAACTAGCCAATTGCCCTGCTTTCTCGGTATGAATCAGGAGGCCTCCCTTGTTGCACCCTCCTCCTTGCGTTTCCTCCTGATATCCCACTTCCCTCCAGGCTTAGGTCACCATCCCCGGTGACCCTAGTTTAAAGCCCTCCTCACGAGGTTAGCCAGCCTGCCTGCGAAGATGCTCTTCCCTCTCTTCGGTAGGTGGATCCCATCTCTTCCTAGCAATCCTTCTTCCCGGAACAACATCCCGTGGTCGAAGAATCCAAAGCCCTCTCTCCGACACCACCTGCATAACCACGCATTTACCTCCACAATTCGATGGTCCCTACTTGGGCCTTTTCCTTCACCAGGGAGTACCTGGTGGGAGCTCCATCGCTTGAGACAGAGTCCCCGGGACTAGCACTGCCCAAGTCCGGGTCCCTGCGGAGCTCTCCGCCATGTCCGGTGCTCCCCCAACCCTGCTCCCTGCTTTTCATCTCTCCTTTGAGGTGGCAGCGCGGCCCAGTGGGCTCAGCACGGGATGTGGAGCTGGGAACTCCGCAGCTCCACCTCCACCTGGCCTCGGCCAAGCCCCTTTTCCAGCTGTGCCTCCTTTTCTCCCCAGCGATATGACCCACCTCCCCGGGTGGGGGCGGTCAGAGGGCTAACGGGTTTGTGTCTGCAGAGTGCCCGGGTACGGCAGGAGAGGGGATGAACCTGACCTCATGGGCTGCCGGATGGATTCCCCCGGGACCTGCACAGCCGTCCTCTCTGCAGTCTGATGAGTCTCTCCCTTGGTGCCTGCTTGCCCTCTGTCACGGGAGCCCCATGGGCAGGTGGGGGAGTCCAGAGGCCTGGCTCTACTTCCCCCCATTTCCCTCGGCAGGATCTGGACGACTGTGTCATCAGGCAAACCAACACCCAGTTCCCTTACGGCTACGAGTACCTGGGGAACTCCGGACGCTTGGTCATCACGCCACTCACCGACAGGTACAGGCACGGTGTGCCCAGCCCCTGCCGCTCCGGGGCGGTCGGCAGCCCCCCAGGGCGTGCTGGGAGTTCAGGGAGATCACAAGAGGCACCTAGAGCTCGTTGGCTAAGTTAAGGTGATTGCTTGATCCCTGACAGTGAAGCTGATGAGGCCGCGTGCTTTGAGATCTCCTGAAGAAAGTGCCACAGGAGAGCTAGGGACTAACTGCTGAGCTTATCATAGAATATCAGGGTTGGAAGGGACCTCAGGAGGTATCTAGTTCAACCCCCTGCTCAAAGCAGGACCAATCCTCAGACAGATTTTTGCCCCAGGTCCCTAAATGGCCCCCTCAAGGATTGAACTCACAACCCTGGGTTTAGCAGGCCAATGCTCCAACCACTGAGCTATCCCTCCCCCCTTTTTGGCTTCATGATGGCTTCAGCTGAGGTCTGTTTCCCGAGGCAGAGGGGCTGGATGGGCAGGAGAAGAGCAGAGTGGACATGAGAGTGAGGGAGAGAGGAGATCCCAGGGGCGGATGGCCTGGGGGCGGGCTGGGGAAAGCAGGGAGATTGATGTGTGATCTCCCCTCTCTCTTTCCAGGTGCTACATCACTCTGACCACAGCCCTCCACCTCCACCGGGGAGGGTCTCCCAAAGGCCCTGCCGGCACAGGGAAAACGGAGACTGTGAAAGACCTGGGGAAGGCCCTGGGCATGTATGTGATTGTAGTGAACTGCTCCGAAGGCCTGGACTATAAATCCATGGGGCGCATGTACTCGGGCCTGGCTCAGGTAAGGGGTCAGGCCACTGCACTGGCTCCAGAGCCCATGGGTGCTTCCCAGGGCTGGGACTCCCAGACCCACTCCCCTCCCAGAGCTGGGGACAGAACCCAGGAGCCCTGGCTGCTGGCCCCCCATGTTCTAACTCTTAGACACCACTCCCTCTCCGGGGCAGGGTGAGGTGGATGGGTGTGGGGCAGTGTGTGAATGGGGGAACCTGCCCGTTGCAGCCCTCACCCCCACCTTTCTGCTCTCGTCCCGCAGACAGGAGCCTGGGGCTGCTTTGACGAGTTCAACCGCATCAACATTGAGGTGTTGTCTGTGGTGGCCCAGCAGATCCTCTCCATTCTCTCTGCCTTGGCCGCCAACATGACCTCCTTCATCTTTGAGGGCCATAAGATCAAGCTGGTGTGGTCCTGTGGCATCTTCATCACCATGAACCCAGGTAGGAGACACGGGTGTGCCCACGGAAAGGTCTCTCTTGCTGGCGGAGTCGCTGGCTCGGGCGTGGCAGGCCCCCTCCCCATTCAGAGTTCAGATGGGCACCATACGGCCACTAGGGAACAACACAAGACCAGCCCGTCCCTATGCAGGGGCCTCGGCTCAGAGTCCCAGGCCTGGGGACGGGGTAAAGGGAGCGGGGCAGAGATGGCAGGTGGCCAGGGCTAACGTGCTGCTGGGTGCCATGGGGCAGGTTACGCCGGACGCACAGAGCTGCCCGACAACCTCAAGTCCATGTTCCGCCCCATCTCCATGGTGGTGCCGGACTCCACGCTCATCGCAGAGATCATCCTCTTCGGAGAAGGGTTCAGCAACTGTAAGGTACTCGCGGGCCTGGGGCCGCCGGGTCTCAGAGAGTCGCCCTCGGGAGCGCTCGTGGCCTGGTCAGTGGTTCAGTCCCTGCTGGGCTCAGAGAATGGGACATGGGGCCTTTCCCGTCTGGGTGGCATGGGGCCTTTCCCATCTGGGTGGCACGGATTCCCATCCGGCCCCAGACTGGGGGGACTGGCTGGCTCAGAGAATGGGACTTGGGGCCTTTCCTGTCTGAGTGGCACGGGTTCCCATCTGGCCCCAGACTGGGGGGACTGGCGGGCTCAGAGAATGGGACATGGGGCCTTTCCCGTGTGCGTGGCACGGGCTCCCATCTGGCCCCAAGATTGGGGGACCGGCTGGCCAGGGTGAGGGGGTTTCTGCTCTTGGGGGTGCTGGCTCTGGTATGGCCCCAGGTTGGAGCCGTGGTTGTTAGAAGAGGGTCAGGGGACGGCAGCCTGGGGTGAGGTGGGGGTTCCCAGGGCTCTTAGCGAGATGCCCCCTCCGAAGCCTGGTGCCCCGGCCCCCCGAAATGGAGCCAGTGTGCCCCGGGCTGCCTCGCCCCCCGCTGACGGGCTCCGCTCTGTCCCAGCTCCTGGCTAAGAAGGTCTACACCCTGTACTCGCTGGCAGTGCAGCAGCTGTCCAAGCAGGACCACTACGACTTCGGCCTGCGGGCGCTGACGTCACTGCTCCGCTACGCCGGGAAGAAGCGCAGGGTGCACCCCGACATCACCGACGAAGAGGTGAGGTGCCCCCGGGATCCTGCGTCCGTGCCAGGTGGTGTCGGGCTGCAGGGGAGTTTTGCCGGCGGTTTGGCCGTGTGGAGCGACGCAGTCAGTGTGCCAGCCGGATCCCCGGCACCCGAGGGTGCCCGGCTCACCTGGCTCTCCTGGTGGCTTTCAGATCCTCCTGATGGCCATGAAGGACATGAATATTGCCAAGCTCGCCTCAGTCGACGTGCCCCTCTTCAACGGCATTGTCCAGGACCTCTTCCCGGGCATCGAGTCGCCGGTCATTGACTACGGGAAGGTCAGCTAGCCGGCCCGGCCACTCAGCTGGGCTCCTTCCCCCCGGGCTGGAGCCAAGAAGCCAAGTGAGACGGAGCCCAGCGCCCTCTAGTGCCAAGAGGCTGCACTGCCGAGGCACTTCCTTCCAGAGAGCAGGGGACACAGAGCCCGGAGTCCTTGGTTTTGTTCCCAGCTCGGGTACGGGAGCAGGGTGTAGTGGTTAGAGCAGGGGGTGGCTGGGAGCCAGGACTCCTGGGTTCTCTCCCCGGCTCGGGGAGGGGAGTGGGGCCTGGTGGGTCAGAGCAGGGGGGCTGGGAGCCAGGACTCCTGGGTTCTCTCCTGGTTCTGGGAGGGGAGCGGGGTCTAGCGGTTAGAGTGGG
>NW_020665102.1:594932-602934 GCF_002925995.2 Terrapene triunguis
TGGGAGGGGAGCGGGGTCTAGCGGTTAGAGTGGGGG
Organism: Terrapene triunguis; assembly: GCF_002925995.2. Taxonomy (NCBI): domain Eukaryota; kingdom Metazoa; phylum Chordata; order Testudines; family Emydidae; genus Terrapene; species Terrapene triunguis. Next base: position 594,969 of record NW_020665102.1, read on the forward strand.
GCACTGGAGGCAAAGACTCCTGGGTTCTCTCCTGGTTCTGGGAGGGGAGCGGGGTCTAGGGGTAAGAGCAGGGGGGCTGGGGGCCAGGACTCCTGGGTTCTCTCCTGGTTCTGGGAGGGGAGCGGGGGCTGGTGGGTTAGAACAGGGGGGGCTGGGAGCCAGGACTCCTGGGTTCTCTCCCCGGCTCTGGGAGGGGAGTGGGGGCAGGTGGATTAGAGCAGGGGGGCTGGGATCGGACTCCTGGGTTCTCTCCCCGGCTCTGGGAGGGGAGTGGGGGCTGGTGGGTTAGAGCAGGGGGGGCTGGGAGCCAGGACTCCTGGGTTCTCTCCCCGGCTCCGGGAGGCGAGTGGGGTCTGGTGGGTTAGAGCAGGGGGGGCTGGGAGCCAGGACTCCTGGGTTCTCTCCCTGGCTCTGGGAGGGGAGTGGCGGCTGGTGGGTTAGAGCAGGGGGGCTGGGAGCCAGGACTCCTGGGTTCTCTCCCCGGCTCCGGGAGGGGAGTGGGAGTGGGCCGCTCCAGGCTCTGCCTCGGGCCATGCCCCATCCCGGGCTCCCCGCTCTGTGGCTGGGGCCCGTCACCCCAGGCCCGGCCCTGTCTCTGCAGCTGAAGGAAGCCATCGAGCTGGAGCTGAAGGGGATGGGGCTGCAGCTGATCCCCTTCACCATCACCAAGGTCATCCAGCTCTACGAGACCAAGAACTCCCGCCACTCCACCATGATCGTGGGCAACACGGGCAGCGGCAAGACGGTCACCTGGCGCACCCTGCAGGCCACCATGTCCGCCCTGTGCCGGAGCGGGGACGCCGCCTACAACCTCGTCCGGGTCAGTGGGTGCTGCCGGGACCGGGGCCTGCTCCTCCCGTGGGTGGGGGGCTGGGGCCATCTCCAGGGGGCACAGACTGCCCGGGGGGCGGGGGCAGGGGACTGGGATCCGGGGCTGGGCTGGGCGGGGGTCCCTGGCTTCCCGCCCCGGTGATGTCCATGTGCTTCTCTCCCCTCCGGCGGGCGCTGGCACCGGCAGGAATTCCCCCTGAACCCCAAGGCCGTGTCCCTGGGCGAGCTGTATGGAGAGTACGACCTCAGCACCGGCGAGTGGACCGATGGCATCCTGTCCAGCGTCATGAGGGCGGCCTGCGCAGGTACCCACGGGCACCGGGGCCAGGGCCACGGCCAGGGCCAGGAGTGAGCTGCAGCCAGAGATGGGGGCAGGCCACAGCCCATAGGAGTAGGGGGGGGGCATGGCCAGGGGCAGGGCACGGCTTATAGGACTGGGTGGGTGGGGGGATGTGCCCGCGGGCAGGGCACAGCCGATAGGAGTGGGTGTGGGGGGCCGTGCCCGGGGGCAGAGCACGGCTGATGGGAGTGGGCGGGGGGGGGCCATGCCCGGGGCCAGGGCACAGCCGATAGCACTGGCCAGAGGGGGGGGCCGTGCCCGGGGGCAGGGCATAGCCGATAGGACTGGGCAGAGGGGGGGCAGGGCACAGCCGATAAGAGCGGGGGGCCGTGCCCAGGGGCAGGGCACAGCCGATAGGACTGGGCAGAGGGGTGGCTGCTCCCAGCCTGGCTTGGTGCCTTTGCCAAATCCCCGTGTGCTGCTTTCTGCTTCTCACTCTGGCTTGTCTGTTCCAATCTCTCCGCTGGCCTGCCCCTCTCTGGGAGACTGGCCGTGCCCGGGTGCTGGGGTGCCCCCAGAGCGTGCCGGCCGGTGCCGCCAGTTGGCACCAGCATTCCGCAAACAGCGCTGGGAGGGGAGGTCCTCTCATCCGTGCACCGTGCTGCAGCTGCATGCCGCGGGGAGCTGTGCCCCGGGCCCGGCATGCTGCGCTGCGTGGGCACCAGATGCCAGGCTGTACCCACCGGCGCTGCGTGGGGGAGCCCCTGCCGTGCGTGGCTGCTCAGCGACCCGCAGTCTCATGGCTTGTGGCCGGGTCTCCCCACGGGAGCCCAGGAGATTCGGTTTGCATGCCGGAGGGGGTGGCGTGTGCGTGCCAGGCTGCGGTGGCATGTGAGAGAGTTCTGCCGTTACTAGGAGAAGGGGAAGGGGGCGGGCCTCGGCCTGACCCCAATATCGCTGGTAATTCAGGATGACAGCGAGGTGACAGGCGGCGGGAGCCGCCGGGGGGACTGGCTGGCTCAGCACCCGGGAAGGGGGATGGGGCCGGTGCCTGCCAGGGCTCTGGTTCCAATTCACATGTGATGCCCGGGCGAGGTGTCACTGAGTCTCGGTTCGTGTGGCAGTGTGTGTGTGCCCTTCCTGACCCCCAACCCCTATTAGCCCAGCCCTGCCCCCCCCAGCTCTGCCAGTGCCCCTCACTCCCGACCCGCAGCCCCTGCTAGCCCAGCCCTGCCCCCCCAGCTCTGCCGGTGCCCCTCACTCCCGACCCGCAGCCCCCTGCTAGCCCAGCCCTGCCCCCCAAGCTCTGCCGGTGCCCCTCACTCCCGACCCGCAGCCCCTGCTAGCCCAGCCCTGCCCCCCCCAGCTCTGCCGGTGCACCTCACTCCCGACCCGCAGCCCCCGTTCCATCCCTGGATGGCACATGCACATCTCCATTTCATCTCCTGTCCCAGCACCTGGCGCTGCAGTCAGAGGCCCGAGGGCACCTTGAGGGCAGTGGGAGCGGATCGGGGGGAGCAGAGAGGGCTGGGAGGCAGAGCTTTGGGGCAAGGGTGGGGAGCTCCCCGTGCTGCTCCTCCCAGAGCGCTAAGGGGGCTTCCCCTGCTCGCCCGGTCCCGCTAGACGAGAAGCCCGATGAGAAGTGGATCCTGTTTGACGGGCCGGTGGACACCCTGTGGATCGAGAGCATGAACTCGGTCATGGACGACAACAAAGTCTTGACCCTGATCAACGGGGAGCGGATCTCCATGCCCGAGCAGGCAAGTCCCCCCGGGGGCGGCTCTGAGCACTAGGGCCGGGGCCAGGAAGGCCGCGCGCTGCCCCGACTGATCCTGTCCCTTCTCTAGGTCTCGCTGCTCTTCGAGGTGGAAAACCTAGCGGTGGCCTCACCCGCCACCGTCTCCCGCTGCGGGATGGTTTACACGGACTACAGCGACCTGGGCTGGAAACCCTACGTCCACTCCTGGATCGAGAAGCGCCCCAAGGTCCTCGGGAGTGTGGAGGGAATGGGACGGGGCGCAGTGCAGCGCTAGGGGTGGTGGAGTTGGGCCGAGGGGCACCGGCAGAGCCGGGGGTGTGAGCCCAGCGCTGGAGCTGCGGGTTGGGAGTGAGGGGGAGTCCAGGGCTGGAGCTGGGGGAGGGGCTGCAGGTCGGGTGTGGTGGGGGACCCAGGAGTGGAATAGCCCAAACCGGCCGTGCGGGAGCTTTGCTCTGGGCCCCTCACTCCTCAGGGGGAGACGGAAGCTCTGCAGCGGATGTTTGACAAGTTCATCGACAAGATGCTGACCTTCAAGAAGGAAAACTGCGAGGAGCTGGTCCCCATCCCCGAGTACAGCGGGATCGTGTCACTCTGCAAGCTCTTCTCTGCTCTGGCCACCCCAGAGAATGGGGTAGGTAGCAGGCGGGAGCCCGCCCTCGCGCTCTCATTGGCTGCCTTTCCGCCTGTTGCTACCATCGCTCAGAGCACTGGCGGGCTCCTTTGCACCCCTGGTACCCCTTGGTGTGTGTCTGGGCATGGTAATAAGCATGAGCTCCACTCCTTGACTGTGTTTCCACTGGCGTAAACCAGGAGTGACTCTGCTTAAGTCAACAGAGGTACCCAGCTGTGGGAACTGGGAAGCCGGCCCTTCGGAATCCAGAGCAGGGGGTTTCTGTAGCAGTTTGGTTTAAGAATCGTCCCTAGTAGCTAGCGCTCTGGCACCCCCTTGTTTCTCAGCCTCTCCGTGTTCTCGTCCCCCCGACTGCCGGGGCAATACATTCATGGAGGTTAAGTCCATTAATGGCTATTAGCCAGGCCTCTGTTTGTCAGAGGTGGAGATGGATGGCAGGAGAGAGATCACGTGATCATTACCTGTTAGGTTCACTCCCTCTGGGGCACCTGGCATTGGCCACTGTCGGTGGACAGGATACTGGGCTGGATGGACCTGTGGTCTGACCCAGTCTGGCCGTTCTTATGTTCTATTCTTATGTTCTGGTACCATTGGCCAGCAAAGCCTCCTGAGCTTGGAGGATACACAAGTACCATGTAGGGAGAGAAGAAATAAAGACTGATTCACAGAGCTTAAAGGTTCTGGGTGTGTCAACCTACAACTCACCCATCATAGCTGCTGATTTAAGGGTTCAGGGTATGGGTATGCCAGCCTAGAACGCTCCCATGGTGCAGCTTGATGTTCTGGGTATGTCAGTCTAGAACGCTCCCATTGTGCAGCCTGATGTTCTGGGTATGTAAGCCTAAAACACTCCCATGGTACAGCCTGATGTTCTGGGTACGTCAGTCTAGAACGCTCCCATTGTGCAGCCTGATGTTCTGGGTACATCAACCTAGAACGCTCCCACTGTGCATCCTGATGTTCTGGGTACATCAATATAGAACACTTCTTGTTGTGTCACCCTATGTTCCGGGTGTGTCAATGCGTGTTTATGGGGAATGCTCTGGTAGCCTGCGGTAAGGTTAGAAAGCCAGCTCAGCGCGAGGTTCCCATCTCTTGCTCTCCAGGTGAACCCAGCAGATGGCGAGAACTACACCACAGTGGTGGAAATGTACTTCATCTTCAGCATGATCTGGTCTGTGTGCGCGGCGGTGGACGAGGAGGGCAGGAAGAAGATTGACAGCTACCTGCGAGAGATGGAAGGCTCCTTCCCTAACAAGGTCCCTGGCGCGTCTCCCCACGCAGGCGACCTCCCTCTCTGTGGGCACGAGGGAGCCCAGAGGAACGGTGGTGCTGTGACCAGAGCAGAGCCAAGAGGGTGATGGGAGGGGAATGGCCAATAGGGGAAGGGAACAGGGACAGCGCTTGCCGGGGGTGAGCAGCTCCATGTCATTTCCTCCCATTCCTGCCCCGCTCCCATCTCTCTTCACGGCATTGACACCTCAAGCCCTCCGTAGTCCCCAGCTCCAAGGCTCTGCTGAGCCCAGGGCCTGATCCCCTTGATGGGCCCCAGCTCCGGCTCCTGTCCTGGCCGCGCGTTGGGCACTCCTAGGCCTGGGCCCCTCACGGGCTCTCCCTGCTCCCTCCAGGACACCGTCTACGAGTATTTTGTCGACCCCAAGAGGAAGAACTGGGCCTCGTTTGAGGACAAGCTGCCCAAAATGTGGAGGTACCCATCCAAGTGAGTAACTGGCCGCTGGGGGCTGAGATGGGGGGCTGGGCTGGGCTCCCATCACCTTAGCTGGAGCCAGTCTGAGCAGGAGAAGTGGGGGTCCTAAGCTGGGGGGAGAAGCGTACGCTCTGGGAATCTCCTACAAACGATAGATTTTAAGTGATTCTAAGGGATAGCAAACAGATCAAGGCCGATTACCTAGAAAATAAACAAAAACCGCAAACTAAGCTCAATATACTACATAGATCGGCTCTGAATAGCAGATCGTCACCCTACGAGATGATACAAGCAGGCTGCAGATCCTTAAGGGGCAAGCCACACTTGCTTACCACTTGGATCCCCAGGCTCCAGTCACAGGCTAAAAATCCCTTTAGCCTGGGTCCAGCACTTCCCTCAGGTCAGTCTTTGTTCCTCAGGTGTTTCCAGGAGTCTTGGGTAGGGCGTGAAGAACCCCAGATGATGTCACTCCCTCCCTTATGTAGCTTTTAGCCCTTTGTGTCAAAGCTTGGCTCCGAGACTGGTCTGTGGAAAATTATTGACATCCCAAGATGGAGTCTAGAGACATGTGGTCACATCACATGTCCTTGTAGAGTCATACCAGCCATCATAGAATCGTAGGGCTGGAAGGGACCTCAAGAGGTCATCTAGTCCAGTCCCCTGCACTCATGGCAAGACTAAGTATCTAGACCATCCCTGACAGGTGTTTGTGTAACCTGCTCTTAAAAACCTCCAATGATGGAGATCCCACAACCTCCCTGGGCAATTTATTCCAGTGCTTAACCACCCTGACAGGACATTTTTCCCAATGTCCAACCTGTACTGCCCTTGCTGCAGTTTAAGCCCATTGCTTCTTGTCCTATCCTCAGAGGTTAAGAAGAACAATTTTTCTCCCTCCTCCTTGTAACAACCTTTTATGTACTCGAAAATTGCTATCATGTCCCCTCTCAGTCTTCTCTTCTCCATACTAAAGAAACCCGAGTTTTTCAGTCTTCCCTCATTGCTCATGTTTTCTAGACCCCTCATTATTTTTGTTGCTTTTCTCTGGACTCTCTCCAATTTGTCCACATCTTTCCTGAAATGTGGCGCCCCGAACTGTTGAGGCCTAATCAGCTCGGAGTAGAGCAGAAGAATTACTTCCCGTGTCTTGCTTACGACGCTCCTGCTAATACAGCCAAGAATTATGTTCCTTCTTTTTGCAACAGTGTTACGCTGTTGACTCATATTTAGCTTGTGGTCCACCAGACCCCCAGATCCCTTTCTGCAGGACTCATTCCAGATTGTTCTTCTGATTGTTCTTCTTCGAGTGATTGCTCATGTGTATTCCACTATAGGTGTGCGTGCTCGCCACGTGCACCGGTGCCGGAAGTTTTTCCCTTAGCAGTATCCGTAGTGGGGGAGCACCGCTGCGACCCCTGGAGTGGCGCCGGTATATCACGCCATAAAGGGGGCTGCGCGCTCCCCCCACCCTCAGTTCCTTCTTGCCGCCAGTGAAGGTAGTCGGAACTTGCTCCAGCTTAGTGTAGCTGCAGCGTATCTAGCTTAGTGGTATCCGGTTCACTGATCTCTCTCCGTTATTGAACTTTCTTTCGTGAGTGCCTGGCTCGGGGCATGCCCCGTGGCCCAGGCTTCAAGTCGTGCGACTCCTGTCGCAATTCTATGCCCAGACGCGATCCCCACAATCAGTGTCTTCGCTGTCTGGGCGAGTCTCACGTTAGTGAGAAGTGCAAGATCTGCCGCTCCTTCAAGCCACGGACAAAGAAGGAGCGTGAGATCCGACTCCGGGCTCTTTTAATGGAGTCGGCATTGGCCCTGGCACCAGCGCGTCGATCTGACACCGCGCCGGGCTCCGCGTCATCGGCACGTGGTGAGGCGCCTCCAGTGCACCGTTCTGAATTGGCACCAGGCACCGCCTCCTCGGTGCGCAGCGAAGCACCGTCGACGTCACAGCACCGCTCCCCAGCTAAGAAGCCAGGGAAGTCTCAGCGGCGCCGGGAGAAGAACAGGGGTGAGGCCAGACCCGAGTTGGGCAGCCCACGATCCCCACCGGGACAGAGACCTCCGACTCGCGCTGAGCGGAGTAGTCCAGTCCCGTCCACGCGAGCTTCACCGGAGGTACACCTGCCTTCGACGCTGGAGGCAGCTCAGGCCGCGCGCGATATACTGACACTTCTGGTGCCGGGAGCGCCGCTGCAGTCGGGCCCCCGGTCCCGTGGAAAGCCGCATTTGGGCGCCCATCAGCACTCCCCGGAGGTGTCGGAGGCCGAGGCACCTTCCCTGGTCAAGGTGCCTATTAGAGCCCCGCGTCGACTCCGCGTCTGGACTCTTCCAAGAGCGGATCCCACTCCTCCGGCCTTGAGCGCCGTCGAGGAGGAGGCAAGAGACAGCGCCATTCCTCTTCCAGCGAGTCCGAGAGGGACAGGTCGCGATGCCGTCGGCACCAATGCTCCTACTCGGGCGCCCGCCGTCACAGACACCATGCTTGTGGTGCGTCCCGAGAGTCCCCGGCACCGAGGCACCGTGGCCACAGGCGCCGCAATGAATCCAGGGACAGCTCCTCGGACATATATGTCTCGACCTCCTCTAGGTCGAAGTCTTGGGGAAGGAGTCGTCACGATCGGGACCGCTCCAGCCGCTCTTACGGCACCGTGCGCTCCTCCCGCACCTAGGCGTCGGCGCACAGCCGTCTCTCCCAGGGCCGCACTGCACCGCAGGACCAGCCTGCCCTGCCGGCGCCTGATGCGCCTCTGCTCCAGG
>NW_020665102.1:612934-620389 GCF_002925995.2 Terrapene triunguis
CATCTCGAAGAACGTCAGTTACTGCACAGGGTGAGTAACCTCCTCTTTTTGACTTGTTGAGGGGGGTCACCGGGCCTGTTGCCAGTGTACCCCCCACCCAGTTAATAAGTTACCTTTTCTAAACCGTTTATCGGACTTCCGACTGCGATGGTCCCATATCACGTCGGACCAATGGGTCCTCAGTACCATCTCCCAAGGGTACAAGCTGCAGTTTGTTTCAGCCCCTCCCACTTGTCCCCCGTCCGGGCAGCCGGACGGGTCCCCGGAGCATGCCTTACTCCTTTACCAGGAAGTAGAGCGCCTCCTCTCTCTGGGAGCGGTGGAACGAGGACCTCGGGAATACCAGGGCAAGGGTTTTTACTCCAGGTATTTCCTCACCCCCAAAGTGAAGGGCGGGCTTCGGCCCATCCTCGACCTGCGGAACCTCAACCAGTTTCTGGTGCGTTGCAAATTCGACATGGTGTCCCTGGCCTCTATTATTCCATCCCTAGACCAGGGGGATTGGTTTACTGCACTGGACCTCCAGGATGCGTACTTTCACATCCACATTTTCGAGGGTCACAGGCGCTACCTCCGTTTCCTGGTGGGTCAGGACCACTTCCAATTTACGGTCCTCCCCTTTGGCCTTTCTACTGCCCCCAGGGTATTTACAAGTGTATGGCGGTGGTGGCGGCCCACCTCAGGAGGCAAGGGCTGCAGATCTTCCCCTACCTCGACGACTGGCTGCTCAAGGGCCGGTCTCGCGTTCTGGTGCAGCAGCAGATGAAGTTCCTGCTAGACACCTGCGGGGCTCTAGGCCTACTGGTAAATGAGGAGAAATCCACGTTACTCCCAGTCCAGCACATACAATTCATAGGGGCGCTGCTAGATTCCCGAGTAGCCACGGCCTCCCTCCCACGGGACAGGTTCGAGACGCTCAAGGCTCTCATCGCCTCCATCACGGCTTTTCCAATAACCACGGCACATGTGTGCCTTCAAATACTAGGCTACATGGCAGCATGCACCTACGTGGTGTGACATGCCAGGCTTCGGATGAGGCCCCTCCAGCTTTGGCTGGCCTCCTGGTACTCCCAGGCCAGGGACGGCCTGGACAAGGTTGTCACAGTGCTGCCCAGGGTGGTGGCAGACCTCCATTGGTGGTCCCTCTCGAGCAACATGCTCCGCTGTATCCCCTTCCAAGAGCCTCATCCCTCACTAGATCTAGTGTTGGACGCCTCGGACCTGGGCTGGGGAGCCCACGTGGGGGATTTCAGGACCCAGGGTATGTGGTCACCAGAGGAGCTAACCCTGCACATAAATGTCAGGGAGCTCAGGGCCCTACGCCTGGGTATGCGTGGCCTTTTGCCTTCACATACAGGGGAAGGTGGTCAGAGTCCTCACGGACAACACGACCGCCATGTACTACATCAACAAACAGGGGGGCACGCGTTCCCGGGCCTTATGCCAGGAAGCCAAGCTTCTGTGGGAGTTTTGTATAGCCCACAGTATACTCCTTCGGGCCTTTTACCTGCCCGGCAAGAGCAACACGCTCGCGGACCGCCTGAGCAGGGTATTCTCCCAGCAACCCGAGTGGTCCCTGCACAAGGAGGTGACCAGGTGGATCTTCCTACAGTGGGGTGCTCCCCAGGTAGACCTGTTCGCCACCGCCCAGAATTGACAGTGTCCTCGATTCTGCTCCAGAGCAGGAGAGGGCGAAGAGGCCATATCGGATGCGTTCCTGCTCCCATGGTCGGGGCCCCTCTTGTACACCTTCCCGCCCTTCCCCTTAATAGACAGGGTCCTACAGAAGGTGAAGTCAGACGGGGCGAGGATGATCCTCATAGCCCCGGATTGGGCCCGTCAGCATTGGTACAGGTCCCTGCTGCAACTCTTAGCAGCCCCTCCTTGCAGACTACCGCTACGCCCGGACCTCCTCTCCCAGGAGGAAGGTTGCCTCCTCCATCCCAACCTAGCCGCGCTCCATCTGACAGCTTGGCTGCTTCGTGGTTGAATGAGGAGGAGGGGAGGTGTTCTGAGGATGTGAGAAGGGTCCTGCTGGAAACTAGGAAACCCTCCATGCGGCGAACCTACCTGGCTAAGTGGTATAGGTTCTCAGGGCCACCCAGAGGATTCAGGGGGCCTGGGGCCCCCCGCCGCCGAATTGCGGCTGAAGACCCGGCGCTTCGGCAGCGGGTCCCGGGGCGGAAGGACCCCCTGCCGCGGGTCTTCAGGGCACTTCGGCGGTGGGTCCCAGGGCGGAAGGACCCCCCGCCGCGAGTCTTCAGGGCACTTCGGCGGTGGGTCCCGGGATGGAAGGACCCTCCCGCCGCTGAATTGCCGCCGAAGACCTGGAGCGGAAAAAGCTCCGGGGGCCTGGGCTGCACGAGAGTTTTCCAGGGCCCCCAGAGCGAGTGAAGAACCCCGCTCCAGGGCCCCCGAAAAACTCTCGTGTGGGCCTCTGCGGGGCCTGGGGCAAATTACCCCACTTGCCCCCCCCCTCTGGACGGCCCTGTAGGTTCTCTATGTGGGCGAGGGATAGAGGTTCCTCTCCCTCTTCCGCCCCTATCCAGCTTGTCCTCGATTACCTCCTGTCCCTTCAGACCCAAGGCCTGGCGCCCTCCTCCATCAGGGTGCACCTGGCAGCCATTTTGGCCTTCCATCCCCCGGTGCAGGGCCTGTCTGTGTTCTCACATCACATGATGGACCGGTTTCTGAAAGGGTTAGATCGGGCATTCCCTTACGCCAGACCCCTGGTCCCGCTCTGGGATCTAAACCTGGTACTCTTCCGCCTCACAGGGCCTCCTTTTGAGCCGTTAGCCACGTGTTCGTGGTCCCACCTGTCGTGGAAGGTGGCATTCTTAGTGGCTATCGTCTCAGCCTGCCGGGTCTCCGAGCTCAGGGCCCTGACCTCTGAACCGCCCTATATGGTCTTTCATAAAGACAAGGTTCAGCTCTGCCCTCACCCTGCCTTTTTGCCGAAGGTGGTCTCGGCTTTCCATATGGATCAGGATATTTTCCTCCTGATCCTCTGTCCTAAGCCCCATTCCTCCAACGAGGAACGCCGCCTGCACATGTTAGACGTGCACAGAGTGCTGGCCTTTTACCTGGACAGAACCAGGCCCTTTAGAAGGTCCCCCCAGCTTTTCATTGCTTCGGCCGAGCGCATGAGGGGGCGACCAGTCTCCACCCAGCGGATCTCCCACTGGATCACTTCGTGCATTCGCATCTGTTATGACCTGACAGGGGTTCCCCCACCTCCTATAGTGAAGGCTCATTCGACGAGATCCGCGGCCTATGTCGCTCATGTCCCTATTCAGGACATCTGTAGGGCTGCTACGTGGTCCTCTGTCCACACTTTCTCATCGCACTATGTGATCGTCTCCCAGACAAGGGATGACGCCGGGTTTGGTAGGGCGGTGCTCCACCCAGGTAACCCCTAAACATTTTTTTACACTTGAAACTCCTACCCGCCTCCATCACGGATAGCTTGGAGTCACCTATAGTGGAATACACATGAGCAATCACTCGAAGAAGAAAGGACAGTTACCTGTTCCGTAACTGGCGTTCTTCGAGATGTGTTGCTCGGGTGTATTCCACGTCCCACCCTCCTTCCCCTCTGTCAGAGTTGTCTGGCAAGAAGGAACTGAGGGTGGGGGGAGCACGCAGCCCCCTTTATGGTGCAATATACCGGCGCCACTCCAGGGGTCGCAGCGGTGCTCCCCCACTACGGATACTGCTAAGGGGAAAACTTCCGGCACCGGTGCACGTGGCGAGCATGCACACCTATAGTGGAATACACCTGAGCAACACATCTCGAAGAACGCCAGTTACGGAACAGGTAACTGTCCTTTCCTTCCTAAGTGGAGTATTTTGCATTTGTCCTTATTGAATTTCATCCAATTGATTTCAGACCATTTCTCCAGTTTGTCCAAATCATTTTGAATTTTAATCCTACCCTCCAAAGCACTTGCAACCCCTTCCAGCTTGGTATCATCTGCACACTTTATAAGTGTACTCTCTATGCCATTATCTAACTCACTGATGAAGATATTGAACAGAACCGGACCCAGAACCGATCCCTGCAGGACCCCACTCATGCCCTTCCAGCACGATTGTGAACCACTGATAACTACTCTCTGGGAACAGTTTTCCAACCAGTTCTGCACCCACCTTATAGTAGCTCTGTCTAGGTTGCATTTCCCTAGTTTGTTTATGAGAAGGTCATGTGAGACAGTATCAGAAGCCTTACTGAAGTCAAGATATACCACGTCTACCGCTTCCCCCGTCCACAAGCTGTTTGGAGCGTTCATAAAATCATAGAAGATTAGGGTTGGAAGAGACCTCAGGAGGTATCTAGTCCAATCCCCTGCTCAAAGCAGGACCAACCCCAACTAAATCATCCCAGCCAGGGCTTTGTCTAAGGATGGAGATTCCACCACCTCCCTAGGGAACCCATTCCAGTGCTTCACCACCCTCCTCGTGAAATAGTGTTTCCTAATATCCAACCTAAACCTCCCCCACTGCAACTTGAGACCATTGCTCCTTGTTCTGTCATCTGCCACCACTGAGAACAGTCTAGATCCATCCTCTTTGGAACCCCCCTTCAGGTAGTTGAAAGCAGCTATCAAATCCCCCCTCATTCTTCTCTTCTGCAGACTAAACAATCCCAGTTCCCTCAGCCTCTCCTCGTAAGTCTTGTGCCCCAGCCCCCTAATCATTTTCTTTGCCCTCCACTGGACTCTCTCCAATTTGTCCACATCCCTTCTGTAGTGGGGGGAACAAAACTGGACACAATACTCCAGGTGTGGCCTCACAAGTGCCGAATAGAGGGGAATAATCACGTCCCTCGATCTGCTGGCAATGCTCCTACTAATGCAGCCCAGTATGCCGTTGGCCTTCTTGGCAACAAGAGCACACTGCTGACTCATATCCAGCTTCTCGTCCACTGTAACCCCTAGGTACTTTTCTGCAGAACGGCTGCTTAACCAGTCGGTCCCCAGCCTGTAGCAGTGCCTGGGATTCTTCCTTCCTAAGTGCAGGACTCTGCACTTGTCTTTGTTGAACCTCATCAGATTTATTTTGGCCCAATCCTCCAATTTGTCTAGGTCACTCTGAACCCAATCCCGACCCTCCAGCGAATCCACCTCTACCCCCAGCTTAGTGTCATCTGCAAACTTGCTGAGGGTGCAGTTCATCCCATCATCCAGATCATTAATAAAATGTTGAACAAAACCAACCCCAGGACCGACCCTTGGGGCACTCCGCTTGATACCGGCTGCCAACTGGACATGGAGCCATTGATCACTATCCGTTGATTTGGCCAGCTTTCTATCCACCTTAGAGCGTTCACAGGAAGGGAGATAAGCTTCTCCTAAGGCCTATTTGTTTTCCTAATGGCCCATTCCCCACCCACTGTCTAGAATGAGAGCATCTTGGCTAGTGGGCATTCCCCAGGTGTAACTACACCGGCAATGGAGAGACATTGTCAATATTCATAACTTCAGATACAAAAATCCTACATGCATACAAATAGGATAATCCTATTCAGCAAATCATCACCTTTCCAACGACCTCTCACATGACTTAGTTTGCATCATAACGATGTCATCATGATATCACTGTGAAGAATATGGTGTGCAGTGTCACCGGAGCGGGATCCAGGGCTGGATGGGCCCGTTGGCCTGAGCCAGGGGACGGGATATGGGGCTGGATGGACCTGGCGCAGCAAGGAAGGGGCAGGATATGGGGCCATTGGTCTGATCCAGTGCGATGATCCCTTTGGGGATGTAGTGCCCATCTTTAAAAAAGGGAAGAAGGAGGATCCGGGGAACTACAGGCCAGTCAGCCTCACCTCAGTCCCTGGAAAAATCATGGAGCAGGTCCTGAAGGAATCAATTCTGAAGCACTTAGAGGAGAGGAAAGTGATCAGGAACAGTCAGCATGGATTCACCAAGGGGAAGTCGTGCCTGACTAACCTAATTGCCTTCTATGAGGAGATAACTGGGTCTGTGGATGAGGAGAAAGCAGTGGATGTGTTATTCCTTGACTTTAGCAAAGCTTTTGATACGGTCTCCCACAGTATTCTTGCCACCAAGTTAAAGAAGTATGGGCTGGATGAATGGTGGATAGAAATCTGGTTAGATTGTCGGGCTCAACGGGTAGTGATCAACGGCTCGATGTCTAGTTGGCAGCCGGTTTCAAGTGGAGTGCCCCAAGAGTCGGTCCTGGGGCCGTTTTTGTTCAATATCTTCATTAATGATCTGGAGGATGGCGTCGATTGCACCCTCAGCAAGTTTGCAGATGACACTGAACTGGGAGGAGTAGTAGATACGCTGGAGGGTAGGGATAGGATACAGAGGGACCTAGACAAATTGGAGGATTGGGCCAAAAGAAACCTGATGAGGTTCAACAAGGACAAGTGCAGAGTCCTGCACTTAGGACGGAAGAATCCCATTCACTTTACAGACTAGGGACCGAATGGCTAGGCAGCAGTTCTGCAGAAAAGTACCTAGGGGTTACAGTGGACGAGAAGCTTGATAGGAGTCAGCAGTGTGCCCTTGTTGCCAAGAAGGCTAACGGCATTTTGGGCTGTATAAGTAGGGGCATTGCCAGCAGATCGAGGGACGTGATCATTCCCCTCTTTTCGACATTGGTGAGGCCTCATCTAGAGTACTGTGTCCAGTTTTGGGCCCCACACTACAAGAAGGATGTGGAAAAATTGGAAAGTGTCCAGCGGAGGGCAACAAAAATTATTAGGGGTCTGGAGCACATGACTTATGAGGAGCGGCTGAGGGAACTGGGGTTGTTTAGTCTACAGAAGAGAAGAATGAGGGGGGATTTGATAGGTGCTTTCAACTACCTGAAAGGGGGTTCCAAAGAGGATGGATCTAGACTGTTCTCAGTGGTGGCAGATGACAGAACAAGGAGTAATGGTCTCAAGTTGCAGTGGGGGAGGTTTAGGTTGGATATTAGGAAAAACTTTTTCACTAGGAGGGTGGTGAAGCACTGGAGTGGGTTCCCTAGGGAGGTGGTGGAATCTCCTTCCTTAGAGGTTTTTAAGGCCCGGCTTGACAAAGCCCTGGCTGGGATGATTTAGTTGGGATTAGGTCCTGCTTTGAGCAGGGGGTTGGACTAGATACCTCCTGAGGTCCCTTCCAACCCTGATATTCTATGATTCGGGCTGATGCCCCCATCTGTCCCCCTCTCCCCAGCGCCCCCTTCTATAAGATCATCGTCCCCACGGTGGACACGGTGCGCTACAACTACCTGGTGAACGCCCTGGTGTCCAATCAGAACCCAGTGCTGCTCGTGGGCCCGGTCGGCACCGGGAAGACCTCCATCGCCCAGAGCGTGCTGCAGTCCCTGGACAACACCAAGTGGGCCGTGCTGACCGTCAACATGTCGGCACAGGTAACGGGCCACGGAGATCCCCCAGTGCCGGGCCAGGGGAGCAGGGCCACGGAGAGCCCCCAGTGC
>NW_020665102.1:620399-620708 GCF_002925995.2 Terrapene triunguis
CCCCAGTGCCGGGCCAGGGGAGCAGGGCCACGGAGAGCCCCCAGTGCTGGGCCAGGGGGGCGATGGAGCCATGTAGTGGCACAGCCCCCTCGAGGGAGGGAAGTATCCTCAGCCCTTTATACGCAGGGGAAACAGTGGCAAATGTGGGGGGGAAGGGACTTAGCTCTGGTCACACGTGAGTTAGAGCAAACCAGGGAGAGGACCCGGGAGTCCTGGCTCCCAGTTCTATCCCACCAGCCCCCACTCCCTTCCCAGAACTGGAGAGAGAACCCAGAAGTCCTGGCTCCCAGCGCCCCCTGCTCTGACCCA
>NW_020665102.1:620718-621032 GCF_002925995.2 Terrapene triunguis
CAGCGCCCCCTGCTCTGACCCACCAGCCCCCACTCCCTTCCCAGAGCCGGGGAGAGAACCCAGGAGTCCTGGCTCCCAGCCCCGCCTGCTCTAATCCACCAGCCCCCACTCCCCTCCCAGAGCTAATGGGTGCCAGGCAGTTGCTGGTGGGTGGGTGCCGGGCAGTTGCTGGCTGGCAGAGGGAGGCTGGGCAGCTGCCGGGCAGTCAGTGGCTGGCAGGGGGAGGCTGGGTGGTTGCCGGGCAGTCGTTGGCTGCTGGGCGGGTGCCGGGTAGTCACTGGCTGGCAGGGGGAGGCTGGGGAGGTGTCGGGTAG
>NW_020665102.1:621042-623815 GCF_002925995.2 Terrapene triunguis
CGGGTAGTCACTGGCTGGCAGGGGGAGGCTGGGGAGGTGTCGGGTAGTCACTGGCTGGCAGGGGGAGGCTGGGCAGGTGCCGGGCAGGCGTTGGTGGCTGGGCAGGTAGTCACAGGCTGGCAGTCACATCCAAGCTCTCAGTCCAGTGACGTGCCTGTTGGCCCACGGGGAAGGGCTGACCCCTGGGTGGGGCTGTGCCCTGGGCCCGTCCCATGGAGCCGCAAGCCCCCTGCCGTCCCTGGACTCAGGTCCCTGCTCAACCTTGCCCCACCCCCCCCAGACCACATCCAACAACGTGCAGAACATCATCGAGAGCCGGGTGGAGAAGAGGACCAAGGGGGTCTACGTGCCCATGGGCGGCAAGAGCATGATCACCTTCATGGATGACCTCAACATGCCGGCCAAGGACGCCTTCGGCTCCCAGCCCCCGCTGGAGCTGCTGCGCCTCTGGATCGACTACGGCTTCTGGTACGACCGCGAGAAGCAAACCATCAAATACATCAAGGTGAGGAGCCCGGCGCCGCCGGTCTGCGACGCTGCCCGCCTGCCTCCCTCCGGGGCTTGGGCTGCGAGCCCCATGGCTCGCACCTACTGCGTCTCGGGGGTGGCCGGCCGGGCAGGCACGTCCTCCCAGGGACTGTTCTCCTGCAGCCAGACGGGCGGCTGGCTCGGCCCCTGGAAACACTTCTCTGAGGGTTCTCTGCACAGTCTCATTTGGGGGGGGGTACCCAGCACTGAGCTGTGCCAACCCAAGCCCCCTCGGTGCTGCCTCTCTGCCGGGCGCTGCGTGGCTCGCTGCCCAGGGAGGGGCTCAGCTGTGTCACCTGCCCCTCACCTGGGCCTGCCCCCTTTCTTCAGCGCGTCCCCCCTTCAGGCCGGGGGAGCTCGGCGGAGGCGGAGTCCCTGCAGGCCGGGGGAGCTGGCAGCGCCGGGGCCCAGGGCAGCGCTTTGCTCTCCTCCGGTTACTAGCTGGATGGGTTCCAAAGCCGGACAGGCGCGCTGGCACAGGCCAGAGAACTGTCCCACCCCCTCCTGGGACGGGTACTTAAGAGCCCCCCCCAATCCCGGTGGGAAAAGCTGGCGGGGATGGCGGCTGCGCCACGGGGAGGTCGTTCCGACAGTCCATGCGGACAGGGCACCTGCTGAGGTGGGCGCCTGTGCCCGGAATCTAGTTAGCGTGGGCCATAGCAGACATCAGCGCCGGGTGCTGCCGCTGCAGTACTATTAGTATGCGGCAGTCGTGCCGCCCCTCTCGCGCCGCGGGCCCCTCCGGCTGGGGGGAGAAGAAAGGCCTCGCTTGACTTTGGTTGTCTCCCCTCAGGACATGTTCCTGATGGCGGCCATGGGCCCCCCGGGGGGCGGCCGAACCGTCATATCCGGCCGGCTTCAGAGCAGATTCAACCTCATCAACATGACCTTCCCCACGGTAAGGACGGCTTAGCCACGTGCCACGCAACAGAATCAGAGCAGCTTTGTGCAACAGCTGGGCCTTGGGGCCCCCTCTCCCCGGTGCCATTTGCCCCTGGGCACCCCTTCCTTAGAGCAGGCGGGTGCCAGGCCTCTCAGCCCCCAGGATGCCCACAGCCCAGTCAGCTGTGTCCCCTCTCTGCTGCACCGGGAACGGGGGGACCCACAGGGGGCGGGGTGGAGAGCGACTGGCGCTAGGTGCCGCTCTGGCCGCCCCGCAGGAGACGCAGATCCGGCGCATCTTCGGCACCATGCTCAACCAGAAGCTGCAGAACTTCGAGGAGGCGGTAAAGCCGCTTGGCAACGTCACCACCGAGGCCACGGTCGAGCTGTACCACGCTGTGGTGCAGAAGTTCCTGCCCACGCCCGCCAAGATCCACTACCTTTTCAACCTGCGCGACATCTCCAAGGTACCCGGCTGGTGCCCCGCTCGCCCCCTGGGTCAGAGCCGAGCCCAGAGCCCAGCATGGAGCCAGGGGGCCCCGCTCACAGTATCTGCTGTGCCCACACACGGGGGTTGGGGGCACAGAAGGCCCCTGGCATGAGTGGGGCTGGCACAGGGAGGAATCCAGCAGAGGTTTGGTGTTGGTGCCCAGTGCCAGCCCCTCAGTGTGTCCTGCACGTCGGGTCCCCATCCTGCCCGTCACAGGAGCAGCCACACGCAGACGGGTTCTGGGCGAGAGGCTTCTAGGAACAGCTGGCTCAGGGGGGCTGGGAATGGGCCTGGGGCCTGTCCCCTCTAGGGGGTGCCAGCTCCCACCCAGCCCCAGGGCAGGGACTGGCTGGCTCAGGGGGGCAGGGAATGGGCCTGGGGCCTGTCCCCTCTAGGGGGTGCCAGTTGCCACCCAGCCCCAGGGCAGGGACTGGCTGGCTCAGGGGGGCAGGGAATGGGCCTGGGGCCTGTCCCCTCTAGGGGGTGCCGGCTCCCACCCAGCCCCAGGGCAGGGACTGGCTGGCTCAGGGGGGCGGGGAATGGGCCTGGGGCCTGTCCCCTCTAGGGGGTGCCAGCTGCCACCCAGCCCCAGGGCAGGGACTGGCTGGCTCAGGGGGGCAGGGAATGGGGCGGGGGCCTGTCCCCTCTAGGGGGCTGTTTCCGTTTGGGACCCGCGTTGGGGAAGGGCTTGGCCCAGGCGAGCAGCTTGGGGGGGCGGGGCGGGCAGGGGAGGGTTCCCGGCCGGTGGCTCAGGCTCTGCCCCTGGCGCAGGTGTTCCAGGGCATGCTGCGGGCGCACAAGGACTTCCACGATACCAAGCCCAGCCTCACCCGCCTGTGGATTCACGAGTGCTTCAGGTAGAGCCTCCCCCCC
>NW_020665102.1:623825-628903 GCF_002925995.2 Terrapene triunguis
CCCCCCCCCCTTTCCTCCCATGTGGGGCCCGGCCTCTCCCTGCTCCTGGGGGTGGGACGACCCCTGGCACGCGAGTCCAGCCCCCTCTCTCGGCAGGGTCTTCTCCGATCGCCTGGTGGACTCGGCCGACAAGGACGCCTTCGTCGCCCTCCTGAGCGAGAAGCTGGGCTCCTTCTTCGACCTGACCTTCCACAACCTCTGCCCCAGCAAGCGCCCGCCCATCTTCGGTGAGCGCCGTGGGGCGCCGGGCCTGGCGGTCTGACTGGCACTGCCAAGCCCCCGCTCCGGGGCTAGTGGGGAGAGCCAGGACTCCTGGGTTCTCTCCCCGGCTCTGGGAGGGGAGGGCAGGGTTGTAGTGGTTAGAGCGGGACTCAGGCCTAGGAGCCCGGACTCCCGGGGTCCGTGCCGGCCGGTGACCCAGACAGGGAGCACTGACCCTTCCTCTTGCCTGCCGGCCAGGGGACTTCATGCGGGAGCCGCGGGTGTACGAGGACTTGGTGGACCTGTCGGCCCTGAAGCTGGAGATGGAGCGGGCGCTGGACGAGTACAACCAGACGCCCGGCGTGGTGCAGATGCAGCTCGTGCTCTTCAGAGATGCCATCGAACACAGTGAGTGACGCTGGCCGGGGCGGGCGGCGCCTCCCGCACCGTGCCCCTGCCAGGCACCACCATGGCTCCCCCCTCAGCCCCGCCGGTGCCCCTCACTCCCCATCGCCAGCCCAGCCCTGGCACTTGGCTGCAGATCAGAACCTGCTCTGCCCCTGAGTGAACCGACACGGAGCCCCACGTGACCAAGCAGGCCGCCCACGTCTCCCCAAACGGGGGAAACTGAGGCACACCGCTCAGGGCAGCAGTGGAACGGCAGATGGGACCCAGGAGTCCTGGCCCCTTGCTCTTCGAGATCTCTCGGAGTTAAATCTTTACACCACCTCGGGTGCCATGGAGGGAGCTGACCGCAGCCTCCACTTTTGGTGGAGGAAAAATCCCAGCATGCAATGCAAGCCTTTTGGTCTACCGGTCAGCAGCCCACTCCGGCCCCGGGCTGCCCCCTTCTGACCAGCGGCTCCCCCGGCAGTTACCCGGATCGTGCGGGTGATCGGCCAGCCGCGAGGGAACATGCTGCTGGTGGGCATCGGGGGCAGCGGGCGCCAGAGCCTGGCACGCCTGGCCTCCTCCATCTGCGAGGACCAGACCTTCCAGATCGAGGTGACCAAGCACTACCGCAAGCAGGAGTTCAGAGATGGTGAGTGCCCCCCGGCCTGCTCCCCGCCCTCGGCCTCCCGCGTGGCCAGCCCCCCAGGAGCTGACGGCCCCCCGGCCTCTCCCCACAGACATCAAGAAGCTGTACCGGCAGGCAGGGGTGGACCTGAAACCCACCACCTTCCTCTTCGTGGACACGCAGATCATGGACGACTCCTTCCTGGAGGACATCAACAACATCCTGAGCTCCGGGGAGGTGCCCAACCTCTACAAGGCCGACGAGTTTGAGGAGGTGCGAGCGCACGCCAGCGCCGGGCTGGGAGGCACCACGGGCGAGGGGCTGGCAGGGCCCAGGGGTCTCCCTGCGACAGCTGTGCTGAAGGAGTGCCCTGCCGGTGCCCCTCACTCCCGACCCGCAGCCCCCTGCCCCCCCAGCGCTGCCGGTGCCCCTCACTCCCGACCCGCAGCCCCTGCCAGCCCGGCCCTGCCCCCCCAGCTCTGCCGGTGCCCCTCATTTCCGACCCGCAGCCCCCTGCCCCCCCAGCTCTGCCGGTGCCCCTCACTCCCGACCCACAGCCCCTGCCACCCCGCCCCCGCCCCCCCCCCCCCCAGCTCTGCTGGTGCCCTTCACTCCCGACCCGCAGCCCCTGCTAGCCCGGCCCTGGTCTCCTACACACAGCTGTGGCCTGATGTGCAGTTTCGCCCGTTTCCCCGGAGGAACTGTCCCAATCCCCCCCCCGGCAGCCGGCACGTGGGTGCTGCCCACGGTGGCTGGAAGGGGTGGGTGGGCCCGGGCCCCTTGTAAGGGGCAGTGCCCAGGACTCCGTGCCCAGCTGCAGACACTTCCCTTGTGTCCCAGATCCAGTCCGTGATCCTGGACGCGGCCCGAGCCGATGGCATCCCTGAGACGGCCGACAGCCTCTTTGGCTACCTGATTGAGAGGGTGCGGAACAACCTGCACGTGGTGGTCTGCCTCAGCCCCATCGGGGACCCCTTCAGGTGAGGGGCCCGGAGCTGCGCCACTGCCTGGAGAAATAGCGCCCCTTGGTGGGCAGCTCGGGAGTCACTGGCAGCCAGGACCTAAAGGGGGGCGAGCACAGCTAGGAGCTCACAGCTGTGTGAGGGCGGGAGCTAGGGGGATGGTGGGGTGGGAGCGTGGTAGAGATGGGGGCAGGGTGGGAGCAGGGAAGGGATGGGAGCAGGGAAGGGACGGGGGCGGGAGCGGGGCAGGGGTGGGAGCGGGTCAGGGATGAGGACGGGGCGGGAGCTGGGCAGGGATGGGGCGGGAGCAGGGATGGGATGGGATGGGATGAGGATGGGGACGAGGCGGGAGTGGGGCAGAGATGGGGGCGGGAGCAGGGCAGGGGTGGGAGCGGGGCAGGGATGGGGACGGGGCGGGAGTGGGAGCGGGGCAGGGATGGGGACGGGGCGGGAGCAGGACAGGGGCGGGAGTGGGGCAAGGATGGGATGGGGCGGGGCAGAATTGGGGGGTGGGGTGGGAGCAGGGAAGAGATGGGGCATAGCAGGAGAGAGCAGGGATGGGAGAGGGGTGGGAGCAGGGCAGAGATGAGGGGCAGGATGGGAGGGGGAAGGGCAGAAATGGGGGCGGGAGCGGGGCAGGGATGGGGACGGGGCGGGAGCAGGGCAGGGGTGGGAGCGGGGCAGGGATGGGATGGGGCGGGGCAGAATTGGGGGGTGTGGTGGGAGCAGGCCAGGCAGGGCTGGCTTTAGGCCGATTCAGCCGATTCGGCTGAATTGGGCCCCGCGCCAAGAGGGCCCCGCGCTGCAGCTCTCCACCCCGCCCCCAGCTCACTTCCCCTCCTCCCCTCCCCTGAACACTCCGCCCCCTCCCCTGCTTCCCGCGAATCTCTGATTCGCTGGAAGTCTGAACAGGAGCAGGGGCGGGCCAGCAGCACAAGGTAAGCTGGGGCCTGGAGGTGGTGGGGGCGCGAGACGGGCTCCGGGGAGGCGCCGGCCGTTCCCGCCGAGCACGCAGGCCCGGCTCGGGTCCGGTCCGGCCCCCACGGCGCGGGTCGGGTCAGGTCGGGTCTGGCCCGGTCGGCGCGGCTCCGGCCCGGTCCCCGCGGCGCGGCTCCGGCTCCGGCTTGGCCCCCGCGGCGCGGCTCCGGCCCGGACCGGTCTCCGCGGCGCGGTTCCGGGTCGGACCCAAGCCCGGCAACCCCAGCCAGAGCGCGGCTCAATTCCTGGGGGCGGGGCTTGCAGCAAGCCCCGCCCCCAGGAATCGGGCCCCGCTCTTGCTAAAGCCGGCCCTGAGGCCAGGGATGGGGGGCAGGATGGGAGGGGCAGAGGTGTGGGAATGCTCAGCTTGGCGCACCCCTGTCCCCCCAGGAACTGGATCCGTCAGTACCCGGCGCTGGTGAACTGCACCACCATCGACTGGTTCTCGGAGTGGCCGCACCAGGCGCTGCTGGAGGTGGCAGAGAAGTACCTCGAGGGTGTGGACCTGGGGGGCCTGCCGGAGGTGAGAGCCGCACGTGGGGTGTGCTGGGGGGCAGGCCAGGGCCCCCGGGAGATCGGCCAGGGGAGCCGGTGCTCAGAGTCAGTCGGCCTGGCGTGGAGTCGGTGTCCCGGCCGCAGCCCAGCCCCGGGGTTCCCATTCGGCCTCCCAGACTCCCCTGGGCTTGGAACCGGACCCAGGATTCTCCGGGTGGGCGCCCCTCCCCAGAGCCAGCCGCCGCACCCCTCCCCGGAGCCTCCATCTCCAGCCGCACCCCTCCCCAGAGCCACCATCACCGGCCACACCCCTCCCCAGAGCCAGCCGCCGCACCCCTCCCCGGAGCCTCCATCACTGGCCACACCCCTCCCCAAAGCCAGCCGCCGTACCCCTCCCCGGAGCCACCATCACCAGCCACACCCCTCTCCAGAGCCAGCCGCCACACCCCTCACTGGAGCCGCCATCAACGGCCACACCCCTCCCCAGACCCAGCCGCCGTGCCCCTCCCCAGAGCTGCCATCACCGGCCACACCCCTCCCCAGAGCCGCCATCACCGGCCACACCCCTCCCCAGAGCCAGCCAGCCGCCCTCGACGGAGCCGCCATCACCGGCCACACCCCTCCCCGGAGCCAGCCGCCATGCCCCTCCCCGGAGCCACCATCACCGGCCACACCCCTCCCCAGAGCCAGCCGCCGTGCCCCTCCCCGGAGCCGCCATCACTGGCCAAACCCCTTGTGACAATGCGGTTCTGGCGGAACCCAACTGAGAGTGCCAACTCAGGACAAATTGCTCAAATAGGGCAGTTACAGCCCAAGGCTGGGGTTTTTCCACCTCTAAGGCAAACCAAACCAGCCAGACTAAGAGGACTTCGGTCTCACCCCACTGGCTAACCGCAAGTCTCACAAGCAATCTCCTTAGACACTCCAGTTTCCCAGTATCACCACCAGTGCCACTCGTTATGGGGACAAATGGTTATGAAAACCAATACCCCAGTAAAAGAAAAAGGTTCTCCTGATCCCAAAGGACCAAGCCCCAGACCCAGGTCAATATACAAATCAGATCTTACCCACAAATCACGCTGTTGCCGATCCTTTAGAATCTAAAATCTAAAGGTTTATTCATAAAAGGAAAAAGATAGAGATGAGAGCTAGAATTGGTTAAATGGAATCAATTACATATAGTAATGGCAAAGTTCTTGGTTCAGGCTTGCAGCAGCGATAGAATAAACTGCAGGTTCAAATCAAGTCTCTGGAATACATCCCCCGCTGGGATGGGTCCTCAGTCCTTTGTTCAAAGCTTCAGCTTGTAGCAAAGTTCCTCCAGAGGTATGAAGCAGGATTGAAGACAAGATGGAGATGAGGCATCAGCCTTATATAAAAAATAACAGGAGTACTTGTGGCACCTTAGAGACTAACAAATTTAT
>NW_020665102.1:638903-641198 GCF_002925995.2 Terrapene triunguis
TTCCCAAATTCGAATTATCTAAATTCGGATTAATCCTGTAGTGTAGACATACCCAAAGGCAGCTGACTGAACAGCTATGGCTCTTAACAAGCCTCTTAACTGTTAATTAGCCAGTTATTGGGGTAACCGGTTTTATGAATGAATATTGTTTCATTCATAAAACTTTACTTATGAAGTTACATTAATAAAGTAAACAATTAAAAACAATTTCATTCATGAGTCCTACACTGTCCCCGTCCACCGCGCTGCCCCCAGCCCTGCCTGACGCACTGCCCCCGGCCCCGACCCCGTCCACCGTGCTGCCCCCGGCCCTGTCCCGTCCACTGCACTGCCCTCGGCTCTGTCCCCATCCACCGTGCTGCCCCTGCCCCCGCCCGACGCACTGCCCCATGCCCTGTCCCCGTCCACAGCGCTGCCCCCAGCCCCGCCCGAGGCACTGCCCCGGGCAGGGACCCCTCGCCCAGCACCCCTCGCCCGGCGCTGAAATGCAGCCACCTCTGGGGCGGGGCAGCTGGTTACCCGGGGACCCCTCACCCGGCACTGAAATGCAGCCACCTCTGGGGCGGGGCGGCTGGTTACCCAGGGACCCCTTGCCCCGGGTGGGGCATGGCAGCTGTTTCCCAGCCGCGCTGGGGGGCAGAGGGGCGGGTGAGGCCGGGACGGGGGGCGAACGCTGGGTGCTGGCTGGCGCTGAGATCCCAGCAGGAGGCGGCCCGGCTCTGAGCCCCATTGATCTGCCCCTGTCCCCGTTGCCAGGTGGCCACTGATGATCGACCCGCAGTGCCAGGCCTCCAAGTGGATCAAGAACATGGAAGCTGCCAAGGTGAGCAGCAGGAGGCGGTGCCTGGGGTCCCCTCACCCGGTGGGCGGAGCTGACCGGAGCCACTGCCCCCACTAGGCCCCACCCTGCTGTGTGCCCTCTGCACTCTCCTCCCGGCTCCTGTCCATCCCGTGCCCCCGGGGGCTGGCAGCTGGCGAGGGCTGGGGGGGGCAGAGGGTCCGGGAGTGGGGGGCTGACTGCTCACCCCGGCGCTGGCGCCCCCTGCAGGGCCTGAAGATCATCGACCTGCAGATGGGCGACTATCTGCGGGTGCTGGAAGGCGCCGTGCAGTTCGGCTCGCCCGTGCTGCTCCAGAACGTGCAGGAGGAGCTGGACCCCTCGCTCGCCCCCATCCTCAACAAGTCCGTCACCAGAATTGGTGAGGCCAGGCACCCGGGCCTCCGCTGGGGGGGGCGGGGGCTGGGAGCCGGGACTCCTCGGTTCTCTCCCCGGCTCTGGGAGGGGAGTGGGGGCTAGTGGGTTAGAGCTGGGGGGCTGGGAGCCAGGGCTCCTGGGTTCTCTCCCCGGCTCTGGGAGGGGAGTGGGGGCTGGTGGGTTAGAGCAGGAGGGGCTGGGAGCCAGGACTCCTGGGTTCTCTCCCTGGCTCTGGGAGGGGAGTGGGGGCTGGTGGGTTAGAGCAGGGGGAGCTGGGAGCCGGGACTCCTGGGTTCTCTCCCCGGCTCTGGGAGGGGAGTGGGGGCTGGTGGGTTAGAGCAGGGTGGGGCTGGGAGCCAGGACTCCTGGGTTCTCTCCCCGGCTCTGGGAGGGGAGTGGGGGCTGGCCTGGGGCACCTGCTCACATCCCCAGGCAGGGCCCGGCTGCGTTCGGGGGGCCCTGACTGCCCCCGTGTGTGTGCCAGGCGGGCGCCTGTTGCTGCGGCTGGCGGACAAGGAGGTGGAGTACAGCCCCGACTTCCGCTTCTACCTCACCACCAAGCTGTCAAACCCCCACTACACCCCGGAGACCTCCTCCCAGACCACCATCGTCAACTTCGCCGTCAAGGAGCAGGTGGGGCGGGGCCGGTTCCTGGGGGATAAGGGGTCACTGCCGGGGGGCTGAAACCTCCAGGGCTGGGGGGGTGACTGGAGATGGGGGGCACATGGGGACTGGCTTGCTCTGGGGGGACCCCCAGCCTGCAGCAGCCCGGGCAGGCCTGACACCCCTCATCTTGGCAGGGCTTGGAGGCCCAGCTGCTGGGCACCGTGGTGCGGAAGGAGCGGCCCGAGCTGGAGGAGCAGAAGGACTCGCTCGTGCTCAACATCGCGGCCGGCAAGAGCAAGCTGAAGGAGCTGGAGGACGAGATTCTGAGGTGGGGCTGGGGCGGGGCAGCTGGTGATGCAGGGACCCCTCGCCCGGCACTGAGATGCGGCCAGCTCTGGGGCGGGGCGACTGGTTACCCAGGAACCCCTCGCCCGGCGCTGAGATGCGGCCACCTCTGGGGCGGGGCGACTGGTTACCCAGGGACCCCTCGCCCG
>NW_020665102.1:641208-653128 GCF_002925995.2 Terrapene triunguis
GCCACCTCTGGGGCGGGGCGACTGGTTACCCAGGGACCCCTCGCCCGGCGCTGAGATGCGGCCACCTCTGGGGCGGGGCGGCTGGTGACGCAGGGACCCCTCGCCCGGTGCTGAGATGCGGCCACCTCTGGGGCGGGGCGGCTGGTTACCCAGGGACCCCTCGCCCAGCGCGGAGATTCGGCCCCGTGTCCCATTCCCCGGTGAACAGAAGGGCGGTGTATCTTAGGGGGCACAGGGCAGGATTGGGGGGCGGCGGGAGCCTGCTGACCCTTGGCCGCCGCCCGTCCCCGCAGGCTGCTGAACGAAGCCACCGGCTCGCTGCTGGACGACGTGCAGCTGGTGAACACCCTGCAGACCTCCAAGGTGACGGCCAGCGAGGTGACGGAGCAGCTGGAGACCAGCGAGACCACGGAGATCAAGATCGACACCGCCCGCGAGGTGAGGGGGGCCGGGGCTTCGTCCGGCGTCCCCCGCCCGTCTGCCCCACGGGCTTCAGCCTGGCTCCCTGGCAATGCCAGCCATGCCCAGGGAGTGGGGGCCCTGATCCGGGCCCAGATGGCTCGGCAGGAGGGGCCGTCCGCATTGCAGTTAGACGCCCGCTGCTGGCCCGTGCCAATGGAGACGTGCCGAGCCCCGGGAGGGCGTGTGGGTGCGGTGTGGGCGCCCTCTGGGAGTCCTGCCCAGGGCTGACAGGCGCCGTGCTCCCGCCCTCCCCCCCCAGGCCTACAGGCCCTGCGCCCAGAGAGCCTCCATCCTCTTCTTCGTGCTCAATGACATGGGCCGCATCGACCCCATGTACCAGTTCTCCCTGGATGCCTACATTGACCTGTTCAACATGAGCATCCACAAGAGCCACCGCAGCACCAAACTGGAGGAGCGGATCCGCTACCTGAACGAGTACCACACCTACGCCGTGTACAGGTACGGGACCCTGCGCCGGGGATGGGAACCGCCCCCTACGCCGTGTAAAGGTACGGGGCCCCGTGCCAGGGACGGGGATCTCCCACGCCGGGTACGGGGACCGCCCCCTACGCCGTGTACAGGTACGGGACCCCGCGCCGGGGATGGGAACCGCCCCCTACGCTGTGTACAGGTATGGGGCCCGCGCCGGGGTCGGGGACCTCCCGCGCCGGGTACGGGGACTGCCCCTTACGCCGTGTACAGGTATGGGGCCCCGCGCCAGGGACGGGGACCTCCCACGCCGGGTACGGGGCCCGTCCCTTACGCCGTGTACAGGTACGGGGCCCCGCGCCGGGGTCAGGGGACCTCCCACACCGGGTACGGATACCCTACGCTGGGTACGGGGAGCCCCCCATGCCGGGTATGGGTACGGGGATCCCCCCACGCCGGGTACGGGGAGCCCCCCCCATGCCAGGTATGGGTATGGGGACACTGGGTACAGGTGCGGAGATCTCCCTTCCTACACTGCGTACAGGTCCCCGGGCATGGGGAGCTGCAGCCAGAGGTGCGGGGGACGGGAGACCGGCCCCCAGCCCGGCCCGCGGCGGGTGCCGAGGGGAGACCGTCCTGCCCCGTGGCCAGCACCCCCTGCTCTCCCCGCAGGTTCACCTGCCGCGGCCTCTTTGAGCGCCACAAGCTGCTCTTCAGCTTCCAGATGTGCGCCAAGATCCTGGAGACCTCGGGCAACCTCAAGATGGACGAGTACAACTTCTTCCTGCGGGGGGGCGTGGTGAGTGCAGCAGCGAGCTGCTCCCCAGCAGGGGGTGCCCTCCTCTCCTCCCTGCTGGGGAACGGGGCTGGAGCCGCCTCTGCTCCCTACGGAGCCTCCCTTGAAATGCAGCTGTTAGAGCAACCCCAGCACAGCTGCCACCAGCGTGGGGCGGGCTGACCTCAATGCCCCAGGGTGGCGCTAGGGGGCGCTGTGGGGCAGGGAGCGGGGCGGGGGCAGCAAGGGCTGCTCTACCCTGGCAGGGGGCTGGCCCCAGGGCAGCACTAGGGGGCGTTGTGGGGCAGGGAACGGGGCAGGGGGCTCAGCAGGGGGCGCTCTCCCCTGGCAGGCAGAGCTGGCCCCAGGGCGGCGCTAGGGGGCGCTGTGGGGCAGGCAGTGGGGGGCTCAGCAGGGGGCGCTCTCCGCTGGCAGGGGGCTGGCCCCAGGGCAGCAATAGGGGGCGTTGTGGGGCAGGGAGCGGGTGTCACGGAGTGTGGGGGGACACAAAGCCCTGCACTCTCAGCCAGCCAGTAAAGCAGAAGGTTTATTTAGACGACAGGAACACAGTCCAAGACAGGTCTTGCAGGCACAGACAACAGGATCCCCGCCAGTTAGGTCCATCTTGGGGTCCCAAGGGCACCACAGCCCCATTGGGGGGCAGAGCCCCGTCTGGGCTCCCTCCATTACCAGCCAGCTCCTGAAAAACTCCCCCCAGCATCTCCTCCCCCAGACTTTGTTCAGTTTCCCATGCAAAGGTGTCACCTGGCCTCCGACCCCTTCCTGGGTTCTCATGTTACATGCTCAGGTATCTTCCCTCGGCCAGTCTCCCATCCCCCAGTGCAGACCATCCTAGCCACACTCCCCTGTCAGCATTCAAAGGCCACATTAAGAACAGTCCCAGTTCGTCACATCTCTCCCCGCTTCGAGACCGAACTGAGCGGGGTCACTTCAACCAGTGACCTCAGGAAGTTCGAACCTACCCCCGTTCCCATGGATGCCCCAGCATCCCTCCCATTCCTTGGTGAGAATTACACCAGGCCCTTCCAGTTTCACGCCCCCCCTTAGGTCGGGGGTGCTCGATGGCACTCATAGTTCGCATGTGGGAAGGTTTATGCGGCCTGTGCCCTTTTCCCACCCCAATACCCCTGGGGTTCCAACGGGGCTGGGGTCTTCTCCCAGCATTCCAGTCTGGAGGTCTGTGATTCGGGCTCTCTTGGTTCAGAGCCCCACTTTTTACCCTGGCCACCCTGTGGGAAGGCTCCACTATGATGGGCAAGGGTTCTAAGGCCGTTTTCCCCTTGTCCCGGGCCTTCCTCCCCCTCCTTACGCTGGGCCAGGAAGCACTTATCAAAGCTCTTTGCAGTCTTGGGTCCCCCCTCACTCACCGCAGCTGGGGCCCCACTGCTCCTCAGCCTGGCCAGCTCCAGCTCATGCTGACGCTGTTTCTCCTTCTACGCCAGCCTATGCTGATGCTGTTTTTCCTTCTCTTCCCGCTGCTTTTCCCGTTCTTCCCGCTCCTCCTTCAGTTCTTGCTTCCTTAACTCGAGCTCTTCCCGTCTCATCTCCCATTCATATTCCAGCCGCATCCGCTCCAGGGACGGGGAGCTCCGCCGGGACGATCCCCTGCTGGCCGCTGGGGTCAGGGTGCCCTCGATATTCGCTGGGCTTCCCCCAACCCCTCCCCTAGGTATAGGTAGGCAGGATCTCGGGATGTCCTCGGCAGCAGTCTGACCCCTCCCAGCCACGTCAGGCCCCGGGGCCCCCGCTGCATCCGCCGGGCGGCTTCCCTCAGGGACAGGATCGGTTCATCCAAGCGACCCTTCTCCTCCAGCTGGGCAATGAGCTGTTCTTTGGTGGACCTCCCAATGCGCAGCCCCCTCTGCCTGCACAGCTCCACCAGGTCGCTCTTAAGGCGTTTAGCATACATCCTCCTGCTGGCCACTTGCCGGCCTGTGCTCTCCGCTTTCCACCGTTCCCGAGGGACCCCTAGTGTGCCAGCCCTTCTTCAGGTCACCACCTCTCTGCCTGGGTCGAACTGCAGACTCCTCCGCCCCGGGCCCGCTCGCTGCGATCCCCCGGGGGACCCTGTTACTGCAAAAGTCCTTCTCTCTGGTCACACACTCCCAGGGGTTAATCGCCCCCTGAAACCGTCTCTCTCTGACTCTTCAGCATGCCTGGTCCCCGTCGATCCCCGTTCGTTTTACTGCTCCCCAGTCACTTACTGCAGGAAGCGCCGTCCACGGGTTGCAGTAGATCCCACCTCTGCCACCAGTTGTCACGGAGTGTGGGGGGACACAAAGCCCTGCACCCCCGGCTTCCTGCGATTCACCATGACTCTCAGCCAGCCAGTAAAGCAGAAGGGTTATTTAGACGACAGGAACACAGTCCAAGACAGGTCTTGCAGGCACAGACAACAGGACCCCCTCAGTTAGGTCCATCTTGGGATCCCAGGGGCACCACAGCCCCATTGGGGGGCAGAGCCCCGTCTGGGCTCCCTCCTTTACCAGCCAGCTCCTGAAAAACTCCCCCCAGCGTCTCCTCCCTCAGACTTTGTTCAGTTTCCCGGGCAAAGGTGTCACCTGGCCTCCGACCCCTTCCTGGGTTCTCATGTTACAGGCTCAGGTATTCTCCCTCGGTCAGTCTCCCATCCCCCAATGCAGACCATCCTAGCCACACTCCCCTGTCAGCATTCAAAGGCCACATTAAGAACAGTCCCAGTTTGTCACAGTGGGGCGGGGGGCTCAGCAGGGGGCGCTCTCCCCTGGCAGGCAGGGCTGGCCCCAGGGCAGCGCTAGGGGGCGCTGTGGGGCAGGGAGCCGGGCGGGGGGCTCAGCAGGGGGCGCTCTCCCCTGTCAGGGGGCTGGCCCCAGGGCAGCACTAGGGGGCGCTGTGCTGCTGGAGGTGCCATTTTACAGTGAGTTCTAGCCCAGGAACCCCGGCGTCCTGGCTGTATTTGCCCCCTGGGGGCTGGCACATGTTGCTGGGGCCCCCGGCACCCTCCTGGTGCAGGGGGGCTGGCTCCGCACGGTGCCCGGATCAGCTGCCCCCCGCAGGTGCTGGACCGGGAGGGGCAGATGGACAACCCCTGCAGCAGCTGGCTGACCGACACCTACTGGGACAACGTCACCGAGCTGGACAAGCTCACCAACTTCCACGGCATCATGAACTCCTTCGAGCAGTATCCGCGGGACTGGCACCTCTGGTACACCAGCGCCAAGCCTGAGAAGGCCCTGCTGCCAGGTCAGCCGTGGGCACGGGAGCCGGGACGCCTGGGTTCCCTCCCCGGCGCTGGGAGGGGAGTGAGGGCTGGTGGGTTAGAGCAGGGGGGGCTGGGACCCAGGACTCCTGGGTTCTCTCCCCGGTGCTGGGAGGGGAGCGGGGACTGGTGGGTTAGAGCAGGGGGTGCTGGGAGCCAGGACTCCTGGGTTCTCTCCCTGGCTCTGGCCAGGTAAGTCCAGGACAGCGACAGGGAAAGGAGGTGCTGCTGGTGCGCTGCATGATGCCCCATGCCCAGCGATGATGCCAGGCAGCGGCAGTGTGTGTGGGGGGAGGTGGGGGGTGCCACAGCTATC
The DNA here is from genome assembly GCF_002925995.2 of Terrapene triunguis. Lineage (NCBI taxonomy): Eukaryota > Metazoa > Chordata > Testudines > Emydidae > Terrapene > Terrapene triunguis. The sequence goes on from NW_020665102.1 coordinate 646,450, forward strand.
TCCCCACTGCCTCCTGGCTCCCTCCGACTCCTCGGGGGGGCCCCCCCAACGGTGTGCTGAGCACGGGGCTGCCCCACCAGCAACCCACCGTCGGCCTCCCCTCCCCATATTGCCCCCTGCAGGCGAGTGGGAGAACTCCTGCAACCAGATGCAGCGGATGCTGGTGGTGCGGTCCCTGCGGCCGGACCGCGTCGCCTTCTGCGTCACGTTCTTCATCGTCTCCAACCTGGGCTCCCAGTTCATCGAGCCGCCAGTGCTCAACATGAAGTCGGTGAGTGGGCGGGGGGGCTCCCCCTCCCTGGGCGAAGGGATTGGCCGGTGGCAGACGGACGTGGGAACCTGCGGAACTCCCTGCCACTGGATGCCTTTACCCAGGACCCCGGGGCCCCCTTTCAGACACGTGCTGGCATCAGGGCAGTGAAACCATCATCCCGGGGGCCCCCTGAGAGGACCCCCCCCCACCCGCAGCATGGCACAACAGGCAGTTCCTCAGAGATAATCCGGTGCAGGCAACAGCTGGAGGCAGGACCCCAGTCTGCATGGACCCAAGGGGCTGATCCAGGGGGGCAGGGAGGAGGCAGGACGGCAGGGTAGATGGGCCCATGGGGCTGATCCGAGGAGGTGGGATACCAGGGTAGACGGGCCCGTGGGCTTGATCCAGGGGGGCAGGGAGGAGGTGGGACGCCGGGGTAGACGGGCCCCTGGGGCTGATCCGGGGGGCAGGGAGGAGGCGGGACACCGGGGTAGATGGGCCCATGGGGCTCATCCGAGGAAGTGGGATACCGGGGTAGATGGGCCCATGGGGCTGATCCAGGGGGGCAGGGAGGAGGCGGGACGCTGGGGTAGATGGGCCCATGGGGCTGGTCCGAGGAGGTGGGATACCGGGGTAGATGGGCCCATGGGGCTGATCCAAGGAGGCGGGACGCCGGGGTAGACGGGCCCGTGGGGCTGATCCAGGGGGGCAGGGAGGAGGTGGGATACCGGGGTAGATGGGCCTCTGTGCCCCCCCAAACCAGCCTCCTGCCCTGCCACCCTCCCCCTGACAAGCTCCCCAGCACACGGGGCAGCCAGGATCCCTGCCCCCGCCCCCCAGAGCGTACTGCTTCCCTCCCCCCGCCACAGGTGGTGGAGGACTCCACGCCCCGGACCCCCCTGATCTTCGTGCTGTCCCCCGGCGTGGACCCCACCTCCTCGCTGCTGCAGCTGGCCGAGCAGTCGGGCATGGCCCAGCGCTTCCATGCCCTGTCGCTGGGGCAGGGCCAGGCCCCCATCGCCACCCGCATGATCCAGGAGGGGGTCCGGGACGGTGAGTGTGTTATAGCCCCTCTACTGCCAGCAGCGCCAGGGGATCCTCACCTCACTCTGGCGTTACGGGTGGGCAGCGCCCCAGGAGCCTCTGCTGCCATCCGACCCACAGATCCACACACTCCCCACCGCCTCACACGCACAAATCCCTCGTCTCACGCGCTCCCCGCCACCCCCAGAGCCTCCCACGGCAGAGCTCGCGCTGGGGCCCCGGCCCGATGCCAGGGGTTGCTGAAGAACCAGGGGACCCCCTGCCCGAGGCTCTGTCAGGCCCTGATGGTCTGTCTCGTTCGCTGGCCCCTCATGCCATGCGGCATCCTGTGCCCCCAGGGCTGGGGCTGAGATGCAGCGGGCACAGGGATGGGGGCCCAGCCAGTGGATCCAAGCCAGAGCCCAGAGAAAGATCAGCCCGCTAGGGTCTGTGCCTGACCCAGAACAACCCTGACGGACTCCAGTACAGCTGGGGGTGGGGGCCGGGGGACCCGTGGGTGGGATCTGGGGAGGGGCTAGGCCTGGTCGGCGGGGACCAATTGGGTGGGATCTGGGGGTGGGATCCAGGAAGGGGCTGGGCCTGGCCAGGAGTCACAGGGATGGGATCCGGGGAGGCTCGGGGCCCTGCCAGCCGGGGGACCTGTGGGTGGGATCCGGGGAGGCTCTGGGCCCGGCCGGCCGGTGGACCCATGGGTGGGATCCGTGGTTGGGTTCGGGGAGGGGCTGGGCCCAGCTGGCCGGCCGGCTGTGGGATCCGGGGAGGGGCTGGGTCCAGTCGGCCGGGGGACCCATGGGTGGGATCCGTGGGTGGGATTGGGGAGGGGCTGGGCCCGGCCGGCGCGGACCCTGGCATCCGGGAGGCCCACTCGTCTCTCCCCTGTGCTCGCCGACAGGGAACTGGGTGTTCCTGGCCAATTGCCACCTCTCGCTGTCCTGGATGCCGCAGCTGGACAAGCTGGTGGAGCAGCTGCAGGTAGAGGAGCCGCACCCGGCCTTCCGCCTCTGGCTCAGCTCCAGCCCCCACCCCGACTTCCCCATCTCCATCCTGCAGGCCAGCATCAAGATGACCACGGAGCCCCCCACGGTGAGAGGGGCGCCCGCCCCGCCCTGTGCCAGCCGTGCCCGAGCCCCGCGTCCCGGCCGGGCAGGGGCAGGCTGGTGCCCGCGCTGAGCCCCTCTCCCTCTCCCTGGCAGGGTCTCAAGGCCAACATGAAGCGCCTGTACCAGCTGGTGACGGAGCCGCAGTTTGGGCGCTGCACCAAGCCGGCCAAGTACAAGAAGCTGCTGTTCGCCCTCTGCTTCTTCCACAGCGTCCTGCTGGAGCGCAAGAAATTCCTGCAGCTCGGCTGGAACGTGGTGTATGGCTTCAACGACTCCGACTTCGAGGTGGGCGGGGCGCCAGGGTGGGGGGGTGACGGCCGTGGCCAGACCCTACAGGAACAACCCCCCACCACCGCCAGAGCCGATAATCACCCCCAGAGCCAACGGTAACAACCCCCGGCACCCCCAGAGCCAGCGGTAACAACCCCCCCGGCACCACCCCCACCCCCCAAGCCAACAGTAACAACCCCCCAGCACCACCATCACCGGAGCCAACAGTAACAACCCCCCGGGACCCCCAGAGCCAACGGTAACAACGCCCAGCACCCCCAGAGCCAACGGTAACTACCCCCCGGCACCACCACCACCAGAGCCAACGATAGCCACCCTCCCGGCACCCCCAGAGCCAACGGTAGCAACCCACCACCACCACCAGAGCCAACGATAACAAGCCACCCCCACCCCCAGACCTTACAACAACAACCCTCCCTCCCCCGTGTATTCCCCGGTCAGACCCTACAACAACCCCCCCCCCCGGGTGTTTGCCCCATCAGACCCTATGATAACAACCCCCCGCTGCCACCAGAGCCAATGATAACAACCCCCCACCACCGCCACCCACAGACCCTACAACAACAAACCCCTGTGTGTTCCCCTATCAGACCCTACAATAACAAGCCTGGCTTCATGAGACCCTACAGTAACAAACCAGCCCACACATTTCTGTGGGAACCTACAATAACAACCCCTCTCCCCCCACGAGAGCCAGGCAGCTCACGCCCCAGGGCCCCCAGAAGGCCCCAGGGCTCCCTGCGAGGCGCTCTGCTGAACCTGGCAATAGCGGCCCCTGGTGCCTATCCCAGCGGACGCCGCAGGCCCTGTGGCATTGGCGTGATGCCGTCTGTGCCCCCCAGGTGTCAGAGAACCTGCTGAGCCTGTACCTGGACGAGTATGAGGAGACGCCCTGGGACGCCCTCAAGTACCTGATCGCAGGCGTCAACTACGGGGGCCATGTGACGGACAGCTGGGACCGGCGCCTGCTCACCACCTACATCAACGACTACTTCTGCGAGCAGAGTCTGGCCGCGCCCTTCTACAAGTACGGGGGCGGGGCCTGCTCAGCGTCAACCTCAACCCCTCCTCCTGCGAGTAGTGTTGGTGCCCGTTCGGCCCACCCACACGCCCTGCGCATAGGGCTGCGCCGGCGATCCGCCCTCAGTCCCTTCTCAACCGGCTTCCGTCTGCCCCAAGCCTCGTTCACACGGCTGGGTCAGTGTCGCTTCGGTTGACGCTGGCTTTCCCCTTCGTTTGTTCTGTCCCCATCTGAGAGTTGTTCTGGGCTTTTCATGATCCGGATCCCCCTTGTCCTTCCCGTCTACCTCTGGATCCTGTTTATGACGGGTTTGGTCACAGAGGTCCCCTTGGGACTGTCACCTGACATGCTGAGATTACCTCTGAGCCCATTTTCCCTGCCAGCTTGGGACTCCAGAACCTTGCCTTGTTGAGCCAGACACGCCTGCCTGCTACAGCACGCCCCCCCCAACGCTGCAGACTTTAACCAAAAACTGCTCAGCAAGTGCTCCTGTCTCCAGCACCCAGACCCCCAGCTCCCAATGGGATCCAACCCCCAAATAAAACCGTTTCACTCTGTATAAAGCAGGGATGCTGAAATCGCCGGGGGAGGGGGGGTGTCGTGGGGCACCACTGCAGAGAGGCACCCAAGGGACCGGGCTCAAAGGAGGCGGAGGGCAGTAACAGTGGCTCTTTGAGCTGTACCCCCCTCGTGGGTGCTTCCCTGCCCGCTCCTCTCCTCGGGGGTCTCCTGTGAGGATGGCTCGCCCTGTGCAGGCAGAAATAGCCCAAGTGGGGGGGCAGTGTGGGGCTGGGTGAGCGGGGCTGGGGGGGCCGAGCAATTGCAAGCCCTGACTCTCCCCGTGCCCTCAGGCTGTCGGTGCTCGACACCTACTACATCCCCAAGGACGGGAACCTGGCCTCCTACCGGGAGTTCATCAGCATGCTGCCCGGCATGGACCTGCCCGAGGCCTTCGGCCAGCATCCCAACGCCGACGTGGCCTCCCAGATCACCGAGGCCAGGACCCTCTTTGAGACCCTACTGTCCCTGCAGCCCCAGATCACGCCCAGCGGGGCCGCCGGGCAGAGCCGCGAGGACAAGGTACCCGGTGGCAGGGGGACCCGGGCTCCGGTGCCACCTGCGCTCTAGAGGGGAGGGTCCTGGGTGCTGCAAACTGGGCCTGGGGGTTTGCTCCCAATCAGGCACCGCCACCGACTCTCCAGGCTGCCTGCAGACTCAGAGAGCCACCCATGGTTCTGGGACGAGGGGGCTCAATCCTGCGGGGACACTCCCACGGTCCTCGCCTGCCCGCAGTTCTGGGGCAGGGGGGCTGCATCCCGCAGGGACCTCCCCCAGGTCCCACCCGTGGCTCACGCGCCCCTCGCCCGGCAGGTCCTGGAGCTGTCGGCCGACGTGCTGAGCAAGATCCCGCAGGAGCTGGACTACAGGGGCACCCAGAAGGTGCTGGCCGACGACCCTTCGCCCCTCAACGTGGTGCTGCTGCAGGAGATCCAGCGCTACAACGCCCTGCTGCAGGTCATCAGGTCAGCGCCACGACCGCCGGGCCTGGGGGCACGAGGCTCAACCCTGGCTCGCATGGCCGGACGGGCCCCGGTCCAGCTTAGCTGTTATCCCCACCCCAGGGACTGCCTTTCCGTGGGGCTGTGCAGTGCGGCAGGATGGGGCCCTGATCTCGGTCGGGGGGGGGGTGTGGGCAGCGCCTGGCACGATGGGCCCCAATCTCAGTTGGGGGGTGTGGGCAGCGCCTGGCACGACGGGCCCCAATCTCAGTCGGGGGGGTGTGGGCAGCGCCTGGCACGATGAGGCCCCAATCTTGGTCTGGGGCTCTGGGCAGTGCCCAGACTACAGCAAACCCGTGGGATCCCGGTGGGGAGCAAGGAACCTCCCGATCCCCGACCGACGCTGCCCCGACTCTGGCAGCTCCTCGGCCCAGGGGGCAGCGTTGGGGGCCGGGTGTGGGGCCGGCCAAGGGGGACCCCGCCTGACCTGTGCCCTCCCCCTAGGTCCTCGCTGGTGGAGCTGGAGAGGGGCATCCAGGGGCTGGTGGTCATGTCCACCACTTTGGAAGAGATCTTCAACTGCATCTTCGACGCCCGAGTGCCCCCCATGTGGGAGAGGGTAAGGGCGCCCCCAGCCGCCGGGGGAAGAGCTGGAGTCGCTGCCCCATGGGAGTGCCCCCCACCCTTCCTTGGGGCCCAGAGACTCCCCAGTCCTGCCCTCCCACACGGGCTGGGGGGCCCAGGGGTGTCTGGCTTTGGGGCCACTGGTGGGTCGATTGGGAAGGTTCCTGCCCCCCCGAGCCCAGTGACCCCCCCCGATCAAATCTTCAACTGCTGCACGGGTGGTGTGGGCGGGGCTTGGAGAAGCACCACCCCCTTTATCACCCCCACCCCCCAGTCTGAGGAGCCCCTCTGGAGAGGGTGGGGGAGTGGAGCTAGGACTGGGGGCTCCTGTGTGATCTGTGCCTCCGTTTCCCTGTGTGTGAAAGCCTCCAAGCGCTGGGGGCGCGAGCGATGCTGAGCTGTGCCGTGTGGTGATTTGTGCCTCAGTTTCCCTGTGTGTGAAAGCCTCCAAGCGCTGGGGGGGCGAGCGATGCTGAGCTGTGCCGTGTGCCCGCCCCGCCCCCCAGCCCCTGTGCTCTGCCCCCCGCAGGCCTACCCCTCGCTGAAGCCGCTGGCCGCCTGGACCCGGGACCTGGGCCAGCGGGTGGAGCAGTTTGCTCGCTGGGCCGAGACGGCGCATCCCCCCGTGCTCTTCTGGCTCTCCGGCTTCACCTTCCCCACTGGGTTCCTGACGGCCGTGCTGCAGGCGGCCGCCCGCCAGAACAACGTGGGTACCGCTGCGGGGGCGGGGCGCCCAGACGCCTGGGTTCTCTCCCTGGCTCCGGGAGGCGAGTGGGGGCTGGTGAATTAGAGCAGGGGGAGCTGGGTGCCAGGACTCCTGGGTTCTCTCCCCGGCTCTGGGAGGGGA
>NW_020665102.1:683128-683886 GCF_002925995.2 Terrapene triunguis
ATCCAGCCACCCTCACTCCCGACCCGCAGCCCCCCCCCCCCCCCCCCAGCCCCCCCGGCTCCCCCCGCGCCCCTCCCTCCCGCCCCGCCGCCCCCCTCTTCCCCCCCCAGCTCTGCCAGTGCCCCTCACTCCCGACCCGCAGCCCCCCGCCCCCCCCAGCTCTGCCGGTGCCCCTCACTCCTGAACCACAGCAATATTAACCCGTTATTTGCCAGCATTTGAGTGAGTAGCACAGTGCAGTTGTTCAATGCCCCAGAGCGGTGCTAGGGGGCGCTGTGGGGCAGGGAGCGGGGCGGGAGCTCAGCAGGGGGCGCTGTTCCCCAGCAGGCATTGGTTTAAAGGGACGATGGCGGTGCTGATTTCCCACGCTGCCCTGTGGGGCTGAGGGAGGGGCTATGGGGCTTTGACTCAGCCGCCCCCCCCTCCAGTGCCCCCCAAAACCAGCCCTGCCCCCAGCAGAGCCTGGACCATGTAAAAGGCAGAATCCAGGGGACGGGGACACCCTGATTTCCCAATGACGCTTGATGGGACACGGGAGCTGCCCAGATACCGTGGTGACGGGCCCGGGGTGAAACCTTCGCACGCCCATTCAGTGATTCCCGTTTGTGTGTGGTGTTGTTTGTGCTAGTGTGTTGCGATTGTGTGTGCGGTTGTGTCTCCTGTGTGTGTGATATTCTCCCTGGGGTCGTCTCATGTGTGGGGCTGTGACTCTGTGTGTGTGTGTGTGTGTTTCCTGTGTGAGTGATTGTGCATGTGTG
>NW_020665102.1:683896-684593 GCF_002925995.2 Terrapene triunguis
CATTTGTGTGGTTGTGTCTCCTGTGTCTGTGATATTGTGGGGGAGGGTTGTGTCTCAGTGTGTGGATCTGTGTGTGTGGGTCTCCCGGCATGTGTGTATCTGTGATATTGGGTGTGTGGTTGTGTCTCCTGTGTGAGTGATTTTGTGTGTGTGTATGTGGTTATGTCTCTTGTGGCTGTGCTATTATGCGTGGGTCTGTGACTCAGTATGTGTGTGTTTGTGTTTCTTGTGTGTGTTGTCTATGATATTTGGCGTGTGGTTGTGTCTCACTGGGTGCGGCTTTTTCTGTGTGTGGGTCTCCCTAGTGTGTGTATTGGTAATACTGTGTGTGTGTGTGTAATGTCTCCCCAGTGTGTGTGTGATATTGTGTCTGTGTCTATGTCTCAGAGTGTGGTTCTGTGTCTGTGGCTCTCCTGGTGTGTGTGTTGGTGATACTGTGTGTGTGTGTGTGTGTGTGTGTGTGTGTGTGTGATGACTCCCTGGTGTGTGTGTGGTTGTGTTTCAGAATGTGGCTCTGTGTCTGTGTTGGTCTCCTTAGTGTGTGCGTTGGTGATACCCTGTGTGTGTGTGTGTGTGTAATGTCTCCCCGGCGTGTGTGTGATATTGTGTGTGTGTGTGGTTGTGTCTCAGAGTGTGGCTCTGTGTCTGTGTGGCTCTCTCAGTGTGTGTGTTGGTGATACTCTGTGTGTGTGTGTGT
>NW_020665102.1:684603-684876 GCF_002925995.2 Terrapene triunguis
GTGTGTTGGTGATACTCTGTGTGTGTGTGTGTGTAGTGTCTCCCCGGTGTGTGGGTGATATTGTGTGTGTGTGTGTAATGTCTCCCCGACGTATGTGTGATATTGTGTGTGTATGTGGTTGTGTCTCAGAGTGTGGCTCTGTGTCTGTGTGGCTCTCCCGGGGTGTGTGTGTCTGTTTCTCTAGGGGGAGAAGCAGGGAGGCGAGGGTGGGGGGCGGGATTCCCAGGGGACGGGCTGGATTGGGTGGGAGCTGTGTGGGGCCGGGCGGGGGGG
>NW_020665102.1:684976-693471 GCF_002925995.2 Terrapene triunguis
GGGGGGGGGCGGAGGAAGAGGGGGGCGGGGAAGGGGGATGATGTCACCCAGCTCTTTAAACGGGACAAGGGCGGGCGCAGCTGAGTCACTGTGTCCGGAACCCACGGCCGGGCTTGGCCCCCCCCACAGCGTGGCGGGCGGGGGGGGGGACCCCGGGCGGGGGGGGGCGGGAGGAGGAGCCGGGCGGGCGCCGGAGCCAGTCGGGAGCCGGCAGCCAGCGAGTGCGGCACACGGAGCGTCCGTCTGCCTGTCCATCCGCCTGTCCATCCGCCTGTCTGTGGCAACCCCCCCGCCCAGGAGGGGCCTGGGACCCACACACACACCCTGCACCCTCCCTCCCCCAGCCGGCTGGAGGGGGGCACCGGGCGCCTACCCCACGGAGGCCAGGAGGTAAGGCCGGGCTGGGAACCCTCCCCACACGCCACCGCCGGCGTGCGTGACGGTGTCTCCCTCGTGGGGGTGCCGGGGGTGAGTCGAGTACGGGTGACGGGACCCCCCCAGGCCTCCTGGGTTTGTGACTTTGTGTGATTGTGTGTAGGGAGTGTGTGTGTGTGTGTGTGTGTCTCAAAGGACGGTGTGATTGTGTGTGTGTGTGTGTCTTGAAGGACGGCATGATTTTGTGTGTGTGTGTGTCTTGAAAGTGTGATTGTGTGTGTCTCGAAGACCTGTGTGTGTGTGTGGACAGTGTGTCTGTTTGGCTCAAAGGACGGTGTGATTGTGTGTGTGTCTCAAAGTTCAGTGTGTGTGTGTGTGTGTGTGTGTTTCTCAGAAGTGTGTTTTGGGGAGGGAGATGGTGTGCGCCTGTCTGGCCTCCAAGTGCCGGGCTGTGATTTTTGTCTCTCTCCAGTGCGTGGTGTGTGATTGTGTTTCTCTTCAACTCGCGTGTGACTCCTCTGTGTTGTGAGTTTGTCTGTCTCTGGCGTGTGATTTTTGTTGTCCAGTGAGACAGTGTCTCTCTTTAGTATGGGGAAGGTGTGTGTGGGTGTGACTTTCTCTTGCCGGTGTGTTTGTGTGTCTCTGGTGTGTGTTTGTGCGTCCCAAATGTGTGCGTCTCTCTCTGCCCTGTCCTTGTGTGTCCCCCAGCATGTGCGTAGGGCACAGAGCCGCCTGTGCGGTGTTTTGTTGTGGGTAGCCGTTACAAGACGGTTGTACCCAGCTCCAGCATGCTAGCAGGGGGTGTTGGGGGGGCGGGGGGAGGAGGGCTGGAAATCTGTCATGTCCCCGCCCCCCCTCCCCTGAAGGAGGGAATCCCAGAGCTGTTAACCCTTGGGGGGCCGGGTACTTCCAGATTGCTGGGCCCCCCCTCCCGCACCAAGGGGTCGGAGGGGGGGGGGTGAGCCAGCCCCATTCTTCCCAGTGCTGGGCGTGTGGGTCACTGTGTGGGTCACTGTGGGGGGAGGGGTCATTGTGTGTGGGGGGTCTGCCCGTGTGTGTCACTGTGTGAGTGCGCGGGTCTGCCCGTGTGTGTGTGTGACAGTAATTGTGTTTGTGTCTGTGTGTCACTGTGTGCGCGCGTCTGCCCGTGTGGGTGACAGTGATTGTGTGTCACTGTGTGTGTGTGTCACTGTGTGAGTGCGCAGGTCTGCCCGTGTGTGTCACTGTGTGTGCGGGTCTGCCTGTGTGTGTGACAGTAATTGTGTGTCACTGTGTGTCACTGTGTGCGCGCGTCTGCCTGTGTGTATGACAGTGATTGTGTGTGTGTGTGTCACTGTGTGTGTCACTGTATATGTCTGACTGGGGGGGTCTGCCCATGTTTGTGTGTCACTGTGTATGTGTCACCGTGTTTGTGAGTATATGTGTCGCTGTGTGTTGGTCTGCCCATGTGTCACTTTGCCCCATGCGTATGGCTCTGCCTGTGTATGGCTCACTCTGTGTGTGTGTGTGTGTGTGTGTGTGTGTGTGTGTGTGAGACAAGGTTTGTGTGTGTGGGTCACGGTGCGTGCGGGTCTGCCTGTGTGTGTGACACCAACTGTGTGTGTGTGTCTGTGTGTGTGTGTGTGTGTGAAATGCTGTCTGTGCCTTTCTGTGTCACTGGGTCTGTGTGTCACCGTGTCGGGGGCCTGTCCGTGTGTGTGTGTGACAGTGATACTGTGCGGGTGTGGGTGGGGTGCCTGTGTGTCTCTAGGTCATCAAGTGACACTATCTGACACCCTGCGGTGCTGTCTCTGTCATGCTTCCTGGTTACCGTGGGATGCGGCGTGTGTGTGACCTTGTGTGATGCCTGGTGTGTGTCTCTCTCTCTGTTGCTGTGGTGCCGGTTGTGTGACGCTGGGGGTGTGCGGGTCTGTGGCGGACGGGGGGACGGGCGGTTGTGATAAGTCTTTTGGTCGGTGCACACGTGGGTTTCCAGGCGCGGCGCTGACTCAGCGCTGACGTGACTCTGACCCCCGAGGGGGTGGGGGTTCCCCGCCGCCTGTCGTCAGTGATTCCCCCCCCCCTTCCCAGACAGGCTGGATCCCCCCACCCCCGGGCGGGATCTAGGGCCGGGCTCGGCTTTCACTCGGATTCACGGCAGCCGTGCGAGGGGATGCACGGAGGAGTGGGGCTGGGTGCCCGGAGTGCAGGGGGGCAGCTCGGAGCATATGGGGGCGGCAGGTTTGGACTGTGGGGCTCATGGGGATGCACGGGGAGGGGCTGGTCATGCACCCAGTTGTGGGCGTTCACGTGGGTGTTCCTTTCGGTGCACGCACGCGTGTCTGGCTCCATGCGTGTGAAGGTCTCCTTGTGTAACTCCCCCCGTTCCCCCCACCATATGCTCCAAGCTGTGGAGTGATCGTGCGGGGAGGGAACCCCCCACCCCAGCACTCCCCCACCTCTGACTCATCGAAGGAGGCGGAGCCAATTCAGGCCCCGCCCCCTAGTGCTGCCAAGCCCCACTCCCCCACCCCATCAGCCCCTTAGGGTGCCCCTCCTACTAGTGCCCCATTTCCCCTTGCACGGCACTGCGGCCACACGCGTGCACATTTGCCCCCGTTCACGCCCCCTTCACTCTCACTCGCCCGGACACACTCTCGCCGACACGCGCAAGGCTCAGCACACTTGCACGATCGCACTGAGACAGATGTGTGGCCCTGCTGGCTTGTGCATGGCTCTGCTCATGCCCAGGTGCACTGGTCACACATGCGCTCGGTCACTCATGCCTGCCGGTGCCCCTCACGTGCACACATGCTCCCTGACATCTGCATTGTCACACACATTCTTATATGCACCCTCACACCCAAATACGGACTTCTTCACCCATCACCGGGTCTCACACACTTGGCAAGACACACTGACACGCACAGTCAGTTGTGCACGCTCATTTGCACATGCGTGCTCTCAGCTGCGCCGCCATACCCGTGCAGATGTCCACCCATGCAGGGTCACTTTTGCACACGTGCACACTCTGACATGCACGGTCACTGTGGCACACTCATTTGCATGGCCCGTGCTGTCGGTGACGGGTTGGCGGTGCATGTTTCACTTTGGCACGCTCGTGCCCTGTGTGCTCGGCCCACCGCCCGGTCGCACATTCCCCTCTCACAAGCATCTGCCCTCGCACACTCACTTGTGCGTGCTCTCGCATGCCAGTGTATCACCACCGCCCTGCCCCCCCTCCCCCCCCGGTGTGAGTCAGGGCTGCTGCTTCCCTTTTCTAGTAAAGGCAGAGCCCAGACAGGAACCCCGGGGCCGCTTCGGAGAACGTAGCCGTGAAGGGGAAGGAAGAGGTCATTTCCCAGCGCCCACCCCCGGGAACTCCCCCGGCACCTGGCAAGGGGGCAGGGTGGGCACTGTCATCTCTAGGGGGCGCCGATCCGGCCCCATGGCTCACGGGGGTGGGCCGTGGAGCACCGGGAGGTGCCGTTGTCTCTCTGCCTCACGCCGTTCCTGGCAGCCGCCGGCGGGCACCGCTCGGCTTCCCGGCCAGCGTGGGCGGGACGGAGATTCCCTCCGTCAGGCGTGGCGGGGATGGGCCGGGCGGCCGGGCTTACCCCGCCCACGCCCAGCGCCGCCACTGGAACTCACAGGGAGCCCGGCCGGTCACTGGTGCCACGCCCGAGAGCGAAGGGATGGGGGGCGTGCTGCCCCCTGCTGGTGGGGGTGTGTTCACGCAGCGCTGCCCCCTGCTGGTGTGGGGGTGTTCACCCGGTGCTGCCCCTTACTGGTGTGGATGTGTTCACCCTGTGCTGCGCCCTGCTGGTGTGTGTGTGTCTCTGTGTGTGTGTTCACGCATCATTGCCCCCTACTGGTGTGTGTGTGTGTGTGTTCAAGCAGGGCTGCCCCAGCTGGTTTGTGTGAGTGTGTGTGTATGTGTGTGTCCAATGCTGTCCCCTGTTGGTGTGTGTGTGTGTGTGTTCGCAGTGTTGCCCCCTGCTGGTGTGTGTCTGTGTGTCTGTGTGTTCACGCATCATTGCCCCCTGCTGGTGTGGGTGTGTGGGTGTGTTCACGCAGTGCTGGCGCCTGCTGGTGTGTATTTGTGTGTGTTCACACAGTACTGGCGCCTGCTGGGGTGTGTGTGTGTGTTCACACAGCGCTGCCCCCAGCTGGTGTGTGTGTGTGTGTGTGTGTGCACGCAGCACTGCCCCCTGCTGGGGTGTGTGTGTATGTGTGTTCACGCATCATTGCCCCCTGCTGGTGTGGGTGTGTTCACATAGTGCTGCCCCCAGCTGGTGTGTGTGTGTACGCAGTGCTGCCCCCGCTGGTGTGTGTGTATGTTCACACAGTGCTGTCCCCAGCGTGTGTGTGTGTGTTGACGCAGAGCTGCCCCCTACTGGTGTGTGTGTGTGTGTGTTCATGCAGCGCTGCCCCAGCTAGTTTGTGTGAGTGTGTGTGTATGTGTGTGTCCAATGCTGCCCCCTGTTGGTGTGTGTGTCTATGTTTGTGTGTTCACACAAGGGTGTGTGTATGTGTGGACACGGCTCTGCCAACTGCTAGTGTGTGTGTGTGTGTGTCCATTCAGTGCTGCTGTTGGAGTTTGTGTGTGTGTGTATCCAGCATTGTCCCCTGCTGGTGTGTTTACGTGTGTGTGTGTTCACGCAGGGGTGTGTGCACACAGCGCTGCCAACTGTTGGGGTGTGTGTGTGTTCACGCAGTGTTGCCCCCTGCTGGTGTGTGTGTGTATCCAGCACTGCCCCCTGCCAGTGTGTGTGTGTGTGTTCACACAGGTGTGTGTGTGTGTGTGTGCGCATAGCGCTGCCAACTGCTGGTGTGAGTGTTTGTTTATGTGTGTCCACGCAGCGCTGCCCTCAGCTCGGGTGTGTGTGTTTGTGTGTCCGGCGCTGCCCCCTGCTGGGATGTGAGTGTGTGTGTGTGTGTGTCCAGCTGTTTGCACAGGAAGTGGTTTCCTGTGGGCCCACCCCCCCCTTGACTCCCCCATTCACACCCTCGCCCCCTGTCATGCCCCCCAGCTCTGGCAGCCTGCCGCTGGCCAGAGGGGATGTGAATAAACTGTCACGAGGAGGGGGGCGGAGCAAGCACGTCTGACATGGGCATCGTGCTGCACGATTCCTCTCTGCTCGCACACGCGTCATGGGCCAGCCCCGAAATCCCCACAGCGCGGGATGGGCCATGATGGCAACAGCGTGGGGGGAATATAGGGGGAGAGGAAGGCGCATGTGAATGTGCCAAGCACGTGTGCACAGCTGGGCACGGCACGATCACGTGTGTAAACATGCAGCGCACAAGCGTGCCGCCGTGCCCAAGGAGCTCACACATGTGTGTGAAAGTGAGAGTGCCCGGGGCGTGAGTAGGTGGCAGAGTCTGGGGGCCTCGAGTACATGACGCGGCCCTGCCACATGTGTCACTGGCGTGTCTACATGTCCTCGTCACTGGTTGGCATGTCTGTGTTGTTAGCGTGTCCATGCGTGGCAGTGTCGCATGTCACTGGCGTGTGCCGGGCAGCAACCGTCCCGCCAGGGTCTCCCTTGGGAGCGTACGTCCGCCCCGCCCTCTTCCTGCTCCAGTCCCAAACTTAGTCCACCGGCCGCAGCCGCTTTTAGCTCCGCTCCGCCCCCCACCCCGAGCCATGTGCGTCACCTCCCTCTGGGGCCCAGAGCGGGGGCACCCCCTGCCCACGTGCCCCACGTCTGTCACCCACCGCCCCCCTGCCCCGCTCTGGTGCCTGGGGGGGGGGGAGCTGGAAGCAGACGGGGCCGTGGGGTTGGGGGTGGAGGGGGGGGGTGTCGTCTGGGCGGTATCCGCCTGGCATGACGGGGCTGTGGTGAGTCACGGAGGCCGGGGAGGGACAGAGGCGGTGGTGGCGGCGGCTGCCGCCCCCGCCCCCCCCCCGCCGCACCTGGGCAGAGCCCATGTGTGGGTCCTTCGCTGTCTGCGTCGCCCTGTGACATCTCGTCCGCCCCGTGTGCCCGCCCCACGGCGCCCTGCTGCTGCTCAGTCCCGCCCCACGGTGCCCCCCACTGCTCCTCAGCCCTGCCCCACGGCCCCCTGCTGCCCCTCGGTCCTGCCCCATGGCCCCCCACTGCTCCTCATCCCCGCCCCACGGCGCCCCACTGCCTCTCAGCCCCGGTCCACGGCCCCCCACTGCTCCTCGGTCTTGCACCACGGCCCCCCACTGTTCCTCATCCCCTCCCCACAGCGCCCCGCTGCCTCTCAGCCCCGCCTCACGGCCCCCCCACTGTGCCTCAGCCCCGCCCCATGGCCCCTGCTGCCCCTGAGTCCTGCCCCACAGCCCCTGCTAGCCCAGCCCTGAGCTTCCCCCGAGCCCCCCCGCAGTCCCTCGGTCCTGCCCCACAGCCCCCCTGCAGCCCCTCGGTCCCGCCCACTGCCCCCCCTGTTGCCCCTCAGTCCTGCCCCACGGCGCTCCTGCTGTTCCTCCTGATTTGCCCCCCTGAAGCGCCCCCACCTCTGCATCTCAGCGGACTCACCTTATTGGTTGCATCTTGCTCCTCCCCCGGTTCCCATTGGCTCTCCCGCCCCTGGACCGCGCCCCTCAGTGACCGTCTGGCTTCCCATTGGTCTCTTCCAGGCTGCGCTAGAGGACGGATGGGGACGATGATTGGCAGCCAGAGGGGGGACGCCGCATGATTGGCCGGATTCCTGGAGAGAGTTGCAATAGGTGGGTCCTGGAGGTGGGAGGAGTGGTGGGGTGGAAGGGGTTAACCCCGCGCGGGGGGGGGGGGGGGGGGGGTGGAGCCAGTAGTAAACCTGCCCCTCCCCCCCCCACATTGTGCCTCAATTGGGCCGCCCTGCCCCCCCCATTAACCCCGTCCTGGCCTGGACCCCCCCATTAACCCCGTCTCAGCCTGGACCCACCTCCCCCCCCCCCCCATTCCCCCCGCTTTGGCCCCCCCCCCCCCCCCTTTAGCTCTGTGCTCGGTAGTTGGGAGAGGAATTGGGGCGGTGGGGGAGGGGTGGGGGTTCCCCGAATGGGTCTGTACAGGGGAGTCCACCCCCACCCCAGCCCCCAAACAGCCCCCCAAGTCATTTGTGCCCCCGTCCCTTCCCCCCAAGGTGATCCAACTCCCTCCCCTCCCCCCTGAGGTGACTCCAGCCCCCCCATGGCTGACCCCCGCTCTCCCCACAGTGGTGTATGAGGCTGTGACGGCTCCCCACGGCGCCGGGGGAGTCTCAGCCAGAAGGAGCCGCGGGGGCCGCCCGTTGCTCGCACCCCGGAGGGGGCGGAGGGGGGGACAGAGGCATCCAGCGCAGCAGAAGTGGTGAGGCCAGGCCCGGCCCGGGAACGGGGGGGCAGAGAGGGGAGGGGGATCGTGGGGGGGCACGTGGGGGAGGGGATGTCAGGGAATGTGGGGGGCAGGGGGAGGGGACTTGGGGGCAGGAAGAGGGGTGGGGGAGGGGATGTCTGGTGCGGAGGGGGAGGGGATGTCGGGGCAGGTGGGAGGGGGGATGTGGGGACAGGGAGGGGGTGGGGGGATGTTGGGTGAGGAAGGGGATGTCTGAGGAGGGATGGGGGAGGGGATGTGGGGGCAGGCAGGGGGAGGGAACTTGGCAGGGGGAGGGGACTTGGGGGCAGGGAGAGGAGTCGGGGAGGGGATGTCTGGGAAGGTGGGAGGAGGGATGGGGAAGGGATTTCTGGGGATGGGACAGGGAGAGGGGTGGGGATGTTGGGGCAGAAAGGGGGCAGGATGAGGGTGGGGGAGGGGATATTAGGGTTGGAGGAGGGGACTGAGGGGGGTATGGAGGGGTTGGGGGGGCAGGCTGCACCGTGTGCCCTGCCTGGGGGTGGCGGAGGCACCGTGTAACCCCGCCCTGCTCCCCGTCTCCGGCAGGCTGGATGCATCGCACCGTGGAACAGCTGGGGGGCCGGGCCGGACGGGATCCCTTTGCTCTCAGCAGCCTGAGCTGCGGCGGGGCCTGGAACCCCGGCCACTCCCGCCCATGGCTCCCGGGCGGCAGGTGAGTCCACGGGACACCCCCCACCCCGGGGGGAGCTCGCCCCATCTGCCAGCGCCCCCCGGCCCCGGGGGGGTGGGGCACAGAACTGGCTGGAGCCGGTGCCCCCTAGAGGGGACAGGTCCCTGCCCCATTCTCCGCCCCCC
>NW_020665102.1:693571-693994 GCF_002925995.2 Terrapene triunguis
GCCCCCCTGAGCCAGCCAGTCCCCGCCCTGGGGCCGGGTGGGAGCCGGCGCCCCCTAGAGGGGACAGGCCCCTGCCCCATTCCCCGCCCCCCTGAGCCAGCCAGTCCCCGCCCTGGGGCCGGGTGGGAGCCGGCGCCCCCTAGAGGGGACAGGCCCCGGGCCCCATCCCCGAAACCTCATCCCTTACCCTCTCTCTGTCTAACCGTCTCTCCTTCCTTGTCCCCCAGGTGCTCTGCCAGCATCGGACAGTCTCAGCTGCCCCCACATCTCTCGTCACCTCATGGCACTAATATCGGGCACCCCAACAAACCCTATTTCCCCTCTGGGTAAGTGTTGCTGCTCTCGATCTCCGGACACAGGGTGGGGGGAAGCCCATCCCAGAGCCGGGGAGAGAACCCAGGAGTCCTGGCTCCCAGCCCCCCC
>NW_020665102.1:708994-725511 GCF_002925995.2 Terrapene triunguis
CTGGGAGACCATCAGCGCCTTCTGTGACAGGTCAGGGGCGGGGCCAGAGCGTCGGGGGCAGGGCCAGGGTCACTGGGGCGGGGCATTACTGGGAAACCAGCCGCACCTTCTGCACTGAGTGCAGGGGCCACAGGGGCGGGGCCACAGTGGTGGGGGCGGAGCCATGGGGCTGTGCTGGTGACCCCTGCCCTTCCGAGTCTCACCCCCTCGCCCCCTCCGGCAGGCACGGCGTGGACTACCTGACGGGCTCCTGGTGGCCCATCCTGGAGGACCTGTACAAGTCGAACATCCCCGTGTACCGGTTCATCCAGCGCCCCGGGGACCTGGTGTGGATTAACGCAGGCACCGTGCACTGGGTGCAGGCCACGGGCTGGTGTAACAACATCGCCTGGAACGTCGGGCCCCTCACAGGTGCGGGCAGAGGGACCGGGGGGGCCCTCAGAGGGCGGGACATTGGTGGCTGTGGGGCCCAGGAGGAGGGTAGCAGAGGGGGCTGGGGTTCACGCTGCGGGACAAGGAATCTGGAGCCCCCCCCCTCACCAGGGCAGGATCTCCCTGCCTCAAACCTTCTGACGGGTGCGGAAGAGCCCGTGGTTCGGACAGAGACGTCCCTTGGGGGAGGAGCTATTAATGGGGAGTCTCTATGTCCTAGTGAGGACGGAAAATGATCAAATACAGGCAGTGTCTGATCAGAAACAGTCCACTAAAAAAGAACCCCGTTCAATTACAGCGTGTAATGGCAGACAGCTAAAAGGAGACAGAAGTCTAAATAACATGATGGGTGACCTGGAGAGCCTCGTGTTAAAGGAGGCTATCAATATAACAGGCATCACAGAAACATGGTGGAATGAGGATAATCAATGGGACACACTAATACCGGGGGATAAAATCTATCGGAAGGACAGAACAGGTCGTGCTGGTGGGGGAGTGGTGCTAGATGTGAAAGAAAGCGTTGAATCAAATGAAGGAATAATCGTCAGTGAATCAAAATGTCCCATAGATTCTCTGTGTGCAGCACCGTCAAAAAAGCGAACCGAATGTTGGGAATCATAAGCAAAGGGATAGATAATAAGGCGCTGTCACGGAGTCCCCGGGTGATGCTCTGGAACTGCTCCCCACAAAGCCAGTCAGGACTTTGGGGAGCCTCCTCTCCCTTGGAGCAGACTGTCTTCAGGGCAAGAAGCTCACATGGCTTCACCTCCTGGGTCTCTCCTGGGAGCATTCAGCATATGCCCCTCCATGCGCTTCCCACAGCGAGTCCGCCCCAGCGGGGTCCTGGGGAAGCCAAAGGGTTCTGCACCCCCAACTTCGCAGTCAGAGGTGACTCTTAGCCACCCAGTAAAACAGAGGTTTATTAGATGACAGGAACACGGTCTAAAACAGAGCTTGTAGGTACAGCAGCGAACGGGACCCCTCGGCCGGGTCCATTATGGGGTTCAGAGAGCCAGACACCCCCGTCTGCCCTCACTCCCCGTCCCCAGGTAGCTCCAACTCCCAAACCCCCTCCAGCCCCTCCTTCTCTTGGCTTTGTCTCTTTCCTGAGCCAGGAGGTCACCTGATCTCTTTGTTCACCTTTAGCTATTTCCTTGCAGGGGGGGAAGGGGCCCTGGCCATTTGTTGCCAGGGAGACAGAGTGTCAGTGATTTATGCACACTGGCCTTTCCCCACCACCTAGAGACTTAAGAAATGCATAGGGGAAACTGAGGCACCCACATAGTATTCAGAGGAAACATTAAGAACAGTTCCACTTCGTCACATCTCTCCCCCCTTCGAGACCGAACTGAGCGAGGTCACTTTAGCCAGTGACCTTGGGAAGTTCGAACCCACCAACGTTCCCATGGATGCCCCATCATCTCTCCCATTCCTTGGTGGGAGTTACACCAGGACATTCCAGTTTCAGGCCCACCCGTGGGTATGTTGTGCTTGATGGCGCTTGCATGTGGGAAGGTTTATGCGGCCTGTACCCTTTTGCCACCCCAATACCCCTGGGGTCTAAACTGAGATTGGGTCTTTTCTCAGCGCTCCAGTTTGGAGGGCTGCAATTCGAGCTCTCTTGGTTAAGAGTCCCCATCCTGACCTTTGCCACCCTCTGAACAGGTGTCTCTGTCTCCAGCAGCTCGGCATCAGCCCCTTGCATGTGACGCCGCCCAAAACAATACAGCTGCAGCTTTCTAAGGGCCTGCACCGTGGCCAGGCATTTCTTCTCTGAGGCCGCATAGTTCTGCTCCCAGGGCAGCAGTTTCTTGCTCAGGTACCCGGTGGGGTGTCTCCCGCCCTTAGCATCGGCTTGCATTAGCACCGTGCCCAGCCCTGCGTCTGAGGCGTTGGTGAACACTGCAAAAGGCTTGGCAAAGTCTGGGTTTACCAGATTTACTGGGCCCTGGATTAGAGCCTCCTTCAGTATACAGAGCGCCCTCTGGCCCTGCTCGGTCCAGACCACCTCGTCTGGCTTACCCCTC
Organism: Terrapene triunguis; assembly: GCF_002925995.2. Classification (NCBI taxonomy): domain Eukaryota; kingdom Metazoa; phylum Chordata; order Testudines; family Emydidae; genus Terrapene; species Terrapene triunguis. The sequence continues at coordinate 711,454 of NW_020665102.1, forward strand.
TCACATAGCTCAGGGATGGGGGCAGCTAGGGGACTAACGCGGGGTACAAACCTCTGGTAGCACCCCGCCATCCTGATAAAGGCCTGGACTTGTTTCTTGGTCTGGGGAATGGGCCAATCTCTGATCATCTCCACCTTGTACTTCTCAGCTTTTACCGTCAGTCCTGCCTCCTTGAGGCAGCCCAGCACCCTCTTCACCTGGGACACCTGTTCCTCCCAGGTCTGGCTAAAGACACACATGTCATCGACGTACGCCAGGGCCACGTTCTCCATCTCCTTCAGCTTGTCTAGAATCTCCCCAGGCCTAGGCGTGGGGTAGGCATTGGACACGGTGATGGCTTTAAGCTTCCGATAGGCCCCACAAAACCAGATCATCCTGTCTCCCTTGGGGACCAGCCCCACAGGTGAGGCCCGTGGGCTGTTGAACGGCTGGATCACATCTAAAGCCAGCATGTCCTTGACCTCTCTCTCCAGGTTCTGGGCTGCTTTCCCAGTGACTCTGAAGGGGGAACACCTGATGGGGAGATTGGCTCCCACCTCAGGGAAGAGATCCACCAGGGGGTCTTCCCCCTTCTCCTCCCATACAGCAGCTCGAAAGGGAAGAACCCTGTGGATTCCTGGGGCACCACCAGCTGCCTCCCGATTCCCCACAGTTCTACTTCCCCTTGGGAAGCCCATTCCTGGTACAGGGATCCCTTCTCCCACAGGACTCTGTCCCTGCAGCCTTCCCCAAGGGGGTTTGCAGCGCTGTGGCCAGCAAGTTCCCTCAGCTTCTTCAAGGAGGGATCCCTCTGCAGCTCGGTCTGGAATTCAGCTGCTGGGGAAGGGAGTGGGACCTGTTACCTCTCGCTGGCTGGGCCTGGGGTCGCAGCCCCCCTGAGCCCTGTCCCTGGTAGCTCCCTCCCTGCTGTGTAATCACTTCCCAGCAGCACGCCTGGACCAGGCAAACCTGGTTGGCAGCCGACCTGCCCTGTCTGGGTGTCCCCCCACTCAGCTGGGGTCTCAGCTCCCACCGTGCCCAGCGCTGCCCTGACTGTCCCAGTGCGGGCAGGCACCGAGCTCTCTGCTCTGGTCACAGCATCAGAGCCAGCATGAGCCCCCTCTCCGGTGTGCAGGGGGGCAGGGAGCATCTCTCCCTCCCACTCAGCCCCACGGGTCTGGTTACAGGTAGGCAGGTATTCTGAGCCCAGCAGCCCCTCCCTCCTGCCAGCCAGGTCATTTGCATTTTCACTGACAATTTCCCTCTTAGCCAATTGGTTAGCGGGATTCAAATTCAAATCCGCGGCCGTTACAGGGGCAGGGCCTGGATCTTGTCCCAAAGAGACACAGTCACCCCCCAACAGGACCTCACAGCCGATATCCTGGAGAACCCCAATGACCAGCCAGCCCGACCCCTCCTGGGTCTGCACAGGGATCCAGGCCATAGACAGGGCGAGGGCCTTCATCCCGGGGACCTTCCCCCAGGTCACACAGCCCCTCAGCATCTGCGGCTGCACCACCCGGGGCCCGACAACAGTTCTCTGTGTCCCAGGGTCTCGCCATCCCAGGCAGGTCCCCCCATTGACCACCACCTTCCGCTCCCACTGGGGGTCCGAGGGGCCTGAGCCCAAGAGACTCCATGCAGACATATAGGCGGGGCCAGGAGTGGGAGCCTGTCCACCACCCCACCCATCTGGCTGACAGTGTCTATGGTCTTGGGTCCCAGCAAGGGAGCTAGATACCGGGGCTTTTCCGCAGGGTCCCCCTGGTTCAAATCGCCAGCCTGCATGAAGGCCGTGTGGTGGGCATCCACATCCCCCCCCTCATTAACCAGGGGCAGCAATTTAGTGTCGAGGTTCCCTGCAGAACTGGCAGCCCGGGGTCTATCCCCACTCACCACTGGGAAGCCCCCTATGCCTCTCCGCTCCACCATCGCCAGTCCATGCTGCTGCTGCTTCTCCTGCAGCTTTTCCTCGGGCTCTTGCTCTCTCTCACGGTCCTCTCGCTCTCTCAGACTCAGCTCCAGTCCCAACCGTCTCCGACCCCCTGATGGGGAACCCGATCGTGAAGACCCCCGTCTGGTTGGGGACCAGACTCTTGGGGATGCCTGGCTACTGCTCCAGCTGCTCCCAGATCCTCTTGTAGCCCCGTCTGGGTCAGGAATCTGCTCCTTAGAGCGGTCCTCGTCCTCCAGCTGCACGATTAACTGGGCCTCGGTGAACTTCCCAATGCGTAACCCTCTTTTTGCACAGGATCACAATGTCCTTCTTGAGGAGATGGTGATAGGCCATCACTTCACTGTTCCCAAGTTGCTTTGGACTCAGAGGCCCGTGTGCTCTCAGCTCCCCCACGGTTTCCAGGAAGAACCCCTAGTGTGCCAGCCCTTCTCGTGGTCACCACCTCTTTGCCAGGGTCGAGCTTCAGACTCCTCCGCCCCTGGGACCGCTCGCTGCAATCCCCAGGGGAACCCTGTTACAGCAAAAGTCCTTCTCTCTCCCAGGGTCGAGCGGCAAGCTCCTCCGCCCCTGAGACTGCTCGCTGCAGTCCTCAGGGGGACCCCCGTTACTCCAACAGTCCTTCTCACTGGTCACACACTCCTAGGGGTTAATCGCCCCCTGCAACCGTCCCTCTCTGAGCCTTCAGCACGCCTGGTCCTTGGTATCCCCCCTGTTTTACTGCTCCCCAGTCACTTACTGCAAGAAGCGCCATTCACAGGGTGCAGTACATCCCACCGCTACCACCAGTTGTCACGGAGTCCCCGGGTGATGCTCTGGAACTGCTCCCCACAAAGCCAGTCAGGACTTTGGGGAGCCTCCTCTCCCTTGGAGCAGACTGTCTTCAGGGCAAGAAGCTCACACGGCTTCACCTCTTGGGTCTCTCCTGGGAGCATTCAGCATATGCCCCTCCGTGCGCTTCCCACAGCGAGTCCGCCCCGGCGGGGTCCTGGGGAAGCCAAAGGGTTCTGCACCCCCCATTTCGCAGTCAGAGGTGACTCTCAGCCAGCCAGTAAAACAGAGGTTTATTAGATGACAGGAACACGGTCTAAAACAGAGCTTGTAGGTACAGCAGCGAACGGGACCCCTCGGCCGGGTCCATTATGGGGTTCAGAGAGCCAGACACCCCCGTCTGCCCTCACTCCTAGTCCCCAGGTAGCTCCAACTCCCAAACCCCCTCCAGCCCCTCCTTCTCTTGGCTTTGTCTCTTTCCTGAGCCAGGAGGTCACCTGATCTCTTTGTTCACCTTTAGCTATTTCCTTGCAGGGAGGGAAGGGGCCCTGGCCATTTGTTGCCAGGGAGACAGAGTGTCAGTGATTTATGCACACTGGCCTTTCCCCACCACCTAGAGACTTAAGAAATGCATAGGGGAAACTGAGGCACCCACATAGTATTCAGAGGAAACATTAAGAACAGTCCCACTTCGTCACAGGCGCAAAATATCCTATTGCCTCTATATAAATCCATGGTACGTCCACATAGAATCATAGAATATCAGGGTTGGAAGAGACCTCAGGAGGTATCTAGTCCAACCCCCTGCTCAAAGCAGGACCAATCCCAACTAACTCATCCCAGCCAGGGCTTTGTCAAGCCGGGCCTTAGAGGTTTTTAAGGAAGGAGATTCCACCACCTCCCTAGGTAACCCATTCCAGTGCTTCGCCACCCTCCTAGTGAAAAAGTTTTTCCTAATATCCAACCTACACCTCCCCCACTGCAACTTGAGACCATTGCTCCTTGTTCTGTCATCTGCCACCACTGAGAACAGTCTAGATCCATGCTCTTTTGAACCCCCCGCCCCTTCAGGTAGTTGAAAGCAGCTATCAAATCCCCCCTCACTCTTCTCTTCTGCAGACTAAACAATCCCAGTTCCCTCAGCCTCTCCTCATAAGTCATGTGCTCCAGCCCCCTAATCATTTTTGTTGCCCTCCGCTGGACTCTTTCCAATTTTTCCACATCCTTCTTGTAGTGTGGGGCCCAAAACTGGACACAGTATTCCAGATGAGGCCTTGCCAATGTCGAATAAAGGGGAACGATCATGTCCCTCGATCTGCTGACAATGCCCCTACTTATACAGCCCAAAATGCCGTTAACCTTCTTGGCAACAAGGGCACACTGCTGACTCCTATCCAGCTTCTCGTCCACTGTAACCCCTAGGTCCTTTTCTGCAGAACTGCTGCCTAGCCATTCGGTCCCTAGTCTGTAACAGTGAATGGGATTCTTCCGTCCTAAGTGCAGGACTCTGCACTTGTCCTGTTGAACCTCATCAGGTTTCTTTTGGCCCAATCCACTAATTTGTCTAGGTCCCTCTGTATCCTATCCCTACCCTCCAGCGTATCTATCACTCTTTCCAGTTTAGTGTCATCTGCAAACTTGCTGAGGGTGCAGTCGACGCCATCCTCCAGATCATTAATGAAGATATTGAACAAAAACGGCCCCAGGACCAACCCTTGGGGCACTCCACTTGAAACCGGCTGCCAACTAGACATGGAGCCGTTGATCACTACCCGTTGAGCCCGACAATCTAACCAGATTTCTATCCACCATTCATCCAGCCCATACTTCTTTAACTTGGTGGCAAGAATACTGTGGGAGACGGTATCAAAAGCTTTGCTAAAGTCAAGGAATAACACATCCACTGCTTTCCCCTCATCCACAGACCCAGTTATCTCCTCATAGAAGGCAATTAGGTTAGTCAGGCATGACTTGCCCTTGGTGAATCCATGCTGACTGTTCCTGATCACTTTCCTCTCCTCTAAGTGCTTCAGAATTGATTCCTTGAGGACCTGCTCCATGATTTTTCCAGGGACATCTTGAATACTGCGTGCATATGTGGTCGCCCCATCTCAAAAAAGCGATATTGGAATTGGAAAAGGTTCAGAAAAGGGCAACAAAAATTATTAGGGGCATGAAACTGCTGCCGTATGAGGAGAGATTAATAAGACTGGGACTTTTCAGCTTGGAAAAGAGACGACTAAGGGGGGATATGACAGAGGGCTATAAAATCATGACTGGCATAGAGAAAGTAGATAAGGAAGTGTTGTTTACTACTTCTCATAACACAAGAACTAGGGGTCACCCACTGAAATTAATAGGCAGCAGGTTTAAAACAAACAAAAGGACGTATTTCTTCACACAATGCACAGTCAACCTGGGGAACTCCTCGCCGGAGCATGTTGTGAAGGCCAAGACTATAACAGAGTTCAAAAAAGAACTAGAGAAGTTCATGGAGGACAGGTTCATCATTGGCTATTAGCCAGGATGGGCAGGGATGTTGTCCCTAGCCTCGGTTTGCCAGAAGCTGGGAGTGGGCGATGGGGGATGGGTCACTTGATGATTCCCTGTTCTGTTCATTCTCTCTGGGGCACCTGGCATTGACCGCTGTTGGTGGACAGGATACTGGGCTACATGGACCTTTGGTCTGACCCTGTCTGGCTGTTCTTATGTTCTTCTCTCATGTATTTGGCTCCACCAAGTGGCAGAAATGTGTACTGCAGCCTCAGGAGGGTACTGGTGGGTTCAGGGGGGCAGGGAATGGGACACGGGGCCTGTCCCCTCTAGGGGGCGCCGGCTCCCGTCTGGCCCCAGGGCAGGGACCGGCTGGCTCAGGGGGGTGGGGAATGGGACATGGGGCCTGTCCCCTCTAGGGGGCGCCGGCTCCCGTCCGGCCCCAGGGCAGGGACTAGCTGGCTGCAGGGGGGACGGGGAATGGGGCATGGGGCCTGTCCCCCCCAGGGCTGCGGCTGTGTCTGGGGTGGGATTTTGCCGGACGCTGCCTCACCCTCTCCCCCTCCCGCAGCCTATCAATACCAGCTGGCCCTGGAGCGCTACGAGTGGAACGAGGTGAAGAACGTGAAATCCATCGTGCCCATGATCCACGTCTCGTGGAACGTCGCCCGGACGGTCAAGATCAGCGACCCTGACCTCTACAAGATGATCAAGTGAGCGGCGCCCCTGTGACTCCTCCCCACCCTGCCCTACCTCCTGCCCTGTGAGCCCGGCTGGTGGGCTTGGTGGGGTTCCCCTAGAAATTGGAGTGGGAGTTACCACCCCATTGAGATGCATGGGGCAGCTCCCCCCCTCAGAGAAATAGGGTCAGGCTCTTGGCAGACTCAGGCAGCGTCGGTGACACTTAGGGCAGCTCCCCCCTCTGAGCGCTTGCCCGCGTCTCGCTCCCTCTCCGTCCCACTCACTCGCTCCCCGTCTTCTCTCCCTGCCAGGTATTGCCTCATGCAGTCCATCAAGCACTGCCAGGTGCTGCGGGAGACCCTGGTGCGTTCGGGGAAGAAGATCGCCTACCAGGGCCGGGTGAAGGACGAGCCGGCGTACTATTGCAACGAGTGTGACGTGAGTGCCGGGGCTGCGAGGGGGGGTCCCCCTGCAGCCGCTAGCTACTGGCCAGCTCCTCTAGCACCCGCAGGGCACTAGAGGTCGCTGTGTTGCCAGATTTCCCGTCCTTCGGCCGAGACAGCCACACCCCTCGGCCTCGAGGGCTGGCGACCCGGCCCGACCCGCACCCTTCTGCTTCCAAATCTTCAACCTGCCGCTTCAGTCGGAGATGGGATCTGCTGTCCCTGAACTGTTGGGCAGAGTTGCCGTCTGGCTGCGCCTCCTCTCGGAGGTGGCTGCAGCAGAGACCCCGCTCGGATTCCGCTGTGACAGGGTTTATGGTTAATAAAATCCACGGTTAAGGAAAGACACCTTTGTGGGCAGCAGGGAATACAACATCCCAGTTTGAGCTCTGTGCATGAGATTTGTTTACTCTGTAAAATGCCTCCTGTCCCACATCCAGTTTGGGATTTCGTTGCGGCGTCAACCTCGTCCGCACTAAGAGACGGGTCCGTAATGGGCTAAAAGCCAGAAACAGTGAGTATGAAACGCGGTTTGTTTAAAAGAGAGAGAGAAAAGGGCAGCTCGCGATTTTTGGATACCCCGGGCACGTGGCCGCAAACCCGTTGCCTTTGAAAAAGGAAGAGACGGATCGTAATCATGGGTGAAGATGGCGGAACGGCTCGGGCGGATGGGGGAAAAATGGAGCAACAACAAAACGTGGTGCAAACGGGCGAACAACTCAGCGAAATGCAGAAGAGGAACATGGCGAGAGGGACTCGATGAAACGGGGCAAAACCGGATTAGCGACTTGGCTAAAATTGGTGGAAACAGATCAGCGAGGAGTCTGTCTACATGGGAAGGAAATGGATTACTGACTCGTCGTAAGGGGAAGAAAATGGAGTCGAGATTTGGCTAGATGTGGTGTGAAAGAATTAGCCATCATGCTAAATATAGAGTAAATGGATAAAGAATTTAGCCGAACGGCACAAACAGGATGCAGACGGATCAGCGACTCGTCAGAATGGGGGGCAGAGCGGCTAATGACTTGGTTAATTAACGTAGGTGGATTAGCAATTAAACAGGCCGAAAACGGATTCGTCCTTTGGCTAAACGGGATGAGCACGGATTAGCCAAGTGGCTACATGTGGTGAATCTGGTCAGCGTGGCATAAATTGATTGGTGACCAGCTGAGCAAAGTTTAAATGGATTAGTGACTCCACAGAACGGGACACAGAGAGTTAGCGACGCGGTGAAATGCTGTGCAGACCGATGAGCAACCCGGTCAGACACAGCGTAAACGGTTTAGCGACTCGGGTAATTGGGGTGCCGGTGGATTAGCCACTCAGGGCAAAGCCACACAGGAGGATTCGTGACTTGGCTAACCACGGCAGGAATGGATTAGCCGTGTGGCTTCCCGCCATGCAGACAGGTGAGTGGTTTGGCTACGCACGGCAGAACTGGGTTAGCCGCGCGGCCACACCGGGAGAAGACGGATGAGCAACTGGGCTAAACGTGGTGCAGATGAATCGGCGACGGGTGAAGAGGGATGAACTGAGAGAAGAGGAGGAGGACCGGGCGCTTGGTGTCCAGAGAGGGGGATGCCGGAGCCCCAGATGGGATCGGAGACGGCCGTCAGCAGTCAGGGCCGGCCGCAGAGCCAGTCTCGGGGGAAGAAGTGGCCGGCCGGCTCTTAAACGCAGCCCAGCTTATGTGACGTGGCTCGCCCTGCCGGGGATCCCCGGGGACCCTCCGTGGGGCTTGGCATCGAGGGAGAGCCCCTGGCTCCAGAGACCTGACACCCGCAGAGCACGGACTAGTGTGCAAAGCATCTGGCACCATCGCTGTGTGACCGCAGTGTCTCATGTGCCTGTTAAAGCACCAGGGCGGGAGCCAGGACTCCTGGGTTCTCTCCCCGGCTCTGGGAAGGGAGTGGGGGCTGGTGGTTAGAGCAGGGGGGGCTGGGAACCAGGACTCCTGGGTTCCGCTCCTGGCTCAGGGAGGGCCTGTACCCGTAACCGCGGTGGCTATGAACGCACCTTTGGAAAGCGTACAAATAAAGCTCTCTCCCCCGACACTGCGCCGGCTGCTTCTCTTGTTGGTGCCCCAATCACCGCCATGATCCAGGCCACCCAGCCTGAGCCCCACGGCCTCTGATGGGGTTGGGGAGGTGGGGGACTGCGCACTGGAGGGAGCGGGGTTTGTGGACTGGCTCTAGTACGTTCATTAACACAGCAAAGGATGTGGGGGGCTGGGAGCCAGGAGCCAGGACACCTGGGTTCTTTCCCCGGCTCTGGGAGAGGAGTGGGGGCTGGTGGGTTAGAGCAGGGGGGGTTGGGAGCCAGGACTCCTGGGTTCTCTCCCTGGCTCTGGGAGGGGAGTGGGGGATGGTGGGTCAGAGCAGGGGGGGCTGGGAGCCCGGACTCCTGGGTTCTCTCCCTGGCTCTGGGAGCGAAGTGGGGACTGGTGGGTTAGAGCAGGGACCTGGGAGCCAGGACGCCTGGGTTCCATTTCTTGCTCTACCCTGCCCCCAGTTTCCATTAGGGCGGTGGCCTGGTGCCACGCCACCCTCCTCTCCGACATGCGCGGTGCAGCCAGCAGCCAGCAGGGGGAGCTCACGCCCGTATGTCCCGCCCCTGCAGGTGGAGGTGTTCAATATCCTGTTTGTGACGAGCGAGAATGGCAGCAAGAACACGTACCTGGTGCACTGCGAGGACTGCGCCCGCCAGCGCAGCACCGCCCTGCATGGCGTGGTGGTGCTGGAGCAGTACAAGACGGAGGAGCTGATGCAGATCTACGACAGCTTCACCCTGGTGAGGGGCAGGGGGCGCTGTGGGGCAGGGAGCGGGGGAGGCGCTAGGGGGCACTGTGAGGCAGGGAGAGGGGCAGGGGCTCAGCAGGGGGCGCTCTCCCCTGGCAGGCAGGGCTGGCCCCAGGGTGGCGCTAGGGGGCACTGGGCTGCAGGGTGCACATTTTCCCAGTTGGGGTCCCTTTTTCCCTGGTGACTCACTGGAACGTATGCTCCTGGGGGGAATTCTGCACCAAAAAATTAAAAATTCCGTGGTCAATATTTTAAACTTAATATTTTAATTGTGAAAAATCACAGAATCTTATCTCGCTGGTTTCAATTATTTTGGACCTTTATTTCAAAATACCTGTCAGCAAGTACGTCTGAATGAATCAGGCGCTGTGTTTTTGATGTGTCCCTGCATCCCACCCCCATCCCCATGTGACCCTGCACCCCCTTCCCCCTCTCCATGTGTCCTTGCACCCCCACTCAGCCACTCCCTCCCCCATCCCCATGTGACCATGCACCCCCTTACCCGTCTCCATGTGTCCCTCTGCCCCCACTTAGCCATCCCCTTCCTCCCATGTGGCTCTGCACCCCCTTCCCTGTCTCCTTGTGTCCTTGCACCCCCACTCAGCCACTCCTTCCCCCATCCCTGTGTGTCCCTGTGCCCCCACTTAGCCATCCTCCTCGTCCCATGTGGCCCTGCACCCCCTCCCCCATCCCTATGTGTCCTTCCCCCTGCCTCCCCCCGTGCCCATGTGTCCCCACACTCTCACTCCCATTCAGCTCCTGCCCCAGTCTGTCCCACCCCACTAGCCCTTCTGAAGCCCCATCTGTGACCCCAGCAGCCCCATGTGCCCCATGTTGTCCGTCCCCCCATATCACCTGTCTCCTGACCTGGCCCAGAAGCAGGGCGCTGTGAAGAAGGCAGCCTCTTTCTCTTCCCTATCGGCAGCTGGACCTGCTCCCTCCTGGGAGCAGCTGCTCTCTGTTCTTGTGCCACAGCAGCCCCTGGTGGGCAAAAGGGCTGACTGCAGCACCTTTCCGGCAGAATGTTTTTTCTGCGTGGGGGCGGAGGGGAATTCTGCGTGGCAGATGAATTCTGCGCATGCGCAGTGGTGCAGAATTCCCCCAGGAGTAAACGTAAAGGTGGGGTGGGGAAGGGATAGCTCAGTGGTTTGAGAATTGGCCTGCTAAACCCAGGGTTGTGAGTTCAATCCTCAAGGGGGCCACTTAGGGATCTGGGGCAAAAATCAGTACTTGGTCCTGCTAGTGAAGGCAGGGGGCTGGACTCGATGACCTTTTGAGGGCCCTTCCAGTTCTATGAGATAGATCAGGGATCGGCAACCTTTCAGAAGCAGTGTGCCGAGTCTTCATTTATCCACTCTAATTGAAGGTTTCGCGGGCCAGTAATACATTTTAACGTTTTTAGAAGGTCTCTTGCTTTAAGTCTATAATATATAACTAAACTATTGTTGTATGTAAAGTAAATGAGGTTTTTAAAATGTTTAAGAAGCTTCATTTAAAATTAAATTAAAATGCAGAGCCCCCCGGACTGGTGGCCAGGACCCAGGCAGTGTGAGTGCCACTGAAAATCAGCTCGCGTGCTGCCTTCGGCACGCGTGCCATAGGTTGCCTACCCCTGAGATAGATAGATAGGTATTGGGGGGAGGGAGTGCCCTGCTCCCACCCACAGGACTCCTGGGTCCCATTAACCCTTTCTTTCCTTCCCACCTGCAGGCTGGATCCCCCAGCTCCAGATGAGCCAGACCTCGCCCAGGTACTTCCTGGGCAGAGACAGGAATCAGCTCCCCCTTCCCCGGTGCCCCCCTGCCCCGCTGGGGAAAGGAGGGGACATCTCGGCACCGCCCGTCCCAGTGGCCAATCGCAGACAAGCTCTTGTTTACACCGGAACCGCTCCGGCCCAATCAGCTTTGCTGTTGAAACGAGGGGGAGGGGGCGGAGCCCCAGAAGCAGCCAATCTTCTGCGTGATCCGAGGAGCCAATCCGCAAGCAGCCTGTGAATACAGAAACTCAAACAAATGAACTTTTTAATTTATTCTTGAAAATGACCTTTGGGGGAGACGGGGAAACTTTTTAAAAAAAATATTTTTTTTTTTGGAAAATAATAAAAACCACAAAAAAAAGAAGAGAAAATCCCACCCACGAGACGGGAAAAGGACAAACGTGGATCCTGGGCAGCTCGGAGGGGCCGGCGGAGCCCTCCGGGCGGTTCCCTGACAGACACACGCCGGCCTTCAACCGGGGACAGGAGATTGGCTGCACGCAGGAGAACACGGACTGGAGCTCAGCCAGAATCTCTTGGAGCATTAACTCATTCGTTTTGCAGAAGCGGGGCGGGTGGCGGGGTGGGGGGCCGAGAAACTGGCAGCAGCGGGGAAAGGGGGTTGGGTTGTTTTTTTTTTTTTTTGTTGTTTTTTTTATTTTTTAAAAAAGAAAAATAAGAAAAAAAAAAAAACAACCAACAAAAAAACACAACCAACCACCAACAAAAAAAATACGGGTTTTTTACGCAGGAATTTCCCTTTGTTTCCTCTTTGTGCGTTTGTGGCCGTGGGAGATTGTACATTGGTTTATATATATATCGGCGCGGGGCGGGCGGTTTGTGTGGGCGTGCGTGGTTTGATACTCACTCTTCTTTGCTTTCTGATATCCTGGCCGCTTGGTTTGGGAGTCTTTTTATTCGATGTGTTCCTGGCTTGCTTTTTTTTTCTCTTCTGAACTCATGTGAAGGAGCCAATTCCCGCCGGCTTGGGTCTCCGATTGTGCGAACGATGGTGCAAAGGGGGAGCAAGGAACTGTGCTCGGATTCCAGCCCCGTGTGCAGGACTTCGCGGGAACCCTGCGCCCGGGAGCTGCCTTCCCCTGGGTTAAGCGTTTCGTACAATCGCAGCCGTGATTTACACTTCTCTCAGGTCATCCACAGAAACAGCCAGGACGGCAGGACAGAAATCTGCCTTAACTCCCCCCGCCGGCCAGGTTTCGCCTCTCCACTTCTCACTTGTTTTGAAACCAGAAACACGTCGGGTGCTTCTTCTTTTTTGTTTTTTTTTACCTCCAGGCCTCAGATTTTTGCAATTTGTAAATTGTCCTCTGTTGTTGTGTATTTTTTTTTATTTATACATCATTTTTGTAATGATTTCTCTATTTATTGGTTGCTATTGAGGGGTTGATTTGAACATTCGAGGGTTGTTTTTTTAAATGTCCTTTTTTTTTTTTTAATCGTGTGTATTTGTCTGTTTCTCGCCGGAATTTTTTCGTTTGGTTTTTTTTGGTTTTTAATGTTAAGCTCGGCCCGTCCCCGGCATCGTGAGACGGGGTTTTTTGTTCTAGTCTTTTGCCTCTTTTCATGGTGCTGAATTCCATAATCACTGTGCGATCGGGACTTCTGTTCATTTCCTTTTGAGGAATCTTGTCCCTTTTCCCCTCCCCTTGTAGAAAATCCCCCCTCCTATCCCAGCATCTCGCCAACACACTGAACGAAACAAGCGGAAGTCTGGGTCCTCCTGGATTATACTGTACTGTAAGGCGACAAAGGAAAAAAAATCTTATTTTGTAAATGTAAAAAAGATTAAATTAACTCACAGAGATACAGAAAAGGCCTCGTTGCTTTTTGTTCCAAACGGAACGGCGAGTTTCTTCGTTGACGCTCCAAAGCTCAGGAGCTGGGCGATAAGTCTCTGGGCCGTGACTTGGTCTTTGCCGTCTCTTGGTGGCTTCAAATCAAACATTTCCCGGAAGATGCTTTGGCCAAACCCTACCAATGAATCTATGAATCCACTTCACAGCTGAGAGCAGCGCTGGGCCCAGTGGAAAAAAGTGGTGAGGGGGGCGGAGAAGAAGCCACAGAAAGGATCCCAGGGCTCCGTCCCCGGAGTATCTCCAGTGGGCACCGTGGTTACGTGGGGAGGAAATCCCGGGCGGTCAGAGGGGACGATCAAGTGGATCTTCTGACCTGAAACTACCCCGGCATCATTAAAGCAATAACTGCCCATGACTGCCATAAGAACATAAGTTCGGCCATATTGGGTCAGATCAAAGGTCCAGTGGCCAATGCCAGGTGCCCCAGAGGGAGTGAACAGAACAGGGAACCATCGAGTGATCCATCCCCTGTCGCCCATTCCAAGCGTCTGGCAGATAGAGGCGAGGGACACCATCCCTGCCCTTCCTGGCAAATAGCCATTGATGGACCCATTGTCCATGAACTACTCTAGTTCTTTTTTGACCCCTGTTATAGTTTTGGCCTTCGCGACATCCTCTGGTGAGGAGTTCCACAGGTTGACTGTGCGTTGTGTGAAGAGATACTTCCTTTTGTTTGTTTTCAACCTGCTGCCTATTCATTTCATTTGGTGACCCCTCGTTCTTGTGTTATGAGAAGGAGGAAATAACACTTCCTTATTTACTTTCTCCACACCCGTCATGATTTTATAGACCTCAATCATATCCCCCCTTAGTCGTCTCTTTTCCAAGCTGAAAAGTCCCAGTTTTATTCATCTCTCCTCATGCGGAAGCCGTTCCAGACGACTAATAATTTTTGTTGACCTTTTCTGAACCTTTTCCAATTCCAATATATCTTGTTTGAGATGGGGCGACCACATCTGCACACAGTATTCAAGGTGTGGGCGGCCCATGGATTTATATAGAGGCAATAGGATATTTTCTGCCTTATTATCTATCCCTTGCCTAATGATTCCCAACGTTCTGTTCGCTTTTTTGACGCTGCTGCACATTGAGCGGATGTTTTCAGAGAACTATCCACAGTGACTCCAAGATCTCTCTTGAGCGTACACAGGTCAGTGCCAGACTGAGCCTGAGCCTTCGTGGGTCAAGCGGTTTCCTGCGTGGGTCCCTCCCCCTGCACACAACACTAATCATAGAAAACAAAGTAACTTTATTTTTAGTTAGTATAGCAGGGCTAGCAGGGCCGCGGGTCGGGAGTGAGGGGCAC
>NW_020665102.1:730511-762946 GCF_002925995.2 Terrapene triunguis
GGAATGTTAAATTCCCAGCAGCCCCAGAAATGGGGCCGGGGGGAGATGGTGCAGCTGAAATGCAGTGGCGGGCTGGGGGGGTTGAGACAAGCAGCTCCCACTCCCCCCTGCTCCCACTAGCCCCCACTGGGCCCCGGAGCCAGGGAGAGAACCCAGGCGTCCTGCCATTCCCCTCCCCCGCCCCGATCCCGCCTGACAGCTGACGAAGCGCAGACGGGGGGGGGGGGTCTGGTTGTGGCCGATAACCCCATGGGGCCGGGGCAGCCCTTCCCGGCGCAGCCAGCGCCTCCTGGTGCCGACCCGCCCAGTGTGATCAGTCCTGACAAAGGGAGGCGGGGGGGCTGGTACCCATTCAGGCATTTGGTGAGGGGAGCTTAGACAGCGGGTGTGTGTGTTTGCACATCGGCCCCTGTCCCTTCACGCTGGTTGCACACGCGTGTGGGGAACTGTAGTTGCACGGCGTGCGAGTCCCTTTGCACGTGTGATGCCCAGAGGGTGTGTGTGAGTAGGACCCTGCCTGGCGGTGCAGGCCTCTGCACATGTGCGTGCAAAGGGCAAGCCTCACCTGCATACAATTGTGCAAGCGCTCAGTGCCCATGCGTGTGCAAGCCATGGGGGCAAGAGGGCGCCGCTCTTTGCACGTTCATGCATGCATGTGCCAGCCCCTGGCGGCAGATGTGCGTGCACGGCTGCCAGCTCTGAAACGTGCAAGGGCAGACACTGACCCAGGGCTGGTTTGCATGCCTGTCGCACACGCACTGACTCTTTCCCCTTCCCCCTGGCAGTTCCTGCATGCCCGGGTGGCCCCGTGCGAGGCCCATCTTCATGACGCTGGTGCCACGGCCCTGCTCGTGCTCGGCTTCACCTTGCTGCTGCCGCTCCTGGTGCTGGGCCTGGCCGCCTTCGTCCGGCTGGCCCGGCGGCTCCAGCTGGGCTACTGCCTGCTGCCCTACAGCCTGGCCGTCTACCGGCACCTGCCCGCCGGCCGCTACCACCAGGCGGCCTGGTGCTGCCCCCGGGCCCGTGCGCACGCCCCGGGGGACAAGGTCTGGGTGTGAGGGGGCCCGGAGAGCCCTGCTGTGACCCCCCCCCACAGGCGAGAGGGACCCTGCTGCCACTCCCCACAGCGAACGAGGAGCACCCCGCAAGATGCAGCCTGGGGGGATCCCCCCTTGGTGCTGACACCCCAAAGAGACTGGGGGGGCAGGGGAATCGCTGCTGGTTTGGGGTGAGCGACACCCCCTCGTTCTGCCGCTGGCTGCTTCGGGGGGGGGGGAATGTGTTGAGGGGCCAGCGTTTGCGCCTGGGGTTTGGGGGAGGGGCTGTTAGGGGCAATCTAGGGAGGGCTGTGAATCTGGATTGGGGGGGCTGTTGGTCTCTGGGACTGGACTGGTTTGGGGTGGAGGGGCGGGGCTAGGTCTGAGCTGGATGGGGTAGGGGGCCGAGGGTGATGGGCAGGCTAGGGTGGCTGCAGTGGGGCCTTCAAACGAAGCAGATGTGTGGGGGGTCATTTTATTATCAATAAAAATCCTTTTCTATCCAGCAGGTTCATTCCTTTATCTCTCCCCCCGCCAATGTTTGTGTGTCACTCAAGGGAGGGGGGCACCCCCCCACCCTCAGGTCCAGCCATGGGGAGCTCCCCCCCACATCTGCTCTAGGTTCCCCTTCTGCTCCCCGCCATGGGGGCAGGCGGGCTGGGCCTGTGGAACTCCCTGCCACAGGATATCTGCCAGCAGGTTCCCCCCTATTCCCCGGGGATTCTGTTGGGCCAGGCACTGCCCAGACCCTCTGCTGCTGGCCTCGCCCCCCCAGTCCCCCATGGCCGTTCCCTGACCCCCGCCTGCCCTTCCGCTCCGGGGCTGGCCTGGCTCCACGGCAAACAGCCGCAGGGGAAACACGCTCAAGTTTTCCATGGCTGGAGGGAGCAGAGGCAGGGCCCAGGGGCTGGGGTCGGGGCCGGAACCACACAGGGGGCCGGCACCCCACGGACGCGCAGCCCTGCCCCCGCTGGGGGGTCAGGGGTCAGGTCCGAGGACGGGGAACCTGCCAGCGGAGGGGACAAGGGACTGGGGTGAGATGGAGCCAGGAGGGGGGAGAGGGAGGCAGAGGCGGAGGGAAGTGATGGGTGCCCAAAGCAACAGAAAATCAGTGACAGAGCCAGGGAGAGAACCCAGGAGTCCTGGCTCCCGCCCCCTCCCCCCCCCCGTTCTAACCCACCAGCCCCCACTCCTCTCCCAGAGCCGGGGAGTGAACCCAGGAGTCCAGGCTCCAGCCCCCGCTCGGCATGTTTTCGAGCAGGCCGGCTGGCGGGGGGGGCCCTGGGGCTGGCGTCACTGCGGGGAACATGGGAAGCAGCTGGGGATAAGATAAGCGGCTCCCCCGGGGCGCATCCTGCGGCAGGGGAAGGGCAGGCCGGGGGCACAGAGCGGCCCATTGTTCGGCGCTGATGGGAACAGCAGGTGCTGGGCTGGGGGCCAGGCCCAGCCCGAGGCCACCAAGCCGGGGAGCCAGCAGCAGGGTCCCCCAGCCCTGGACTGCAGGGGCAGCAATGGCCAGGAAGGGGTTAACAGTGCTACTGGGGGTAGGGGGAGCAGGGGAAACATATCAGGAGGGGCTGCGGGTCAGGAGTGAGGGGCACCGGCAGGACTGGGGGGGGGCAAGTCTGGGGGGCAGGAGCTGCGGGTTGGGAGTGAGGGGCACTGGCAGGACTGAGGAGCACCGGCAGGGCTGGGGGGCAGGGGGCTGTGGTTCGGGAGTGGGGGGCACCGGCAGGGGTGGAGTGGGGGCTGGGCTGGCAGGGGCTGCGGGTCGGGAGTGAGGAGCACCAGCAGCGCTGGGGGGGGGCAGGGCCGGGCTAGCGGGGGCTGCAGGTCGGGAGTGAGGGGCGCTGGCAGGGGTAGGGGGTTGGGAGTATGGGGCGCTGGCAGGGCTGGGGGGGGCAGGGGCTGTGGGTCGAGAGTGAGGGGCAGAGTGAAGGAACCAGCTTGTTTCCGGGCTGTGACGCCGAGACCCACGTGGCACAAAGGAGGTCGCGGTGGCTGCATGGGGTCCCCAAAGGTTTAATGCGCAGAGCGAGGCCCGGCCGCCAGCCCCGGTGCCCGGCTGTGCCCCGTGGGCAGGTCCCTGCGCCGGGCGTGTCTCACAGGTACTGGGGGTTGCCCAGGTTCTCCAGCTCCACCTCGATGGAGACGATGTGGTGGCCGGGGACCATGGCCAGGCCCAGCACGCGCGGCTCGCTGGCCACGAAGGAGTCTGGGGACGAGAGGGGGGGTCAGACAGTCACTCCCTGCCCAGCCCCCCTGCTCCAACCACCAGCCCCCACTCCCCTCCCAGAGCCAGGGAGAGAACCCAGGAGTCCGGGGTCCCAGACCCCCCTGCTCTAACCCACCAGCCCCCACTCCCCTCCCAGAGCCGGGGAGAGAACCCAGGAGTCCTGGCTCCCAGCCCCCCCCCTCCCCGAGCGGGGGAACCCAGGCGTCCGGCGCACCGCTGGCTTTGAGGTACTCCTGCGCGGAGCCCAGGATGACGTTGCAGTCACGGTCGGTGCAGAGGAAGCAGCCGACGAGCGTCCGTCCATCCGTCATGCGGATCCGCATGTTCCTGTTGAGCAGCGTCTCCAGCTTGTGGCGGGCGCGGGCGTAGGGGGAGTCGGGCGCCTCCCCGTCCGAGTCCTGGGGGGAGAGGGGAGCTCAGCACCGCCGGGCCCGGAGACCCCGAAAGGTCCTGGGGCCCCCGCGCCCCCCACCTGGCACGTCTACCCTCCCCCGCCTCCCGAGCGCCCACTGACCTCCTGGCGCCCCGACCCTCCCCCGCACCCCATAGGCCAGGGACCTAGTAACTTCCAGCCCAGTTCCCTACAGCCCCAGAGCCCCACTGACCCCCCATGAACCAGCCCCCAACTTCGCCCCCACTGCCGGCCCAGCCTTGGCCCCATCCCCACCTCCATCACCCCGAGCCCCGCCCCCTCATCCCCAGCCCCACCCGACTGCCCTTCCGGCCCCGCCCCCGCCCCCTCACCCGGCCCCGCCCCAACTGCTCTCCCGGCCCCGCCCCCTCATCCCCAGCCCCACCCGACTGCCCTTCCGGTCCCCCCAGCCCCGCCCCCACTGCCCTCCCGGCCCCGCCCCCTCACCCCCGGCCCCGCCCTCTCACCGCGGGGCTCCCCCCGCCCCCGTGCGGGCCGCGGCCGCAGCACCCGTTCTCCTCGCGCTGCCCGGCCGGCGCCGCCATTCCCGCCCCGCCCGGCTCTCGCGAGCGCAGCGCGGGACCAGCGGCCCTTGCGCGGGGCGGGGGGCGGAGCTACCCGGTAGGCTCCGCGCACTCCAGTGTCACGTGGCCCGAGCGCGTGGTGCTTTGTGAGAGAGGGTTCCGGGTCCCGGCAGGCCCCGCGCGGGCGGGCGGCGGTTGCCATGACAGCGCGGGCGGCGGGCGGCGCGATGGAGAAGTTCCAGGCCCGCTACTTCACCCCGCGGGAGGTGTCTGCGCACGCGCAGCCCGGGGACCTCTGGGTGTCCTACCTGGGCCGCGTGTATGACCTGAGCCCGCTGGTCCGGCAGCACAAGGGTCTGTACCCACAATGCCCCGCGGCGCCCCCCCTCTAGCGCCCCGCACAATGCCCCGCGGCGCCCCCTGAGCCCCCCACAATGCGCTGTGCAACCCCTCCAAACCCCCCCACAATGCACCACGGCATCCCTGAGCACCCCCCCACACACACACTGCATCATGGTACCACCACCCGACACCCCCACAATGCACTGCAGCTTGCTCCTGGACTCCCCCCACAGTCCATCGCGGCACCCCCATACGCCCCCTCACATTGCACTATGGCACTGCCCATAGATCCCCCAATTCACTGGGGCGCCCCCATAGATCCACACACACACACAATACTCACTCCACCCTTCATAGAGTCTCCCAAGCCCCAAAATGCTCCTGGCACTCCTCCTCACAGTGCACTACAGGGGACCCCCCCCATCGGGACCCCCCCAGACCCTCCGAGTCCCAGAGCCTGACCTGAACCTACTGGCCCTATAGCACAAGGGTAATGGGAATCCTTCCATTCACTGGGGGACCCCCCCCCATACACACTGGTGGGCCAGGACCCCCTACCCCACAGTGCCCTGGGGCACTCCTCCGTATTCCCCTCCACTGCACCCCCATCCACCCACGTGAACCTGGCCCCACACGGATGCATGCCCGCCACATCACCGCATACACCATCTGACCCCTGGCTCTGTCTCCCCCAGGGGACGTCTTGCTGAGGCCCATCTTGGAAGCGGCGGGAAAGGACATTAGCCACTGGTTCAACCCCAAGACCAGAGACGTGAGAACTGGCGGAGCATGGGGTCGTTTGAAATGGGCGCAGGGTTCTCCTTCACTTCCTGTCTGAAACCGTTGTGATGTGGTTAAACAGCTGCTGGGCCCTGCCCTAGAGGTGGCTCTCTGACCTGCCAATGGGTCCTGATCCACAGCCGTTGGGGCTTCAGGGTCTGATGCCTCTGTCCCCTTCCCCCTGCCCCCATGAACTCCACACTCATGTTCCTGTTTGCGGCTCTTCTTGAGGGAGTGGGAGGCTGGGATCCATCATCCGCTGTCGATGGGGACTGGGACCAGCTGGTCTGGTGGGATCCTGGGGCTGCCCCCTTCGCCCAAGCCATGAGCCGATGTTCAGGGTTGTTCCCGTCGGATGCTGCGGGTCAGGGATTTCGGTAGTGCAGGCAAAGACCGTAGTGCAATCCTGTTTTCTGGGATCAAACAGCAGGCAGTTTCCTTGCTCAGAAATCCCCAAGCCTGCCTCTCCAGCCAGTCCTGTGCCCCAAAGAGCTCTGCCTCGTTGCTGACTCCCTCAGCACGGCTCCCCTAGCTTTCTTCCTCACCCCTGCACAGGCACAACTGCAACCAATCCATATCCCAGTCACAGGGAAACCTTTTGGCTCTCAGGCCTTGGGCGGTGGCTTCCTAGTCAGCTCTTACTATGCAAAGGGGGTATTTAATTGCTCCTTCCATTTACGGCGCTTAGCAGGCCCATCAGCTTTAAGCAAGTTCATGATTCTTTTCTGCCTGTAATACATTGATTGACCTAGGAGGCAGTTGCCGGGGGTGCAGCCAGATTCCCCCCTTAACCCTGATAATGGAGCCACCTGCCTTTCAGATCCAGACCCACGTGGACCCGCTGACGGGCTGCGTCAAGTACTACACCCCCCAGGGCCGCTTCATCCACATCTCGCCCCAGCTGCCCCGCTCCGACTGGGCGAACGACTTCGGGCTGCCCTGGTGGAAGGACAGCAAGTATGAGGTGGGGATCCTGGCTTCTAAGACCCGGCGTGTCCGCATCGTCAACACCCTGACCTCGCAGGAGCATGTGTTGGAGGTGAGCTGGGCCTCAAACCGAGGGGCAGGGGGCTCAAGTGGCAACACTGGTCAAACTTGCCATCCTCTCGCACCATTTGGGGGGCCCTGAGTTACCAGGACATTGGGGGTGGGGGCACTAAGTGGGGTCTCCAATCAATTTAGAGGCCGCTCCTGTCCTGAAATACACATGATGAGGTAGCATGCCTGCCCTTTAAGGCCGGCCATGACCCCGTTTCCCCCAGATGCAGGGGGATTCTGGGAGTTGTAGTCCCTGAGGCAGAGGGCTTGGTCGCAAGGCATGCTGGGAAGGAGGGATATAAGAAGCAGGTCAGGGTGGGACACGGAGCCGGGGGAGTTGGTGGTCTGAGCCAGCAGCCACTTTATGCAAGGCTGGTGCCGCTGGGTTAGGGAGGCTGTAAACTCCCCTGCGAGCAGCAGGGGGCGCTGGGGGCAGGGGGGGAGATGGTGCTTTCGTTGACCTGGGGGGTGAGGGTGGAGGTTTGGGGGAAGAAATATTTGCTCGAGGGCCCGTCAGTCCAGCAGGCGACGGTCCCCCAAGCACCGGTAAGTCTCTAACGCCGCCCGCCCCAGGTGTGCGCGGAGGAGTCCATGTGGGAAATCCTGCGGCGCTACCTGCCCCACAACGCCCACGCCGCCAGCTACACCTGGAAGTACGAGGGCGTCAACCTGGACATGGACAAGACGCTGGAGCAGAACAAGATCCCGGACGAGGACGCAGAGTTCTACCGGCTGAACTTGGACGCCGACCTGTACACGCCGGGTATCTTGCTGTACTTCAACGACGACCTCACCGAGTTCTAGGTAACGGGGGCGGGGCCACCAGGGAACAGGGCCGCTCGGGGTCAGTGCCACCCGTTTGCCCCTTTCCTTGGGGAGATTTCTACCCGAGCCGGGAAACAGCTCTCAGTTCTCCTCCTGGATTCTCCACCTGCTCGCGTCATGCAGCACCACTGGGTGGGTCGCTCTGTCTGCTGGACTTGAACCCGGAACCTTGGCACGGAGACGCTTGCGGTTCTCGAAGCTGAGCTAAAGAAAACCCGATTCTCTGAGCTCAAAAGCTGTAGCGCAGCCCTGCTGGGCCGTGGCGGGCAGCAGGACGAAGCTCCGCAGAGTTCCCTACCCCCGGCTTCATCCCGTCCTGCCCCCTTTATCCCACCCCCAGCATTGCCAACTCTCACGCAAAGCACAAGCCAAACTGTATTGGACCATGTGCCCATCAAGCCTGGTATCCCATCTGTGGCAGTGGCCAATTGCTTCAGAATAAGGTGCGAGATGTCCCCTAGTGGACATTTGTGGCATAGCCTGCCACAAAGGGGAGACGTTCCCCTTAGTTTAGGGTTTATAAGCCCTTCCCAAGCTCATTTGGTAATTCAGGATGTGCTCATTTATCCATATTGACTCTTTTGCTGAATCTGCTCTAAGCTCGGTATCTTGTGGCAGAGAGTCCCCCAGGACAGTTTCATTCTCTACGCAGGTATTTCCTTTGGTTGCTCTTAACAACCTCTCGATTGTCCTTGAGTGAGGCGTCATGGTCTCCGTGTTCTTTCTGTCCTAGGTGCCGGACTGTGTAGTGCTGCGCTCTTCCAAGGATTGGCCCCGGTTCGGGAGCTGAAACGGTCGCTCCCATTCCACGTCGGACGCAGGGTTACTGTTTGCGGTGCTGGTACCTTGGGGCTGTTTTGTACCAACTTATCATGTTCATAACGGAAATAAAATCTTTGTTACAATACTGACGTTATGATCATTTCTTGTGGGATGGGGGGTAGGAATTGTCACCCTACATCAGGACCCATCAATAACCCACCCCTTCCCTGCCACCTTAAATCAGACCTGTGGGCCCAGTATCCCGGCCCCTCTCTGCTGCCCCGGATGAGATGCGTGAGCCCATCTCGCCCGTGGATTTGTTTAGTGGCCTGACCTATGGATCCTGGATGTGTGCTGGGATCCCAGGGCCCTACGCACTTCCACTTCCACAGGCCTCGCCCACTGTGCCAGGTAATGAGCTGCTCTGGCCGCTAGATGGCAGCAGCTGAGCATCCATCTGCCAGCACTGAGCTGCCTTGCCAGAGATCCCTGACCCCCAGCCCCTCTCCCGCAGCTGTCACAGTTGACAGCTGGGGCTGGATCTGACAGCTGGGGGGTGTGGACTTCATAGCTTCTGATGGCCAAGCTCCATGCATACCCTCCTGGTATCCCTTGTCCCCCCCACTAACTCCCTGTGCATCCCCCTCCTCTATTTCAGGGACCCCCTGCAACTCCCCCAGTCCTTCCTCTGTGCCAGAGGCTCTGTCTGCCCCCCATTTCTCCCTCCCCCGCTGCCGGGGGCTCAGTGTGCCCCATTTCCCCTCCCCCCCACCACACACACCGGGGTCCCCATGCTCCCCTCAGCTTTGGGGTGGGATCCTGCAATCCAGCTGCTCTCAGAGGGGCTCTCCAGGTTATGCCCTGCCAGTCTCCAGCCGTGTTCCTTCGCCCCAGGGGCGGTAACAGTACACAGTGACACAGAAGCCGGTTCTCCAGAGCAAAGTACGGTTTATTTTGCCCCAAGGTACACACCGCTCAGAGAAGTGGATTTAAAATAACCGAGACCCACACACTCGGCATTCCTCTCCGTTCTTCTGTCCCTATGGGTGCTCCACTCCCGGTTACTTTAGGTGCGCATGCATCCCCATACGCCTTGGATTTTTGGTGTCAGTGTTTGTTTGACCTGCGCATGCGCCCCACACCTACTTGCGCCCCGTACTGAGGACATATAGGGCTGTGTGGGCGAACGTCCTTCAGTTCCGCCTTTGTCCTGAGACGGAGCGTCGAGCGTGCCTGCTTTACTTAGTACAGTTCACTAGTTTGGTTTAGTTGTTAGTTGGGGTGGTTGTTTTCCTTTGGTTCCTTTATTTTCTCCAATTGAGGGGTTTCTCTGGACTTTTTTTGTTCTGCGCTATGCCAAGCTTTAAGCGGCGTCTTTCCTCCTGGGAAACTATCCCCATCAATGATGGCCATTTCCAGTGCCTCTGCTGTTCGGGAGACACTCATATCCCGGGTGAACGTAAGATCTGCTCCTCCTTCAAAAGCAGATCTAGGAAAAACAGAGAGATCAATTCAAGAGAAAGGCCTAAGACCAGCCTCTGACCCAGGCTCTGAGAATGCCCCCATATACCAGCCTCCGAGCACACTTAGTGCCTGATCCCGGTCATCAAGAGCTTCAAGGGATACAATCGCTGCTACATCTGGGTCTCAGACACTGAAAACCCCGGGGGAGGCAGAGCTGCATCAGTGACTGCAGTACAGAGAGCTTCACGTTCAAAGTCTCTGGGTATTGACAAGAAAAATAGAAGTGCTAGAGCTCCTTCTAAGAAGTCTCAGTCACCGAGTGAGAAAAATGTTCCAGAGATCGCAGGTCCGAGCTGGAGTTCTAAACAGGCTCCGAGTGGGTCCAGCACCATGATGATATCTAAGACTTCCTCTAAGAGCCTTACTACTACAAAACAGGATTGGGTACCAAAGTCATCTTCAGCTTCGGGTGGTCATATCCATACTAGTAGGTCTACATCAAAAAAGTGTATGCCTTCATACACTTCTGCATCCCTGTACCTATACCATCATCCTGTACCTCTAGATCAGTGCCACCAGAGTCTGACTCTGAACTCATAGCAAGTGTTTGGGGCCCGTAGCACCGATGCTCTCAAGATTGGTATCTGCCTTGGTACTGAAGCTGGCCTCCTCATGTAACTACCTACGTACCGTTGGTACTGCAGAAGTTTAGATACTCAAAGGACCTCCTTGGGTCGAATAAGCCAGAGTCCTCATTACTTACCGGCACCAGACAGCTGTCCGTATCAAGATCTTCTGGGTCACTGACTCCACATTTTTTCATCGAAACCTCCTTATACAGGACTTTGACCATCCAGGGTGAACAATTATCACCTCTCCTGAAATATGTTGATGATGACTCTTCCAGCTACCAGATTTTGTAACAGGGTTCTCCTGTTTATTTTTCAAGATGCAATTCTTCTACCAATTCTGGCGTGATCAATGGTGGATGCCTCTTCTTATGCCCTATGGGGACCCCCAGTGGCCTTATTGAGACCCTGAGCCCTATATCATCAACAGTCGTAAGTGCCCTGAGTCACTCTTGTAAGGAGCTTAGACAGAGCCTTCTCAGCCTTCACTCCAACCTTGTCAACCTGAATCATTAGAGGAGACTTTTGAGGAGCAGAAGGCAAGGGTTGATAAGAATGTGGCAGGCTAAATAAATATTTCATCATTTTCATATGAAGCTATACTGACTCCACCACCTTCCATGCCAGATGACTTCAGACAATTCCAGGAGCTGATGAAGCATGTCGCTGGTACACTTCAAAGAAGGGGTCCAGAATTCTCATCATAAACTCCTGGACATTTTACATACTTCAGCTTCTGCATGTGTGGCCCTTCTTGTGAACTAGTCTTTGCTAGAACCTGCTAGCACCATCTGGCAGACTCCAGTTATGGCCCCTCCTACTTGTAAATGTGCCGACAACAAATATGTTCCAGCAAAGGACTCGAGTTTTTATTTTTACACCCAACACCAAATTCCCTGGTTATTGAGGCAGTTAATGAAAACGGTAGAGCACATCTAGGATCATGCACCATCCAGGGCAAATGGTCTCCCCAAAAATGTCTTCTGCACATCCACATTCTGAAGTTGAGAGCAGTCAGGAATGCTTGCACTCACTTCCTGTCACTAATCAGAACCAAATCTGTCAAGATCATGACAGAAAACACGGCCTGCATGTTCTACATCGGTCATCAGGCAGGGCATGCTTCTCTTCACTCTGTGCTGAACCAATAAAACTCTGGTATTGGTGCGTAGCTAACCAGATAGTTATCTCAGCTTATTACCTCCTGGGTATGCAGAACTCCACGGTTGACAACCTGAGCAGGCACGTCTCCCAGAATTAAGAATGGGAGTTGGATTTACGAGTCCTCAACAGCACATTTCTCACCTGGGGGTTTCTAGCAGTGAGCCTCTTTGCCACTGCCCACAAAGTGCAAAAAATTTTGCCCGATCCTCAATCCATGGGAGAGACCTTCCTTATTTCATGGGCAAGGGGGTTTCTTGCTCTTGAAAGTTCTCAACAAGATCAAGTAGGACAAAGACAAGGTCATTTTGATGGCATTGACTTGGCTAAGACAGGGTGTGGTATTCTTACCTGATTTGTCTTGCTTGACATCTGTCACGGACGCACAGATTGTGCCCACTCTTGACCCCATGCGGTCCGTGGGGGGTGCCCCTTTCAGTGCGACAGCCCTTCTTGGGGGTCCACTCTCTCTCGGGGTCAGGCCCCTCCACCTCCTGGAGCCGCACCTCTCTGAGCCTTAGCACGTCTATCTCTGCCATGGGCCCCCTCAGGGAGTCCACTCGCTCTGGACCCCCGGGGGCTCCACCCCCGAAGGGGTTGATGCAACCCTGTTCTCTAGACCGGAGTGACTCTCAGCCAGCATAAAACAGGAGGATTTATTGAGCGTTGAACACAGCACAGGAAACTCTCAGGGCCTCAGGCCTGGCCTCCCTCAGCCCAGCACATCCCAGTCTCTCTGCATCCAAGTGGGCTCTGCCTGCTCCCCCTCTCCAGCCCAGAGCCCCCCTGCTTCCCAGCTGGGCATCTGAGATCCCCGGCCCCAAGCCCCGCCTCTGTCCATTGTCTTCTCTCCAGGTAAACAGGGTTGTAAACTGGGGCCTCCTCTCCTCGCTTCTGTCCTCTGGCTGGAACCGGCTGGTTAGGTCACTGGGTCCTCACTCTGCAGCCCATTGTCCACCCACTGGCCAGAACCGGCTGCGTCTCCTCAGCTGGGCCTCCGGGTCACCAGGTCACCAGGTCACCGGTCGCTGGGGTATCCATCCTCCCGGCCATTGGCTGGGTCCCCAAGTTCTCTCTCCGGTCCTCTGCAAAACACACTGCCTCTCCCCTCACCTCGTTAAACCAGTAACACCCGGGGAAACTGAGTCCCACCCCCTCCGCATGCAAACCACTGAAACCCCACCGAAAACAAGAAAACAAACAAGAAAATCCCCCACTTCGTCACAACATCTAACCCGGATGCTTCCAATCAGTTGCTGCTTGTTGTCTCAGGACAACACTTCATCCCAAATTAGAAGTTCTGTAACTCCAGGCGTGGCTTCTGGATGGTTCTCAGGGGTGGAGACTTGCTGTTCAAAAGAGGTACAACTGTTATTGGTAAACAGCAGAAGTACGCTGATGAGAAATACGTCCCTTCAGAAATGGAAAAGATTTCACCACTGGTGTAGCCACTGGCATCTCTCTCCAATTCACTCTCCTCTTTCCACCATCCTGGACTACCTGTTGGGATTAAAAAGATGAGGTTTCCCTCTGGGTTCTGTTTAGGTTCACTATTACCTAAGGGGGGAGGGATAGCTCAGTGGTTTGAGCATTGGCCTGCTAAACCCAGGGTTGTGAGTTCAATCCTTGAGGGGGCCATTTAGGGATCTGGGGCAAAAATCTGTCTGGGGATTGGTCCTGCTTTGAGCAGGGGGTTGGACTAGATGACCTCCTGAGGTCCCTTCCAACTCTGATATTCTATGATTACAGCCTTTCATTTGTCTATGGAAGGTTTTTCGATTTTTGCTCATCCTGCAAAGTAAAGCTTCCTCATAGAATTGATGAATCTTTTCCCACAGATTAGAGAACCTACTCCAGTATGGGACTTGACTCTTGTCCTTAATTGCCTTATGAAACATCCATTTGAGCAATTAGCTATGTGTTCATTGCTTCACCTGTTTCATGAAAACAGCTTTCTTGGTGACCATCACTTCTGCCTAAAGGATCGGAGAACTGGGGGTTTTAATGGCAGACTATCTCTTTACCTTGGTTATCAAGGAAAAGGCATTGCTACCACTTCATGCCGAGATTCTACCTATGGTATCTTCGGACTTTCATATTAACGTGACCATTCATCTTCTGTTTTTTTTCCCTGAAACCACATCAGACTAGGCCTGAAGCTCCTTCCATACTTTGGATGTCAGAAGGATGTTAGCCTTCTATCTTGGCAGAACCAAACCTTTGTGAAAGTCTCCCAGACTGTTTCTTTTCAGTTGCGGACAGATCCAAAAGATCCATAATCTCCACCCAGAGACTTTTGAGATGGGAGTATTATTTAATGTTATGACTCCTATTAACATTCAGCTCCCTTCTAGGGTGTTAGCCTATTCTACAAGGTCATCATCTACTTCCCTGGCATTACTCAAGGATATTCCAACTACTGAAATTTGTAGAGCTGCAACCTGGACTTCAGTACATACTTTCTTCAACCGCTGTGCTTTAGTTCATGCATCTAGATCAGTGCTGTCTTCGGTAGTAGACTCTTGTCAAAAGCTCCCTCTTCTTTGTGGGGATATTGCTCGACAGTCAGGGGAGCGCCCCCAAGGACGCTACTCAAAGAAGAAAGAGAGGTTACTCACCTTGTGCCGTAACTGGAGTTCTTTGAAATGTGTCCCCCTGTGGGTGCACCACTCCCAGTCCTCCTTCCTCTCTGCTTCGGAATTTCCTCGGCAGGACTTTGCGGTAGAGAAGGAACTGAGGGCGGTGTGCCCACGCAGCTCTCTATATCCTCAGTACGGCGCACGAGGACGTGTCGGGCGCGTCTTCGGGTCAAACGAGTGCTGCTACCGAAAATCTCGGATCGAAGGCACATGGGGACGCATGCGGGAGTGGCAGAAGGTCCCTAAAAGTGGGTGGGCCGCTGGCGCCCAAACCGCGGCTCTGCCCCTACACTGCCCCTTTCCCCAAGGCCCTGCTCCCACACCACCTCTACCCCCCAAAATCCCCCCACTCGCGCCTCTCCGCCCCTTCCCCAGTCACTCGCCCTTACAGGTGGTAAAAAGTGGGGGGGTGCCCTGTTCCGCCACCCCTGGGCGCATGCACCCAAAGGGGGACACATCTCGAAGAATTCCAGTTACTGTGCAAGGGGAGTGAGTTCTCCTCCCCCTGGACACCAACTTGCCCACTGCAGACTGAGCCTTGGCCAACAGCCCTTTCAACAGAGCTGGGGCCAAGCCCTTCCTGGCTATACACGTTTGAGGGGATGCTCTTGAACTAGGTCATTGTTTTACTTATCCTGCCCTGGTTTCTGCTAACAGCTCCTTTTGAGCTAACTATACCAGCGGTTTTCAAACTGTGGGTTGCGACCCAGAAGCGGATCGCGGAATATCAGGCACTGGGTCGTAGTGGCTCTGGTCAGCACCACTGACCGGGACGTTAAAAGGCCCGTTGGCAGTGCTGCCCGGCCAAGGCAGGCTAGTCCCTACCTGTTCTGACACTGCGCTGCACCCCAGAAGCAGCCAGCAGCAGGTCTGGCTCCTAGGTGGGGGGGCCGCAGGGCTGTGCGTGCTGCCTCCACCCCGAGCACCGCGGTGCCAGGACAGGCAGGAAGCCTGCCTTAGCACCCCTGCTGCGCCGCTGACCCGGAGCTGCCTGAGTTAACCCCGTGCCCCAACCCTGCGCCCCAATCCCCTGCCCCAGCCCTGATCCCTCCCCCAACCCGGAGCCCTTTCCTGCACCCCAAACCCCTCATCCCTGGCCCCACCCCAGAGCCTGCACCCCCAGCCCAGAACCCTGACCCCTTCCCACATTGCAACCCTCTGCCACAGCCCTGAGCCTCCCCAAACCCAGAGCCCCCTCCTACACCCCAAACCCCTCATCCCTGGCCCCACCCCAGAGCCTGCACCCCTAGCCCAGAGCCCTGATCCTCTCCTGCGCCCCAACCCCCTGCCACACCCTGAACCCCTCATTCCCGGCCCTACCCCGCAGCCCTCACCCCTACCCTCTGCCCCAGCCCTGAGCCCCTCCCACACCCCAAACCCCTCATCCCCAGCTCCGTTGGGTCGTGGGCATCAACAATTTTCTTCAACTGGGTCGCCAGAAAAAAAGTTTGAAAACCACTGCTCTCTGTTGTCAGGCAGGACAATATTCCACCTATCCACTGAGGGGCGTATGGTATTTATTAAGAAATAATATATTTCCCAGTTCTCCACAGAACCAACAGAGAGGCAGGATCTCACTCACAGCAGCGTCGATGCGGACACCGATGGGAGACGTTACTACAAATCGATGCTGGCGTATCGGGGTCGGATGAGCTGTGAGTGGCACCATCAGTGATGCTTTGTGGTTTCGGTTGAGGTGTCCCAGCAATGGGACAGAAAGGGATCAGGGATGCGTAGTCACAGATTTGCAGGGTACTGTGCCTCCGATCTTAGTCCAACTTCTCCGGGAGCACCCCATTTACAGTGCTACTACTCCGAAACCAGGCCCTCTTGCAGCTGTTTATTCTCCCAGCAGATTCACGTGAGTCCAGACCGCTCTGGTAGAGACTTCACCCCTTTAGGGAGCGATGGAACCAGTGACCCAGGGCAGCTGTTGCAAAGGGGCCTTTTGGTTAGTCTGGGAAAGCAAAGTTTTGCTCAGAGTCCGTGTTGGCCGAGTCATCTTGCGTTCTTTTCCAAAGCTTCCTGGAGTTCATCTTCTGTTCCTGAGACTTCATTTGTACCAGGCTAGCCATGCCCATCCCTTACCTCTCTGTCCCAAAGGAGAAATTAAACACTTCACACCCAGCAAGTGGGGAAACCGAGTCAGGCATAGCGTTCCTAAAAATATTACAAAGATACAGTGTCACCAAAGCAAGCATTCAAAGATCCTGTATCCGACCCCTGAAAATCATGATATTGGCTTAAAATCCATGAGCTTGTTAAAAAATAATAAAGCTGGGGTTCTTCGTATATTTCCTTCCGGTTTTTGACCCTTTAGGAATCAAAACCCTTTCAATACCATGCCCTGTGTATGTGGCACCAGTTCTGGTGTGCACAGTCCAAGAAGAAATGTTGATAAATTGGAGAGGGTTCAAAGAAGAACCACAGGAATGATTAACAGGTTGGAAAACATGCCTTAGAATGAGAGGCCCTGGGATAGTCAATTACTTTTTTGTCAAGGTCCAGATTTCTTGGTCAAGGTCCAGACTCCAAAGAAAATAATAAAAAAATAATAAGGATAATAAGGAAATAAAAAGATTTCAGGGTCCGTTCAAAAGCATCTGGTGGTCCAAATTTGGCCCGCAGTCCACCCTGTTGACTACCTCTGCTCCAGGAGGTCGATCTGTTGCGTTCAACGAAAAGGAGATGAAGGGGTGACGTGATCCTAGTCTCTAAGTATCTACATGGGGAACAGAAATGTGACAATAGCGGGCTCTTCAAGCTCGCAGACAAAGGTCTAACAAAAGCTAGAAGTGGAAGACAGACAAATTCAGAGTAGAACTAAGGTGTACATTTTTTTTTAGCACTGAGGGGAATTAACCATGGCAACAATTTACCACAGGTCATTGTGGATTCTCCATGACTGGCAGTTTTTCAATCAAGGTTGGATGTTTTTCCGCAAGACCTGCTGTAGTTCAACCAGGGATGAATTCAGGGTAGCCCAATGGCCTGTGTTATAGAAGGCATAAATGATCACAATTGTCCTTTCTGCCCTTAGAATCTAGGAAGTGATGAAAAATTTCCAGATTTTCTCCACCACCATGAAGCGTAGAAATGTCATTTTTAAAAGAGAAATCACGTGACTCCAGGAGCCGGAGCCTTACGTGAAAAAAAACACCAACAGGGTGAGACTCGTTGGCTGAGCAATGTTAAGTCTTACATTCGATAGCGCTTCTCTGTTTGGCTGTTTGTAATGCAGTCATTTTTGAAAACTGCATCCGATCAATTCCAAAATGTCAGGGCCTATTCTAGGCGTCCGTTGGCAGAACGTCCTTTTGATGTGGGTGAAAATCATCAAACTGGAAAACCCGGATGTCTACTCAAATCAGGTCCTCAGAGACCTCGCTTGGGGCTGCGTGCGAAGGAAATTCTCCCGCCCTCCCGTGTTGCCTATACAGATCACAGGCAGTGAGAAGAAGGAGAAGTAAATCTCTAGCTGGGATGGTTGTGAAACAATCCTTCAAAATGTGACCCCAACTGTTACCAATGTAGCAACACTGCCTGAGTCTGCAGAGACCCTGAGCCCATCGCTCTGAGAAGGGGGTAACAGCCCTGAAAATAACGGACCCAGCAAGTCCTGCTTGAGTCTACAGAGAGCCTGAGCCCCATCCCCTGCCATGGGTCTCAGTGAGCAGCAGGAGAGAAAGCAGCAGGCTCGAATCACTCTGCCACCCAAACAGATACGCTCTGGCTTGCCTCTGGCAAGGAGTCGGGCCCTCCACTATTGCCCAGGAGGAAAGAGGATGCCGCTTATGTTCCTGGGGGTGAGGTAGCAGGCTCATGCCTCTTTGGGAGGTGAACTGCCACTGTACATGGGGTGGATCATGACCACTCTGGAGCCCCAGATCACCTTCATTCAGCCCTGCAGGGAAAGGCCGACGGGGGTAGGGATTGCTTCTGAAAATGTCTGAACAGCTGAGCCAGAGCTCGGCCAGCAGAAGTCGCAGCTGCAGGGAAGGATCAATTAGGAGGAGCGTGATTGCTCATCATTTCCTGCAGGGCGCAAGAGTGGAAGAAGTCAATGGATCAATGGG
Organism: Terrapene triunguis; assembly: GCF_002925995.2. Taxonomy (NCBI): domain Eukaryota; kingdom Metazoa; phylum Chordata; order Testudines; family Emydidae; genus Terrapene; species Terrapene triunguis. The sequence goes on from NW_020665102.1 coordinate 748,437, forward strand.
GGGGGGGGCAACGAAACCCACCGTCTGGGATCTCCCAAGCTGGCAATCACACCAATAGACATTGCGGCTCCTGCCAGAGGGAGGGCAGGCTAGGCTACCCACACAGGGACATCTGCTCCACAGAGACACTTGCAAAGAATAACCAGGCCCAGAGCGTGGGAAAGAAACATCTGTTCAGCACGCTGGGGACCACCCGGAGAAAGGGGAGGTTAGACAGGAGCCAGGCGAGGCTGGTGGTGGCAGGCTGTGAGCAGTGTAACCTCTGTGATGACTGGGCTCGTGCGATAATTGCTCAGTGGGTGTTTCTGTCTCAGTGAACGGCAGCCGGGCTCCCTGCCCACTGACCTGTGTCTGTCTGCAAAGAGACAGCTCTGTGAAGGGGGAAAAAAAAATCTCTCGCTGTTCAAAATGTGGCGAAGAGTCCTTACATCTCCCAGGCGTGCGTCTGTCTGGCTCACTATCTCTCTGTCTGCTCCCCACCGGCCATCTTTCTACCACCTTTCCAGGTTTTATTGCCACAAGGCAGCATCTGGCAGGGGACATTTTTGCTCCGATGTGCAAGACAAATGATGTATGTGAGATCCAAGACCCCAACCGAGACGAGAATATGTTTTCTGGCTGGGTGTGACGAGGAATCAACCCACTTTCTTGCCAGCCCCGGTCGTCCGAATATCCCAAGTCAGGCCCCCAGAATCATGTGATTGGCTTGAAAAATCATGAGACTTTTTAAAAATAATACATTTGGGGTCTTCTGATTGGCCTTGTGAGTTTTGAGCCGCTGTGGGGGTTTCAAGTTTTTTTTCCTCGCCAATGAGAGCTAGAAATGTATGATTATTTTTTTCTGTTTAAGCAAAAGCTGTGAGTCTCTCAGAATCACGTGACTCCGGGAGCTTTAAGAAAAAAACATCAACTATTGGCAAGGCTGAATGGAGCCTCACGATTCTCCCAGCTGGCAGGGAAGGCTGTGATATCGTCTCCATTTTGCAAATAAGGAAACTGCAGTCCGGAGAGATTAACAACCATCTTTTCAAGTGTCCTCTAATAATGGGATACTTGAGACACTTAGACCTGATTTTCAGAGGCTCAAAACTCCACAGGGAGCTGGGATTGCTGAGCACCTCTGAATAGCAGGCCCTAAAATCCTTAAATCTGTCCCCTAAGAATCGAGGCAATCAGAAATTTGGAAAAATCTTTGTGAGTTATTTGCCTACGGTCATACAATCAGTCCTTTCCCTGACACACAAAGTCATGCTTAGGAAAGAGGGTGCAGCGGTGATGTAAGATGTGGATATGGCAAGAGGATGTCACATGAATAATAATTCACTGACACAAAACTTAATTAACCTTAACTCTGCCTTCTTTCAGCAATGCCCGATTTGCCCATAATGCTCATGGTTGCACTGTGCCTTCCCAGATAGTGCGTGTAGGAAGATTCTGGGTCATACCAATGGTCCATCTAGCCCAGTATCCTCTTCCGACAGCAGCTGGTGTAAGATGCTTTGGAGGGAATGAACAGAACAGGGTAATTATCGAGTGATCCATCCCCTGTCAACCAGTCCCAGCTTCTGGGAATCAGAGGCTGAGGACACCCAGAGCATAGGGTGGTGACCCTGACCATCTTAGCTAATAGCCATTGATGAGCCTGTCCTCCATGAAGTTATCTAGTTCTTTTTTGAACCCAGTTATACCTTCACAACATCCCCTGGCAAAGAGTTCTACAGGTTGACTGTGCGTTGTGTGAAGAAATACTTTTGTTTGTTTTAAACCTGCTGCCTATTCATTTCATTGGGTGTCCCCTCGTTTGTGTGTTATCTGAAGGGGTAAATAACAGTTCCTTATTCACTTTCTCCACCCCAGTCATGATTTTCTAGACCTCTGTCATATCCCCCTTAACTTGTCTCTTTTCTAAGATGAACAGTCCCAGTCTTTTTAATCTCTCCTCATATGGAAGCTGTTCCATGTCCCTCATTATTTTTGTTGCCCTTCGCTGCACTTTTTCCAATTCTAATAGATGTTTTTTGAGATGGAGTGACCAGAACTGCACCCAATATTCAAGGTGTGGGCGTACCATGGATTTATGTAGTGGCATTATGATATTTTCTGTTTTATTATCTATCCCCTTCCTAATGGTTCCAGCATTCTGTTCACTTTTTTGAGTGCCGCGGCACATTGAGCGGATGTTTTCAGAGTGCTATTCCCAATGACTCCAAGATCTCTTTCTTGAGTGGTAACAGCTAATTTAGACCCCATCATTGCTGGGATTATGTTTTCCAATGTGCATCACTTTGCATTTATCAACATTGAATTTAATCTGCCGTTTTGTTGTCCAATCACCCAGTTTAGTGAGATCCCTTTGTAACTTTTCAGCTTTGGACTTAAGTATCTTGAATAATTTTGTATCATCTGCAGACTTTACCACTTCACTGTTGCGCCATTTTCCAGATCATTTATAAAAATGTTGAACAGCACTGGTCCCGGTACAGATCCTTGGGGGACACCACGATTTGCCTGTCTCCATTGTTAAGACTGTTTATTCCTACCCTTTGTTTCCTATCTTTTAACCAGTTACTGATCCATGAGAGGGCCTTCTCTTTTATCCCATGACAGCTTACTTTGTTTAAGACCCTTTGGTGAGGGTAGGGTGACCAGATGTCCCGATTTTATAGGGACAGTCCTGATTTTTGGGTCTTTTTTTCTTATATAGGCGCCTATTAACCCCCACCTTCGTCCCGATTTTTCACACTTGCTGTTTGATCACCCTAGGTGAGGGACCGTGTCAAAGGCTTTCTGAAAGGCCAAGTACAATATCCAATGGATCACCCTTGTCCACGTTTGTTGACACCCTTAAAGAATTCTAATAGATTAGTGAGGTATGATTTCCCTTTACAAAAGCCGTGTTGACTCTTCCCCACCATTGGGTTCATCTATGTGTCTGACAATTGCCTGGTACTGAAATTACTGTAATTTCCAGGAACTTTTCTGGAGCCTTTTTAAAAACTTGGCATCACATTAGCTATCCGCCAGTCATCTGTTAAAGAGGCTGATTTAAGTGATAGGTTACATACCACAGCTAGTAGTTCTGAAATTTCATATTTGAGTTTCTTCAGAATTCTTGGGTGAATCCCATCTGATCCTGGTGACTTATTACTGTTTAATTTTTCAATTTGTTCCCAAATCTCCTCTATTGACACATCAATCTGGGACAGTTCCTCAGATTTGTCACTTAAGAAGAATGGCTCAGGTGTGGGAATCTCCCTCATATCCTCTGCAGTGAAGACCCATGCGAAGAATTTATTTAGCTTCTCCGCAACAGCCTTGTCTTCCTTGAATGCTCCTTTAGCACCTCAGGCGTCCAGTGGCCCCACTGATTGTTTGGCAGGTTCCTGCTTCTGATATACGTAGAAACAACATTTTGCTCTTAGTTTTTGTGTCTTTTGCTAGTTGTTCTTCGTATTTTTTTTTTTTTTTGGCCTGCCTAATTATACTTTTACACTTGATTTGCCAGAGTTTATGCTCCCTTCTATTTTCTTCAGTAGGATTTGACTTCCAATTTTTAAAGGATGTCTTTTTGTCTCTATCTGCCTCTTTTTCTCTGTTGCTTAGCCATGCCGGTGGTTTTTTTTGGTCTTCCTACTGGCTTTTTTGTGAGGGGAGATATACATATAGTTTGAGCCTCTATTATGGTATTTTTAAAAAGTTTCCATGCAGCTTGCAGGCATTTCACTCTTGTGACAGTTCTTTTAATTTCCCTTTACTAGCCTCCTCATTTGTATGTAGTTCCCCCTTTTGAAGTTAAATAATACCGTGGTGGGTTTCTTTGGTATTTTCTTCCTACAAGGATGTTAAATTTAATTACATTACCGAGCGGTTCAGCTATATTAACTTCTTGGACCAGATCCTGTGCTCCACTTAAGACTAGATCAAGAATTGCCTCTCCCCTTGTGGGTTCTAGGACTAACTGCTCCACGAAGCAGTCGTTAATGGTGTCTAGAAATTTTATCTCTGCATCCCGTCCTGAGGTGACATGTTCCCAGTCAATAAGGGGATAGTTGAAATCCCCTATTATTATTGGATTTTCCCTGAGCATTTCACAGTCACTCAGGGAACAGGGCACGTGACAACTGTAGCAGAATTAAATGCCTTCTCTTTTCTAAGGCACAGCTTGTTTTTAGGTGATCTGTATCGAACAGGCCAATGATGGACATAAACTGAATATCCACCTCCAGGACCTCGCTAGAGATCTACCCAGGTGGCTCTCTCGGAGGCTAAATCCTTTTGGGTTTTGTCATGATGCCGATGCTGTTCTGAACAGGAGCTCCCTGTTCTGCGCTCACTGAGCCTACTCTCCAGAAACAACCCTAACTTGCTATATTTTACAATCCCGTAAGCAAAGCTGTCAGCTGTGGCTTCTTAGTAGGGATAAAGAGCAGCTGGTTAGCACCGGCACATCCAGATGCTGCCCAGCCTGGTGACACTGACTGTGGCCCGAGAGATTCCCCTCCTTCCTCTTTGGGGAATCGTGGTCCCTTTGAGCCACGGGGAAGCCCGGGGTCTAGTGCGCTGATAAAATGCAATTTGAAGGGCGAACGTGTCTCTTGGCTTGGACCTGCCAGGCTCTGTCACTTCAGGGAGAGTTCATCCCATCTGTGAGACAGACAGCAGTGAGGCAAGCCAAAAACGCCGGGAAGGGGGTCAAATGGTTTTGAGCTTGACTCCTGGACACCTCTGCCACCACCGACGAGCATCCCCCTTACAGCTAAGGCAGGCGTTGGCATGGAAAAGTGATGTTAGGGAAATGTTCTGTGTATTTTTAGCTGCTTTCGGGATGATTTAGCAACTGGAGACAAGGAGGAGAGCCAGCATCGCATAACCAGCCAGCTCTCCATGGACCTCAGCGTGGGAACCACTGCGCTAGGCACTTTACAGACCTGCAAAAGAGCCATGTGTCCTTGATTACTGCGATAGCACCGACTGGAATCAGAGCCCTGTTGTACAAACGCATAGTAAGAGACAGTCCCTACAATTGGAATAGACACGGCAGACTAACTGGGGGAGGGGAAATGAAGGTTTAAAATGAAGCTTGATAAATTGAGGAACGGGGTGATATGGCTGGGGTGGCCTGTGATAGCAGGAGACTGGACTTGATCCAGAAGATCACTTCCAGTCCAATATGTGTCCATGATCACCCAACAGGTGAGTGGCAGCAAATGGATTGGACCCCTAGACTCGGGGCAATTTACAATCTAACCTGGCACAAGCAGAATTTTCACAATCCGGGGCCTAGTCAGTCCTTCATTTCTTGGATGAGATGTGTCCTGGTTGACAAGCGCCAAACATGCAGACAAGGATGCAGTCTACAGACAAGATGCCAAAGAGTTGTCAGCTGAGGATGAATTTTTGGGTCCAGATTCAAATCCACAATCTAGAGGCAGATAAAACCCCTGTAGCCCAACCCTAATTATCTGAGCCATCCAGTTCCTTTATCCATAACCTATGCTTGGCAGCCGGTATCAAGCGGAATGCCCCAAGGGTCAGTCCTGGGGCCAGTTTTGTTCAATATCTTCATTAATGATCTGGAGGATGGCGTGGACTGCACTCTCAGCAAGTTTGCAGATGACACTAAACTGGGAGGAGTGGTAGATACGCTGGAGGGTAGGGATAGGATACAGAGGGACCTAGACAAATTAGAGGATTGGGCCAAAAGAAACCTGATGAGGTTCAACAAGGACAAGTGCAGAGTCCTGCACTTAGGAGGGAAGAATCCCATGCACCGCTACAGACTAGGGACTGAATGGCTAGGCAGCAGTTCTGCAGAAAAGGACGTGAGGATTACAGTGGACAAGAAGCTGGATATAAGTCGACAGTGTGCCCTTGTTGCCAAGAAGGTTAACGGCATTTGGGGCTGTATAAGTAGGGACATTGCCAGCAGATTGAGGGACGTGATCATTCCCCTCTATTCGACATTGGTGAGGCCTCATCTGGAGTACTGTGTCCAGTTTTGGGCCCCACACTACAAGAAGGATGTGGAAAAATTGGAAAGAGTCCAGCGGAGGGCAACAAAAATGATTAGGGGGCTGGAGCACATGACTTATGAGGAGAGGCTGAGGGAACTGGGATTGTTTAGTCTGCAGAAGAGAAGAATGGGGGGGGGGGTTGATAGCTGCTTTCAACTACCTGAAGGGGTTCCAAAGAGGATGGATCTAGACTGTTCTCAGTGGTACCAGATGACAGAACAAGGAGTAATGGTCTCAAGTTGCAGTGGGGGAGGTTTAGGTTGGATATTAGGAAAAACTTTTTCACTAGGAGGGTGGTGAAGCACTGGAGTGGGTTCATAGAATCATAATCATATCATAGAATCATAGAATTATAGGGTTACCTAGGGAGGTGGTAGAATCTCCTTCCTTAGAGGTTTTTAAGGTCCGGCTTGACAAAGCTCTGGCTGGGATGATTTTAGTTGGGGGTTGGTCCTGCTTTGAGCAGGGGGTTGGACTAGATGACCTCCTGAGGTCCCTTCCAACCCTGATATTCTATGATTCTATGATTGCTTGGGTGTTCAGCATACCCTTAAATATAGCTGTTCTGCTTTTTAAAAATGGCGGGCAATCTTGCACGTATTTTTAAAATTTATTTACGCACTTTTAATAGAAGGGTCTTTCCAAAAGAAGCTGCTTTGGAACGACCCTTTGGTTGATCTACCTGGGACTTTCCAGTAGAAATGGTCACACAAAAGGAAATGAAGAATGAATCTCTCATCTGCTAGACCAGTGGTAGCCTGTCGTTGGAAAAAGAAAAACGGCCCAACCATCGAGGAATGTTTCAAAGAAATATTGGAGATTTGTGGTTATGGAAAAATTAACATACCAATTATGTATCCAGCAAAGTAACAGAGGACAGATAGATACTTCGATATCTGGTTATCTTTTATTCAATACTCAAAGTACATTCATTTGCCAAAAAACAAAACAAAAAAAAGCACACCTGTTCAATTTTTTTGAATATTAACATTAGATAGACATACCTCGTTATTGGTGCTTTCTCTGTAATAGAGTGACACCTTGTTAAATAAAAAGATCAGATGACTATATTCCGGTGTAATGTCTCTTGAAACAAAACCTAACTGTTGTGATGATTGTCTTGATTTTGATATTTACGTGGCAAGGATTTGTAAACTTCTTAAAGTTCCCTAAATAAATAGTTTAAAGAAGAAGAAGAAGCTGCTGCTCTGATCTTTCTGATGGTATTAATACTTAACATTTCTAGAACATCTTTACAGCCAGGTCCTCAGCTGATGTAAACCCACATAGCTCCATCAAAGTCAGTGTAAGTAACCAGTTTACACCATCTGAGACATCAACCTTTAATCTTCAGTGCACTGCATTACTGCCTAATTAATCCTCACCACGACACCCGTGTGTATTGTTACAGGTGAGTAATTATCATCATTTTTGTTTCACAGAGAGGGGAACGGTGCCATAGAGGGGCAGAGTGTTAGAGCCAGGGGTTAGAATGACGCACACTCCATGCGGAGAAGCAAAGCGGCATCTACCCGTTTCCCCAAACCTGGGCACATCCTGGAATTTTTCCAGCTCACGGTTTGACAACCTTTCCAAAGATATATTTTTTTTTTAAATTTCCAAAATAAAAAAAAACATATACTGTATTTATATGGAAACCAAGTCCCAGAACAGTACACTGAACTACCAAAGTAAGCTCACATCTATATGGTAACATTAATGTGCCATTTTTGTCAGCCTTAAAATCCACCCCTGTACAGAAGGCGAGGCCATGGCCTACGCACCCGTTAAAGCCTACTGCAAGTGAGTGACTGCTCTGTTTACTATCAGCTGGAGTGCATATGACCCTGAGTAGCTCCACAGTAGAATTACTCGCTGTAGTAAATGCCATGGTACTAAATCCTAAGCCAGAATTCACTTACAGTTCTTCAGGCCCCAGTCAAAATCTTAGCCCCGTTATGCTGGGCGCTGCACATGTATGTAGCAGAAGAGGCTCGTTCATGTGTGCAAAAATGTCCCGTCACTGCCAAACTCCCATTAACTGCACCGGGGTCAGCATTTTGCCCTCTGGTTCTTTAGGGTTGAACGTGGCATTCCCCCATTGTTACAGGTCACCACACAACTTTAACATGTTATTAAAGAGGGGAAAAAAGCGTCGATATAGAAAACCAGCGGGGAAGAGGCCAAGGCCATGGCAGTCATCTTGAAAGATTTTCCCAGTGCAAACAGAGGCCGTTCCCTTGGGGGAAGTGCTGTCTGGGTATGGCCGTCTCGGCTCTTTGATCCTCTTGCAAGACAAAATGCGGTGGGCGAACCATTCTGATAAACACTACGACTTCTCTGTTAGTGACATGTTATGTTTCTTCAGTGGTCTCCCTCTGACAGTTGCTGAGCTACAAAGAAACATTCAACAGAGATGAGACACGGGGGGGGGGGGGGGGAACACCAAAAAACAACACAACCCACCAAACCGTTCCCTGGGTAATATAGACCAAGCCACAAACAGCCAGGGTCAAGTTGAAGAAGAGTTTCTTTTGTTGTCAGAAAATTTGTGTTTTGCTCTCAGTGTGTATCTTTTTGTTTTTGAACAATATGATAATACCACACTAACCACCCTGCAAATATATTAAATTGGCAGCTTTGAAACCAGATGATCAGATGCCCCTTTCATTTCTTCCCCCTTCGCAGCAGCTAACCAGAGGACGAAATAAGTCAAAGATCATGAAATCAACTGCCACAAAAAAGCCCTTGTCTATTGCATTTTAAAGCCAAAGAGAACAACCCCAACCCACCCCTTTCGCCTCCAAATTCGTCCAGAACCATTGGCTTCTAGCACCGCCAGGGAACTGTTTCAACATGAATGAATGGGATCAGCGCCCATGCTTCTGAGGGCTGTAGGGGGTGTTGGATTAAATTTAAAAGGCACAGAGGGAAACGTTTGGTTGGCAAGCCGTGTTTCCCTGCAGGCGATGGGCATATCCTATGTGGGTATTTATGACTATTCTGCAGGGGGAATGGAGCTGAGAATTAAACAGAATTCGTAGTGGTGTGCATGCAAATCCGAACCCTTTCCTACCGGATTTAACACCACAATTCATAGAAATACAGCACGTATGGCTAGGTTACGATTATGAAAATTATGACTACAGTTGTAATGCTGGGAGTTCTGCCTGGGTTAAAATTGCACGATTCGGTCCTGTCCTCTAATGGTCACCTATCTCAAATTCCTAACATTTTTTTTCAGATAGGTTCCCCAGAAATGTTGTCCCAGGAGGCTGGCTACCTCTGACAAAAAATGCCATGGGGACTTTAGAGTTCAAAAGTCTTGTCTAGAACAGGCTTTATCCAGAAAATAGTTACTGTGGTTCTCTAATCATATCAGTCTCTTCTGGACTTAAAATCTATGAATTTTTCTCTCCTGGAATTGACAGTTGTAGAGAGAGATCATAGGGGAGAAAAATGAATAATCACACTTTCCCTGTAAATACTGAAGAGAAATTCTTCCTCCACCCAACCCTGGATTGTAATTGTATTTGCTTCTTCCAGGCATCAGAGTATTTGAAAATCAAAAAAGTGTAGAGGAGGGCTGTGGTGTTTCATACACCTCTACCTCGATATAACACTGTCCTCGGGAGCCAAAAAATCTTACTGCGTTATAGGTGAAACCGCGTTATATCGAACTTGCTTTGATCCGCCAGAGTGTGCAGCCCCGCCCCACCCCGGAGCACTGCTTTACCGTGTTATATCCGAATTCGTGTTATATCGGGTAGCGTTATATCGGGGTAGAGGTGTATTGTGCTGACACGCTTAACTGTTCCCATATTTAGAAAGGATTTCTCCATTTGCCTTGTGGTTTGATTAGCAGTCTCTTTTATTTTAATATACAGAAAATGAAACAATCAGGGGAATAATATGCCTGAGAAGGAAAACAAAAGATGGTTTAAAAACAAATACAAGTAGGGAACTCCAGGATCTATTAGGATCCTCAGTTAGGCCCTGATCCTACAACTGAATCTGCTAGCATAGACCAATGCAGGATTGGGGCTTTTATTTTATCTGCTATATTTTTTGAGTTGGTGAGGATAGTCCTAGAAACCTAGATGCATTTGAAAAGAAGATGGAATCAGAACAGGACTGCGTCCCTTATTCCTGAAGGAGGGGTTCCCCAGCTTTTATTGGTGGGGTGTGCAGGTGGGGAAAAGGTATTTGAAATGCTGGTATTTTAAAGTTACAGGAGACTGTATTCCTTCGACATTTACTTTAGGAGCTCCCTGATTTTAAGGGACACAACCAAGCAGCTGATGAGAAGAAAAAAAAAATTAAGCTTGGAATTCCCCAGCTCTAGGTCCAATTCTGTTCCTATTTCAGTTGCAAAACTCCCCCATCATCCTCATTAATATCGAAGGTCCGAATCTGCAAACAGTACATGTGGGAGCAACTTTACCTGGGTGAGTAATCCCAAAGTTACATATGTCTGTAACATCTGCAGGATCGGGCTCTGTGAATGAACACCCCGGTTGTATTTAGGGCCTAAGGCGGCACATGCTGACTATACACGTTGTTATGGGGACTACCCACTGTAATAAACATTGGACAGGATTACTGAACGCCTATCACGCAATCACTAGGCACCGCAAGCGTGTTGAGTCGCAGGTATGAAGCCAGTCACAGGATCAGGGCCCCTAGAGAGTACTGTATCCCTTATATTTTTAGGAGCACCCCAATTCCAGTTGCATTTTGGGGGTGGCTGTCAAGAACCTAGATGGGTTTTGTGTTCCGGCTACAAGTTTAAGAAAAAATCCCCCCCTCAAAAGCGGGAGCTTAAAAGAAAAATAAAATATGGTACAAACAATTATAACATTTTGTTCCCCAATTTTATGTGGGTGTGTCCTGGGTGAAAAGTTAACAACGAAACAAAAAAGAAAGGACGGTGTTTTTTAATAGAAAAGCGGGGGGGGGGGGATCTCGTTCTTTTTTTTTTTTTTTTTTTTTTTGGTGAGTGTGTGTGGAAAACCTTCTTGAAAAAGATATTAAGGAAAAGACAGAGTTAAATCTGTCCTCAAGATGCAATTCACCGAATTTGGACCATGTATTTAAATTCTTCCCCCCTCCACCCCCTTGGTTCTTCTTCTCTTGCCTTAAGCCTAAAGAAAGAAAGAGAAAAAAAAATACACCACTCTCTTCTGAAGTATTTAAAAGTAAGAAAGGAAGAAAAAAAATGAAAGGGCCCCCCTTCTCTTGTCTCTCGCATGCACTAGTAAAGCAGGCAAAAAAAAATTATATATATATATATATATATAGTGTTACTAGTATGGAACTAGTTAACCTTTAACAATTTATGCTGATGTCACACTGAGCATGAGTACTGATTAATCCCAGCCTTTTCTGTCCCCCCCCCCCCGAAAATATTTTTATTGAGGGAGGTGGGGGGGGGGGAAGTATAAGAAAAAAGAAATAATTTAGAGCAGCCATCTTTGCTTTATGCAGAAATCTTTCTCTTTCAGTTCCCCCCCAGTGCCAGGAATATACAAATATTGTTCATCTATGCAATGAGCTGAGAGATTCAAACAAGCAACAATAAGGAGAAAAATTAAGGGGGGGGGGATCTTTTTGTTGTTGTGGTTGTTTTGGATTGATTTTTGGGGGGGGGCTGTTTTTTTTTTTGTTAACCTCAAGGAAGAGGTGTGTGTGTGGTGGTGGGGGGTGACTTAAAAATCAAGCCAGCCATTTTGTTTTTTTTTTTTCAATAAAGGGGTGGGGGGGTTTTTTTTTTTCCCTTTTTTTTCCCTCCTGGGGGGGGTCTGTTTTAAAAATAATTTAAGGGCGGCCATTTTTGTTCCTTGCTCTTGTGGCAAATATTATGCTGAGCTGCCCCCTCAGAATTTAAATATATTTTAAACTTCTCTCTTCCTCTCCCCCCCACTTTTATATTTTTAAAGGGGGGGAGGGGAAAAAGTTAAGAGTTTTTTTTCCCTCTCTTTTTTTTGAATTCATGGGACTTTTTCATGCAGTTCTTTTTTTTTTTTTTGTGACTGAGGTGATCTGAACGGGGGGGAGAGGGTTTTTGTGTGTTGTTGAAGGGGGGTTGTTCCCCCCCTTCTCTCTCTGTGTGTGTCCCTGCCCCCCCCCAGCACCACCATGGCTTCCCCTCTGAGGGAGGACGAGGAAGAGGAGGAGGAGATGGTGGTGTCTGAGGTGGAGGGGGATGAAGAAGAAGAGGAGGAAGAGGAGGAGGAAGAAAGAGCAGGGGACAACAGCCCAGGCGACATATTCCCGCCTGCTGCTGCTCCACTGGCACCAGCACCAGCAGCATCAACTCCACCAGCAGCTGCGGCTCCTCCAGGTAAACAAGCCCCCTTCCCTCCGAGCAGGGCGCCAAAATACCCCCCTCCCCCTCCAACGGCTTTGGAACTTTCGGGGGGTGGGCATTGTTTGTAAACAACCAACGGCTGTGGAACGTTGAGGGGCCGAGAGTTCTGACTTCCGAGGCTTCCCCCCCCGCCGCGCGCGCGTCGCTGCCCAACGGTTTTGGAACGTTGAGGGGCCGAGAGTTCGCGGCACCCTCCTCCCCCCACCCCCCCGCTGCCCAACGGCTGTGGAACGTTGAGGGGCCGAGAGTTCACCCCCGCCCTCTTCCCCCCCAGCAGGCGCGCACGCTGCCCAGAGGGGAGAGTTTCCAGCCCCCCCCTTCCCCTCTTTGGATCGTTGACGGGCCGAGAGTTCCGCCCCCCCCCCGCTCCCATGCGCCCGCGCTGCCCAATGGCTTTGGAACGCTGAGGGGCCGAGAGTTCAGCCCTCCTCCCCCCCGCGCGCGGCTTAACGGCTTTGGAACGTTAAGGGGAACCCCGAGAGTTTCTACCCCCTCGCGCGCGCTGCCTAACGGCTTTGGAACGTTAAGGGGGACCCCGAGAGTTTCTACCCTCTCGCGCGCGCTGACTAACGGCTTTGGAACGTTGAGGGGGCCCCCCGCCTTTCGAACGTTCAGGATAGGGGAGGGGTACGGGCAAGCCCCCCTCGACTTGGTTTTCAGGGCCCCTCCCCCACCCGAAGTGGCCTCAGTGGGGCCCAATGCGCCTCCATGGATTCCAATAGAGAACAGGATCGCCCCCCCCCCCCCCCCATGTGGGGTGGCCCTGATTGCTTGGCAACACAGCCCCCCTTCACCCTTCTCCATTAAAGCCCTGGAGGCTGCCCTCAAAGTGCTCCCCCACCCCCTGCCAGCTCCTGTGAGGTGGTGAGCACCCCCAGAGTTGAGGGGTTTCCCCAGCCCCAAAGACAGGGGGCAGTTCTGGCAGTGGCGGTGGAGGAGCAACAAGATGGGACCCCTGGGGTCAGTGAGGGGGCGGGAGTAGAATAGGGTTTGTGGGGTCAGCGGGTGCTTGGCTGGGGGGAAGCTTGGCACCTGACGGGCAGGACTGGGCCCGCTGGGCATTGGTGGGAATGTGGGGTGACTGGTGCCTGGCGGGCAGGATGGGGCCTGCTGGGCATTGGGAGAGGGGGGTAATAGGTGCCTGGTGGGCAGGATGGGGCCCCGTGCTTAGCAGATAGGGAGGGCACCTGGCAGACAGGACAGGGCACATGGGGTCCATGGACAGGGAGGGAACCTCGAGGGACCAGCTGATGGCATTTGCCAGCGGGCTGGGAGAGCGCTTTGGTGCCCTTCAGCATCAGATCAGCTGGAACGAGGTGGCGTGGGGGGTCAGTAACCTGTGGGGCGTGGCCTGCTGGCATTAGGGGCGGTAGGTGGCATTTGGCCCTCTGACTAGTGGTGGTCTCCAGGGGATGTAATCTCAGGGTGTAGGGAGCAGATGGGGCCAAACACCCAACCCGACTCAGTGCCCTGCGGGATGGGCCGCCTCCGGTACGATGCAGGGGAGAGCGTTGGACTCTGTGCAGGGTGAGGACGTATTGGGAGAGCAAGTGGCTCCGCTGTCCATGGGACATCGCCACGGTGGTTACCTAAATTTGGATGTGGTGGTCTCTGGTGGGGTGGGGGTCAGTAGCCACAGCTTGTGTGTAGGGGACTTTGCACCCCTCTTGATAGCGTTACCTCACCTGTGATGGGAGTAAAAGGTGCCTTAAGGGATGGGGCTAATTGCCCTCAACAGGAGTGGACGGGGTCAGGGCCAGGTTGGTGATGGTGGGAGTGGAGGGTGATGTGAGGACAGGGTTAATGGGCTGCGGTGGCAGTGGATGAGATCAGGGCCAGGTTGGCGATGGCGAAAGCGGAGGGTGAGGTCAGGACAGGGTTAATGGGCTGCGGTGGGAGTGGATGGGATCAGGGTCAGGTTGGCGATGGCGAGAGCGGAGGGTGAGGTGAGGACAGGGTTCATGGGCTGCCGTGGGAGTGGGTGGAATTAGGACCAGGTTGGTGTTGGCGGGAGCGGAGGGTGAGGTAAGGACAGGGTTAATGGGCTGCGATGGGAGTGGATGGGGTCAGGGCCAGGTTGGCGATGGCGGGAGTGGAGGGTGAGATGAGGAGAAGGTTAATGGGCT
>NW_020665102.1:762956-780267 GCF_002925995.2 Terrapene triunguis
GCGGAGGGTGACGTGAGGACAGGGTTAATGGGCTGCGGTGGGAGTGGATGGGATCACGGCCAGGTTGGTGATGGCGGGAGCGGAGAGTGAGGTGAGGAGAGAGTGAATGGGCTACGGTGGGAGTGGATGGATCAGGGACAGGTTGGCGATGGTGGGAGCGGAGGGTGAGGTGAGGACAGGGTTAATGGGCTGTGGTGGCAGTGGGTGGATCAGGGCCAGGTTGGCAATGGCGGGAGCGGAGGGTGAGGTGAGGACGGTTAAGCGGAAGGCAGGGTAGTAGGTGGGGTCAAGACTAGGGTGAATATGGCGGGGACCTTTTGCGATATGACTCAAATGCTGTGTTTTGCGAGTTTACCTTCACTTCAGTTGTTGCTCTAAGTCCAGTCCGTATTCCCCCTGTATAACTGACCTGCTCCCTGTTCTGTGGCACCCATTATCTTGGTATCGGAGTCCTGCATGGTTTAAAAAGCAAATTTTAAATGTCAATGAAATCACAGGGATGTAACCAAAGGGTGTTGTCCGTTAAAATTGGAGAGTATTTTCCTGCTGCCAAACAAATCTCTACCCAGATTCGCTTCGATTTGCTCTCCCTTATTTAGAAAACCTCAGGCGTGGGGGGGAAGGACGCTTAAGGAATCGAAGGAGCAGAGAAATAAGGAAGTGTGGGCGTAAGATCGCACCGGTTCTCCCTCTCCCTTTATCGTTGGCATAATTATTAATTTATTTCTATTACAGTAACACCCGGATGCCGTAATCATGGATCAAGGCCCTGTTGTCCTAGACTGTGGGTACCTGCCTAACAAATAGATGGTCTGTCGCCAGAGTTTACAACCTAAGGCTTCAGCCTTCCAAAGACTTGTCATTTGCCGTGCGTCACGTGAAAGACGTGCAAGTCTTTTGCCTTCGTCTAAATGGACAATCTCTGCCCCAATCCTATTATTCTCAGCAGTAGGGTCTTTCCGCACATTGATTGGTCATAATGATCAGTGCGTCAAGAGAGAAAAGTATGCTTATTAGTTTCAGCCTTGTAGGAAAAGGATTTGTGACTTGAAAAAAAAAAAAAGTGTGTGTGGGGGGGGGGGAATAAAGTCAATATTTTTCTGTCACCAAATTTGATTTCCAGGTCTCCAAAGTCACTTTGCTTTCTCTTGATTTAATAAATGCTTTAATTTTAATGTTGGGCCAGGGGAGTGGAAAGACAGCTGTCTCCCCCGACCTTCTTTCTTAGCATTCCCTGAGTGACTGAAACACGTGATCGCTACGTATAGAAAAAACATGTTCTGTAGTTTTGAAGCATGGGGCCTGGTCTACGCTGGGGTGGGGGTCGATATAAGATACGCAACTTCAGCTATGGGAATAGCGTAGCTGAAGTCGACGTATCTTATTTCGACTTACTTCCTGTCCTTACAGCGCGGGATCGACGACTGCGGCTCCCCCGTCGACTCCGCTACCGCCGCTCGCCCTGGTGGAGTTCCGGAGTTGACGGGAGCGCATTCGGGGATCAATATATTGCGTCGACGTGATATATCGATCCCCGATAGATCGATCGCTACCCGCCGATCTGGCGGGTAGTCTGGACGTACCCTAAGTGTCTGATCCTGGAGACGCTTGGGTGGGTAGCTTTGCTCATGGAAGTAGTCCCATTGGCTTCAGAGTGTGAGTCAAGTTCCTTGTGTTGTGTGTTACATCGTGCCCGGAAGATGTGTGGCTTGAGATCTTCATTCAAATCCTGCCTCTGCCAGTGGCCTTGCTAGGTCACCTTGGGCGAACCGCTTCCCCACCCCGTGCCTCGGTTTCCCCCTCTGTGAAATGAGGCTAAAGATACTGTTGACTTGCTTTGGAAAGTGCTTTGAAATCTACTGAAGAAAATAAATAAGAGCTGGGGATAATTATTATATGAGAAAGTGGAGGAAAGATTTGCAGGTTTACGACCTAACACGTGTGGCTAAGTTAAAGAAAGGCAAAGATGATTCCCCATTGTGAATACTGATTTTAAAAAAAATTAACACTAGAGAGGGAGAAAAACAATCACTTTATTTTCTCTTGATCAAGAAAAGCCACTTTCAGTGAAAAGGAAAAGAAGTGTGTGTGTGTGTGTGTTTAAGCTCCAGGATTTAAAATAGAGTCGTGTGTGTGTGTGTGTGTGTGTGTGTGTTTTTAAGCTCCAGGATTTAAAATAGAGTCTCCTCTTCCCCGCTTTTCAAAATGGTCAGAAATCGATGTTTCCGTTTTAAAAGCAGCGTTGCTTCATCACGAAAACGGTGTCCCCATAATCTTTAAATCTACCTCCCGATTCTCCACCTGTAACATTGAGACGCTTAAGCGAAAGAATCCAGAACCGTTCATAAAATGACCGTATGGCCTTGCTTTTTGCTTATTTGTATTCAAGTACAGGCTGCTGAGCAGAGATCAGGGCCGCCTTGAGCTAGGCCTTGTATTGAGTAGGCGCCGATCCTGCAAGGCTTTTCAGCATTTATGATGAAAATCCTGGCTGTGTTGAAATCAGTGGGGATTTTGCCTTTGTCCTCAATGAAGCCAGAATTTCGGCCATAATTTTTTGACTTCCAAACTCCTCCAGACCAGGAAGGTAGAAGATCACAGGTTGATTGTTTTTCCCAGAGCCCTGAAAACATCCGAACTCTGGTGCTGATTCTGGAAAGACTTAAACATGTGCGTAACGATGTGGACAGCTAAAGTCACTGATCGAAGTGGGACTCCTTGTGTGATCAGAATTAAGCACCTGATTAAGTCTTCGCAGGATTGGGTACCTGCAGGATGTAACACCGTGGTGTCCGCTTCGACGCTAGTCTAAGAAGCAAGTTCCTGATTTGAAGAGGTGCTGAAGGCTCACCATTTGTACTGAAGTCTGCTGGACCTGCAGGTGCTCAGCACCTTTGCAAATCAGACCACTAAAGTTGGCAGGGGGGTGCTTTATAATTACTCCCCCCAAAAGGGGCACTTTAAGTAGTATTTCCATGTAAAACAACCACATGGAAATTCTTACAGGATCTGAGAAACGAGGGGATACGTTTAGCCCCTGATCCTGTGATTGATGACGGATCCAGCTGGAGGATTGGCGGCCTTGGTTGCTTTCCAGCGTGAAATCTCTTCCAACGTAGCTGTCCCCTCTCCTGAGTAGGGCACTGGGAACACCATCAGGTTTCCTTGGCAAGAGTTTTCCTCACATTGGTCCTAAAGCGGCGGCTAATCCAGCTCATCGTCTGAAATTCGGGAAGGTCTCAGTAACCTACCTACTCCTGCACTGGGTCTCTGATCTCTCCCAGCCCCCCTGCATTTCCTTGTCAGCTGGTGTCCCTGTGGATTTATACCCGATAACAGACTATTCTCTGAGGGTGAAATTTGCAAAGGGGCTCCGCATCCTACCTGGGAACAAGGGGGAACAGGTGGGCTTTACGCACTTCTGAAAATCTGCCTGCTTCAATCAATTGCTTAACGGGGGACCTGAGCGCTTTCTGAAAATCTCCCTCATAGCCTGTATTTAATTTGGCAGAGTTCCCGAAGTGCAGAATCCCTCCCTGACTGGCGAATTTCTACCTTGGGGACAATGATTTTTAAAGCCACTGTTAAAAATAAGAAGGACATATTCCCCTGCCCCAGTGGAAATGGCCTCTGTTAACTGCCGTAGATAAAGGATCTGTTCTTGGTTTGCTTGTCTTTTGTTTAAATTTAAATATGCAAGTGGGGTGGAAAAGACATCTGTAGTGAATGAGATGAAGATTCTTGAGTCTTTCTTTGTTTCGGGTTACGGTGAAATAACTCTTGATTTCTGGTTTTAGTTAAATCTCCATCCCCGCCATCCCTTGTCGCGTTATATAATATCTATGTGTGTGCATGTATTTTATATATTATATATATATATATAATTTTTTTTCCAAGGTAGGGAGTGAAATGTCACGTGTGTGGAAATTTCTAGTTGATTGCCTGCCAAAATACCCATCTCGGCTGCGCATGTGCATCAATATTATGATTAGGGCGGGGGGGGGAGAATCTGAAAGGGGGGAGGGGGGGAAAAAAAAAAAGAAAAGATTGATGGCAGGATTAGAAATTGACGGGATTGAGGGGCGGTAAGGAGGCACCGCGGCCTGCCCCGCTCCCCTCGGCTTTGTGAATTACATCCCACCGGGAACTGAGCAGCGGCTGAATGCAACCAGGTGATTCAAACCCAGAGGGCTGAAGAGAGAATGTGGTATTGTCAGAAGAAACGGGGACCTAGCCAGATGCGTTCGACAGAAGGGGCTGGCGGCTGAGCCGGGCTCCGGCAGGAATCTAGGCGGGGAGGGGGCGAAGCCGAGTCCACCCCCTTGGCTGCGCCTCCGTTTTTATTTTATTTTTATTTTTTTGCATTTTGATTTGCAAGGCAAAAGAGCTGGTGGTGTCAGCGTACGGGGTGTGTGCACGCCTGCGGGTGTGTGTGTGTGTGTGTGTGTGTGTCAGAGGGCTGTGTTGTCATTTCTAACCTAGCAAGACATCCCCTGTCGAGGTGACTGGCATCATCTGATGGGTCATTCCTCTCTGTGCTGCTGAGTTCATGTTTGCCTTGCAGCTGGCCAATGTCTCTCTCCCGTGGCCAGCCTGCTGTGTGAAGTTGCCAAAGGATTATTAGATGAGGAATCCACCCCGAGTAGGTGGTCGGCAGGCTCCTGCATAAACCAGTGCATTTGTCTTGTCTTCCCTGAGGTTGTTTTTCCCCCCTCCCTCCCCCCCCCACAGGCCAGGGAAATCCATTATCTTCTTTTGTAAATTCAGGCTCACCAAGGCCTCGATCATCCAGCAAGTGGGACCCACTCAGATGCTTTGTTAGTTCGGGGCCTGCGGGCGAAGACGCGGCGGTGTGAATTTAGAGCCGGTGAAGGGTATTAGTTTGGGATCCCGGAGCGGACAGGTACAGTGGGATCAGTGTGCTTAATCTGTGACCTAGAGGACCCTCTCCGCGGGCTTGAGCCGTGACCCCGTTTAGTTCTTGACCTCTGTCAAAAGACAGCCAGTTAGTGCCAGCTGTGATTTATGCGGCCGCCTGCCCCACGGGGAGCCAGGCTAAGAACCCGCCAGCTTGTAGGGTCACTGAACAGCCGTCGGATAACGACGCGGGCTTGATTTGGACGGATGAGCTAGAGGAGAAAGGCTCTGCATGCCGGGGAGGAAACTCCCGATCCGGGAGACGGACGCGCCGGTGTCTGATCCTGTCTGTCCCGGGCAGGAATTTGGAGCAATCAAATTTTTTAATTGCTCCGCTCCAGCTCTGTGCATAAAACCTACTGGTCCACGCTCCAGCTCTGGGCTCCGCTCCAAAGCTCTGGTCCCGGGGGCCCTGAGTCCCTTACAAACATCCTGACGGCTCTGTGGGGAAGGGACATGTTGTTATCCCCAGAACTGAGGGCCACAGGGATCGATGTTTTTTTGGTGCCAAAATCCCATTAATTCCAAATGCCTGTAAAAATCTGGGTCTCGGTGACTTAGCCAGGGTTGTATCAGAAGTCTGTGTTGGGAATTGAACTCAGATCTTCTGAGTCGTAGTCAAAAGCTTTACCCGCAAGACCCTCCTTCCTCTGCTTAAACCTGACTTTTAGGGGTCTGTCCTGTAAAGTGCTGAGGGCCTTTGGCTCACGGCAGGAAGTGCTCCCTGCTCAAGGTGTAAGGCGGGGAGTTGGGGCGCTTGGAGCTATGGAACAGTTTGAATCCAGCCCAGGTGCCATTGGGGTGTCCACCAGTGGCGTGCGGGGAAGCGCGGACTCACCTCTCCGTTGTTCTCTAGTGTCTCAGTTTTTGTTTAAAAAAAACCCAACTCTATCAGGGAGGGGAAGGGGACAAACCTTGACAATGTGAGGTGAGTGTAACTGACTCCTGAATTTGCAGAGAGCCTGCGCCCATTGGTCTGAGAGAGGGGAGCTGCCCCACGTGCAAGCGACGCTGCCTTCTTACCATATGCACAACATGCTGCGGGTGGGGGGTGACCAGGATTCATCACCGAATTTGGTCCGGTGGTTGGCTCATTAGCTTCCTCAGCCCAGGGAAGCGCGCGACGGGAACGGTGATCTATGCTCCCCAGTGATGGCGCCTGGGGGGACAGCTCAGTTAGGAAATGGATAGCTCAGTGGTTTGAGCAGTGGCCTGCTAAACCCAGGGTTGTGAGTTCAATCCTTGAGGGGGCCATTTAGGGATCTGGGGCAAAAATCTGTCTGGGGATTGGGCTTGCTTTGAGCAGGGGGTTGGACTAGATGGCCTCCTGAGGTCCCTTCCAACCCTGATATTCTATGATTCATTCCTTTATGACAGCCGTACGGTGGCCCGTTGTGGGAAGCTAGTGCAGCGTTCTCAAAAGTCCCACCCGAAAGCCTGTGTCAGACGAAGTGGTTGTAATGCCCCTTCTGGCCTCCAAAACGGACTCCAGGGCCCCGTCGCTGGCCATCCCAGCATTGAGGCCTGGCTGGGTTGTGCCTGTGTCTGTTTGCTAATTATCTTCTGTCCCCGGGGCTGCCAATCTGGCAATTTCACTGACACCAAATTAAAAAAAAAAGAATCAAAACCCCATCGCCCTATGTGCGAGGAATTTGGCTGAGCGTTGGTGGCTGGGATTCTGGTCTCGCTGGTTTGAGCGTGGGTTTTCTAGAGGCGATGCTAGATGTTCTGCATTAGTCACGCTTGGGGAACGTTCCCCCACGGTCTCCAGTCAAGCAGGTGGAGAAACGGCTCACGGGGCTGGACGAAGCGTGAGAATGGCTGTCTAATTGCTGTTCAGCTGGCTGTCTTGTGACATTAGCAAGGCCTTGTTACGTCTGGCCTCCCTGAGCTAATCAGAGCTTCTGCGGAAGAGAGCAGACCGTTAAACAGCTGTCCAAAAAAAGGTGCAGAGGGACCCATTCACACCAGCGGAGCAACTCCTGATTGACATTGGGGTGAGTGAGAAGAGAACAGGGAGCGTGCTGCACCCCACAAGCTCTGTCTTATTTTGCCGGTATGCTGAGGACGGCGCTGCAAATCTCTTGCGCCATTTCCTGATTTCCTTAAATCCTCAGCTCCCAGAGTCATGTGATTAGGTGAGACTTTCAGCTGTGGTTGTTTGAAAATAGCAAGTTGTGACCTCTCTGGGTTGTGGGGGAAAGCTTGAAAACATAAAACCGGGCGGGGGTGGGAGGAACCCTGGATTTATTATTTATTTTTTAAATCTCAGGATTATTATTATTTTTTTTTAAGTCGACCTCATGATTTTCTTTGCGGCCTGACTCATGGCTTTTGAAGGCTTCGGCTTGGCAGTGTCCAGTGGATTAAAAAAAAAATCCCCTTTTCCCAAGGTCTGGCTTCTGTCATTCATACTACCCTGAGCCACAGGCGAGGGAGCCAAAATCTCTTTCCTCTGCTCTTCGGCACATAACTCAGAGCTTTGCTTGTTTCAAACCGCCGTCGGCCTTGCCAGGATCCCGGTCGTCTGACATTCGATAGCTGCTCCGAGGTGATTGACTCATGGTTTGCTGCTGCTGGCTTCGCCGGACGTAGTCCGTCTTGGGCTCTGGTCCCATCAGTTCTCACAAGCTGGGTAGGATTCGGGGGACAGAGGCGCCAAGGTCGCAGCAGGGGAAGTGGTATTAGAGGAAAGAATGGTGATGGGAACGGTTCACTTCCTGTCTCAAACTCTGTCACCGTGTCGCTTGGCTCCACTCTCTCAGAGGTGGCTGCATTTTAGTAAAGCAGGGGAGACGACGGCGGAGCATTAGAGCTTCAAACCGTGAATGTCTTGTCAACAAGGCAGGCACGTAAGTTACCATCGGGTCTGCCATGGTGCTGGGGTTTTTTGGGGTTCTTCACACTCCTGGCTTAGATTTGCAGCGGGTCCCTCGGCTGACTACCTTGGAGAGACTTTGGGTACGTCTATACTTACCTCCGGGTCCGGCGGTAAGCAATTGATCTTCTGGGATCGATTTATCGCGTCTTGTCTAAACGCGATAAATCGATCCCGGAAGTGCTCGCCGTCGACGCCGGTACTCCTGCTCCGTGAGAGGAGTACGCGGAGTCGACGGGGGAGCCTGCCTGCCGCGTATGGACCCGCGGTAAGTTCGAACTAAGGTACTTCGACTTCAGCTACGTTAATAACGTAGCTGAAGTTGCGTATCTTAGTTCGAAGTGGGGGGTTAGTGTGGACCAGGCCCTAGAGACTTCTTGGAGTTTAAGGCGGAAGGATCATCTACTCTGACCTCCTGTGATCTCACCTGGTTACGCCTGTAGTGAGCCCGATGACTTTAGT
The DNA here is from genome assembly GCF_002925995.2 of Terrapene triunguis. Classification (NCBI taxonomy): domain Eukaryota; kingdom Metazoa; phylum Chordata; order Testudines; family Emydidae; genus Terrapene; species Terrapene triunguis. The sequence goes on from NW_020665102.1 coordinate 771,214, forward strand.
TAGACCAAAGCATCTCGATGTTGCATTAGCAGGAGCGTCGTAAGCCAGACACAGGAAGTAATTCTTACATCCTACTCTGCGCTGATACAGCCTCAGCTGGAGTCTTGTGTCCAGTTCCGGGCGCCTCATTTCAGGAAAGATGGGGACGGATTGGAGAGAGTCCAGAGAAGAGCAACAAAAATGATGAGAGGTCTAGAAAACATGAGAGAAGATTGAAAAAATTGGGTTTGTTTAGTCTGGAGAAGAGAAGACTGAGAGGGGACATGATCACAGTTTTCAAGTACATAAAAGGTTGTTACAAGGAGGAGGGAGAAAAATTGTTCTCCTTAACCCCTGAGGATAGGACAAGAAGCAACGGGCTTAAATTGTAGCAAGGGCGGTTTAGGTTGGACATTAGGAAAAACTTCCTAACTGTCAGGGTGGTTAAACTCTGAAATAAATTGCCCAGGGAGGTGGTGGAGTCTCCATCATTGGAGGTTTTTAAGAGCAGGTTGGACAAACACCTGTCAGGGATGGTCTAGATAATAGTTAGTCATAGAATCATAGAATATCAGGGTTGGACGGGACCTCAGAAGGTATCTTAGTCCAACCCCCTGCTCAAAGCAGGACCAACCCCAACTAAATCATCCCAGCCAGGGCTTTGTCAAGCCAGGCCTTAAAAACCTCTAAGGAAGGAGATTCCACCACCTCCCTAGGTAACCCATTCCAGTGCTTCACCACCCTCCCAGTGAAAAAGTTTTTCCTAGACCTCCCCCACTGCAACTTGAGACCATTGCTCCTTGTTCTGTCATCTGCCACCACTGAGAACAGCCGAGCTCCATCCTCTTTGGAAACCCCCTTCAGGTAGCTGAAGGCTGCTATCAAATCCCCCTTCACTCTTCTCTTCTGCAGACTAAATAACCCCAGTTCCCTCAGCCTCTCCTCGTAAGTCATGTGCCCCAGCCCCCTAATCATTTTTGTTGTCCTCCGCTGGACTCTCTTCAATTTTTCCACATCCTTCTTGTAGTGTGGGGCCCAAAACTGGACACAGTACTCCAGATGAGGCCTTACCAGTGCCGAATAGAGGGGAATAATCACGTCCCTCCATCTGCTGGCAATGCCCCTACTTATACAGCCCAAAATGCCTTTGGCCTTCTTGGCAACAAGGGCACACTGCTGACTCATATCCAGCTTCTCGTCCACTGTAACCCCTAGGTCCTTTTCTGCAGATGGTCTAGTTGTCCTCTCTAGGTCTTTTCCAGCCTTACGGTTCTGTGATGCGTTGTGGCTTGGGTCTGCGAGGGAGTAGCTTGCAGGTGTAACTTTGCCTGCCAGATCCCCATATTTTTGCCTACTGTGAAATTGACAACGGGGTGGGGGAGGGGTGTGAAATGACCAGCCAGGTCGGCCTAGAAACCATAATTTTGCTTTACGCAAGGCCCGAACTCATGTCTGACGCTGTGTATTTATTATTTTGCAAGAGAAGAGTAACGGGTAAATATCTGTTTCACCCTAAAAGCCCTAATAATGGTTGGTTTTCCACAGCTGCATGGGTCAGTAGCACGACCCTAGGGAAGGAATAAATACCAGAACGCAGCTGTCTGCCCTTTGGTGAAATAACAGGGTCCTCGGAGTAAATATAGCATTTAGCCGGCGGGGGGGAGGTTGGGGCGGATTGCACGGGCGTATCTCAGCTGCTGGAAATCCGTTGCCAGCTGTGAGGAGGATGAAGATGCATTCTGACCTGGTGCGGCCTCGCTTTGGAGACGCATGTCAAGGCTTGAAAGTTAATTTGGAGGAAGGGAGGGTGAGAATCGAAAGCGCTGTCGCTGTTCCTGACAGGGAGGTTTTGTGGAACAGCTATTCCGCTCAATTTCCCTATGTAAATAATCCTTAATAGATAACGTGTGACTCCATCCCTAGGAGGCTTTCCGGGTTGACACTGGCTTCTCTGTGACTTACGCGTTACTTGAAGGAAACCGTTGGGCCGGGGTGAAATGCCAAAAGCTATTCTTCCTGCGGTGCAAATGCCGTTACGGAAAGAGAATGTTTCCCGGTTCTTTGCTCCTGATGTCAGTCATTCTCAGCAGCGTGGACCGGCAACGCCAACATTTGCAAGGAGCCCAGTAACTTAGTGCAATTAGGACAACGATTCCGAGCCAATCTCATGCTTCAGGGCTCCGGCCAAGTTGCCTGCAGGAGTCAGGAAGGAATTGATGCGCAATTGGTATCGGGGAGTGGGAGCCACTTTCCCCTGGGGCATCAGAGATCGCCAGGGCTGGCTCTGCTGCTGACCCGCTGTGCGTCGGTGGGCGAGTCGTTCCCATGCCTGGTGCCTCAGTTTCCCCTTCTCTGCTGATTTCGATTGTAAGCTCTTTGGGACGGGGACTTGTCTCTGACGAGGCGTTTGTGCAGCGCCTGGCACAGCGGGGGCCCTGGTCTCAGCTGGGGCCTGCCGATGCTTCCGTATTATTGCAAAAAATAAACAAGAGTAACACTCCGTCAAAACGCCAGTGGAGAGGATTTGGCGCATTTGCATAATGAATGGCCAGCCGATGGTTTGGAACCACGGCTATCCAGCCAGGTTTGGCTCACTAGCCAGCGGAGCTGCGTCTACGTAAAGCTGGTACAGGAAAGAAATGGAATTGAGCCTGTTGTTTCGTTGAAGGCCAGTTAGATCATCTAATCTGGCCTGTCCAACGCGGGCCCATCAATTTCCCCTGCACTCAGTGAAGTGTCATTTTACCCTTTCACACCGTACAAAAACCAGGGCTCACCCGCCGAAACGCAGAGGCAGCTGGTTTAGTACGAAGAAGAGGAAGTCCGGATAGTTCAGTCGGTAGAGCATCAGACTTTTAATCTGAGGGTCCAGGGTTCAAGTCCCTGTTCGGGCGAGTCTTGCTTTTGCCAGGAAGACTAATGGCATTCGGGGCTGTATAAGTAGGGGCACTGTCAGCAGATCGAGGGACGTGATCATTCCCCTCTATTCAACATTAGTGAGGCCTCATCTGGAGCACTGTGTCCAGTTTTGGGCCCCACACTACAAGAAAGATGTGGAAAAATTGGGAAGAGTCCAGCAGAGGGCAACAAAAATGATTAGGGGGCTGGAGCACATGACTTATGAGGAGAGGCTGAGGGAACTGAGATTATTTAGTCTGCAGAAGAGAAGAATGAGGGGGGATTTGATAGCTGCTTTCAACTACCTGAAAGGGAGTTCCAAAGAGGATGGATCTAGACTGTTCTCAGTGGTACCAGATGACAGAACAAGGAGTAATGGTCTCAAGTTGCAGTGGGGGAGGTCTCGGTTGGATATTAGGAAACACTAGTTCACTAGGAAGGTGGTGAAGCACTGGAATGGGTTCCCTAGAGAGGTGGTAGAATCTCCTTCCTTAGAGGTTTTTAAGGTCAGGCTTGACAAAGCCCTGGCTGGGATGATTTAGTTGGGGATTGGTCCTGCTTTGAGCAGGGGGTTGGACTAGATACCTCCTGAGGTCCCTTCCAACCCTGATATTCTATGATTCTAAGTCTTTTTTTGCACAATTAATCTGTGGAACTCCTTGCCAGGGGATGTGGCGAAGACCAAAAATATAACTGGGTTCCCAAAAAGTTCACAGAGGATAGGTTCATTGGTGGCTCCTAGCCAAGATGGTCCAGGACGCAACCCCACGCTCGTGGTGACCCTAAACAGCGGGCTACCGGGAGTGGTAGAGCACAGTGGGTCACAGCATAATTGTCCTGTATGTTCCCCCAGCGCGCTAGCTCAGGCCACTGTTGGAGACAGGATACTAGGTTAGTTGTAGCGAGGCCTGACCCAGTTTGGCAGCCTTATGACTTCAGGATTGTGCAGGAGAGAATGAATGGGGAGCTAAGGTTGACGCCAGCCGAGAGATTCAAACCGTTCGCCCGTGGCTCTTTGGCCTGCCGTTCACCTCGGAGGTCCCCGCGCGTCCTCAACACGGTGGCTTCGAGCGGCTGCAAAACCCGACGAGCCGGGCTCTGAGCCCAGTTCCTTGGGGGCCTGTAATCCGTGCCAGGCAGGCGTGGAGAACAGATGGCAGCTCCGGGCCCGCGGGACAGTGCGGCTGTAGGCAGGGGCTCTCGGCTTATTAGTGCCTGGCCCCGGCTGCTCAGAGGCGAGGATCCTAGGCAGGGTGGATTGTAGGGGTGGGCGAAGAGGGAGCCGGGGGGGGAAGACAGCTTGCTTCAGCGTGTGAGCCAGACGCACAGAATCCTGGTGCCGGCAGCCTGCTCCCCGGTGCTGACTTACTTATCTTTTCTTTCCCCCCGGCTCTGCAGACGAAGAAGATGGGGATCTCAGGAACCTGGAGAGCGCCCTGGGCATCAAGAAGAAGAAAAGGGGTCCCCGCAAACAGAAGGAGAACAAGCCGGGGAAGCCCCGGAAGCGCAAAAAATTAGTAAGCCAGTTTGCCGGGCGGCCGACTCGTCGGGGGCAGGGCAGCTGGAGGCGGGGTGTGTGTGTGATCTCAGACGGGGAGGGAGCAGCGGGTGTGAGGATGGGGCGGGTTGATCTTGGACAGGGAGGGGAATCTATGCGGGGACACAGCCCTTTTTGAGCTCGGAGGGCTGATCTAGCCGCCGAGCTGCGTTTATCGGCCCTGCCCGTCTCCTCAGCCCGAGAAGGCTCAAACCCCTCGCCCAGAATCTGTTCGGCCTCTTTATTGGGGGCAGCATGTATTGGTGGCGCAGGATCCTATTCCCAGCTCTGACACTGGGTAACCTAGAGCAAATCACTCCCTCCTCCTCCCCACCCCCACCGTGCCTCACTTTCCCCATCTGCGAACTGATGCCGACCTCGTTTGTGAAACGCTTTGAGATCTGCTGATGAAACGCATAACAGCCGGGGCACCTGAGAGATTTCCCCCCCAAATCCTCCCAGCCGGTTCGACCGAGATTGACATCCACCCTGTCCCCGCTGGGAGCCGTTGTGTTCCCTCGCCAATTAGCTCCCTCTTGACTTTGCCCCTCTCGCCCCTCAGGTGAGCGAGGATGAGTTTGAGTCGGACCGGGAGGAGTTCCGGGAGAAGTCAGAGAGCGGGAGCAGCGACTATGGAGGGGTGGCCAAGAAGAAGCGGCGGAAGCACCGGGAGAAGAAGGAGAAAAAGACCAAACGCCGGAAAAAGGTGGATGGTGATGCAGGCCAGAAAGTAAAGGTACAGAGCAGCGATCCGCCACCCGCTGCTGGCCGAGCTCTCTGGGGTGAAACCCCCCACACCTCTGCACGTATAGGGGAAATCATCACCCGGATCTGTTTCACGGGCTGGAGCCGATATTCCCATAGAGCATGAAGCCAGATGGGGCCACCAGGTTTCATAGAATAGAATATCAGGGTTGGAAGGGAACCTCAGGAGTCCAACCCCCTGCTTAAAGCAGGACCAATCCTCAGACAGATTTTTGCCCCAGCTCCCTAAATGTCCCCCTCAAGGATTGAACTCATAACCCTGGGTTTAGCAGGCCAATGCTCAAACCACTGAGCTATCCCTCCCCCAATCCAGTCCACCCTCCTGTCTAGCACAGGCCAGTCACTTCCACCCACTTACCCCTCAACTGAGCCCAAAGACCTAACCATCTCCGGAGACTAACCCGGCAGAGACCGAGATACCCCCACTGCCTGATTTCCCTGCCCTGGCAGGGGATTGATGAGGCAAGATGTGCCCAGAGGATCACAACAGGCAGTCCACCCCCAAACCTGATGAGCCATTGGACCCCGCGTGAACAGGGCGGCTGGAGAGAGGGATTCCCAGAGCCGTGGCGGGAGAGCTTAACTGGATTTTAGCGAGCGCCGTTTGGGAGCTTGCCTCAACTCCTTGCTATCCCGTGCATGCAATGAACCGAAGCATCAGGCCGCGGAACCGCGCGCAAACGGACGGCATGGTTAGATCGGCCTGGGCTGACAGCAGCTTCGCTCTGGACAGAGGCCTGTTTGCTAGCAAACTTCTGCCTCAAAATCTGCTTTTTGGCTGACGTTTGGAAAGGGCACAAGGGACATCAGGAGTTAGGTGCATAAACTCTGGTCGGCCCTTCAGCCATTCCAAAGCACCTGCTCTTTCTCAAGATAACTCCCCTATTAGCGGAGTTTCCCTCCTCCCTGTTGTTTCGAAGCCGAGTTTGCCTCGGGACAGAAATCGCCCCTGTCCAAAGCGCTCTGGGACTGCCGTTCTGTCGGAGAAGGTGCGGGGAAAACGGATGGCGTTGGGGAAATCCCAAAACTGAAATTGTCCACCAGCAAAATGTTGTGGGTTTGGGGAGAATTTTCCTTTCGAAACCACATTTTTTCTTTTTAATTGAAAATAGTTTGTTCCGATGTTCAGCTTTGGGATTTTGGGGTTTTTTCCCTCTTTCACCCTTTGATTAACCTCCTCCCTGAGAAAAAGTGGGAAGAACCCCCTCCCCAAAACAGGAAATCTGAAAATGGAAAACAGCAACGAAGCAACTGTTTTTTAGTTGAGACCTAGGACAGGCATGGAACGCCTGAGTCACCAAGTTTGTGTCAGCTACAGCAGGCCCCCGATCAGACACTGGGCAAGGTCCGTCTTCAGACTCATTCGGCTGTCTCCCTCATGCCCCCCACTGGAAGGCCGTTCCTGATCCTCCCTTCCTCTGATGGGTATAATTCTGCTTCGGAGCTCCAGCCTCAGTTAATCCCCATCTGTTCCGCCAAAAATTGAAGTGAAATTTCTCATTTTGATTTTCCCGCTTTGGGAGAAATTAAGCATTTAGTCAGTTTTGACAAAATCACATTTTCCAGTGGGAAGTTTTTCATGTGGAAAAAATCGGGAGTGTTTGAAAAATATAGATTCAGCGGCATCAAAATATTTAACAAATTTGCCTCCATTTTGCCAAATAGTTTTGGTCCCCAAGCAAAGTAACAAACAAAAAATTCTTAGGAACAAAAAAAAAAGCTGAAAAATTCAAACTGTTTCTAAACGACTTTTCATCTAATACACCTCTACCCCGATATAACGTGACCCGATATAACACAAATCCGGATATAACGCGGTAAAGCAGCGCTCTGGGGGGTGGGGGGGGGCTGCACACTCCGGCGGATCAAAGCAAGTTTGATATAACGCAGTTTCACCTATAACGCGGTGAGATTTTTTTGGCTCCCGAGGACAGCGTTATATCGAGGTAGAGGTGTAATTTCATTGAACAAAAATGGTAAATAGGGCTCAAAACCGAAATGAAACATTTTGATTTTTTCAGTTGAAAGCGATTTTCTATTTCTTCATTTCCTGTTGTTTTACTCTGAAAAATTCCAAAATGTTTTGGAAAAAAAAAAGTTTGCAGACAAAACGTTTGATTTTTGTTTTCTTCAAAACAACTTTCAAAATTTCCCTTCGTTTTATTTTTTTTAAAAAATGAAACCTGATCGAAATTGAAACCAATCATTTCATTTCCGGGCGAGCAAAAAGTTGCGTTCGACCCAAAACAGTTGGGTGGTTTGTTTTTTTTGGAGATGCCGAGAAGTTTGAAAAACTTTATTTTGGGTTCGAGCCCATCATGGTTCTCCCATCCCCTGATTTGTCAGACTTGCCCATGAACCGGAAAACCGAGAAAGGTCCCCGCTTTTGTTGGGTTTAGTATGTGGCTGGCCATGCGCTAGACAGGAGGCCGTGCTGCATGATTTGGTAGAACCTTCTGGCCGAGAATGCTATGGCTCCATTTTGCCCGCTCCCTTTTGCTGCTAATTACTGGATCCTTGGCAATTCAGTATGGATGCTCCATTGTATCCTGTCTCTAGCAGGGACGTAGGAGAATGGTAGATCTCTCAGGACTGGAATCTTTAGGATGCCTCTGTGGTGGTCCCTCACGCTACCTGTCCACGCGCCAATCCTGGGAAACCTCCCACTGGGAGGGCAGGGGTGTATCCTCCCCTTTGGATAGGATCTGGCTAACGGGGAGCGTTTGGCTTGCTCAGCAGGTGGAGCAGAAGTCCTCGGCCCAGCTGCTCATGACCTGGGGGCTGGAAGACGTGGACCACGTGTTCTCCGAGGAGGATTATCACACGCTCACCAACTACAAAGCCTTCAGCCAGTTCATGAGGTAAGATCCTGGAGTCTTCGGATTTCCCATTGAATCAGGCTGTAGGGTGGACAGTGGGCGGCAGCTACGAGTCAGGACACCTGGGTTCTGTTCATGCCCCTGCCCTGTCATGTGACCTCGGTGGGTCGTTTCCCCTCCCACCCGTTGTTTGGACAGAGAGGAAGGTTTCTGGGCAGGAACTGTACCTCATGCAGCACCCGGCAGGCCTTCGTTGGGATCTCTATGGGGTGGTGGGCCCCATATCTTGGTCAGGTGGGTCTGTGCGGTGCCTGGTGTGATGGGGCCCTGATCTTGGCCAGGGGGGTCTGTGCAGCGCCCAGCACGACGGGGCCCCGATCTCGGTCGGGGCAGGGTGGGAGTTCTGTGCAGCGCTGAGCTCATGAGCTCGTTAGTAATGCCTAATGGGGGTGCATGGAGCTGCTCTAGAGCGTCTCTGTTCTGGCGGTGGGGTGCTGCCCCAGGTCTGCCTGCCCTATGGCTGGGGAGGAGAAGGATGAAAAGGCTCCCCCAATCCCTAAAATATGCCCCCGCTGCTGATCACGACCCTGGACCAAGCTGTCGCCATCTCCCTCTGCCCCAGCCCCCTTGGCGGCAGCTGCCGCCAGCAGATCCTGAAGTGGGAGGAGGAAGTGGATCCAGTCTCAGCTCCCCCCACACTCGGAAGCACCAGATGTTCGGGGAGAAGGAACCCCAAGAAGACCAGTAACGTGTGTCAGTGGAGCCAGGGCTGATTGACACCAGCTGGGTTCTGGCCCCGTTGACTCCAACGGAGAGACGCCCATTGATACCAGCTGGGATCTGGCCCCATTGACTCCAACGGAGAGACGCCCATTGACACGGGCTGGGATCTGGCCCCGTTGACTCCAATGGAGAGACGCCCATTGACACCAGCCGGGATCTGGCCCCATTGACTCCAGTGGAGAAACGCCCATTGACACCAGCCGGGATCTGGCCCCATTGACTCCGATGGAGAGACGCCCATTGACACCAGCCGGGATCTGGCCCCATTGACTC
>NW_020665102.1:780277-786561 GCF_002925995.2 Terrapene triunguis
GGATCTGGCCCCATTGACTCCAGTGGAGAGACGCCCATTGACACCAGTCGGGATCTGGCTCCATGGACTCCGATGGAGAGACGCCCATTGACACTGGCTGGGATCTGCCCCGTTGACTCCGATGGAGAGACGCCCATTGACACTGGCTGGGATCTGGCCCCATTGACACCAGTTGGGGTCTTTCTTCTGCCGACCCCCATCACTCTTCAGCCCGCTGTGCTAGGCCCAGAGGAGGGTCAGCCAGGAGACACGGGCTCTGCCATGCCGTCATTACCCCGATGACGCCCCAGCAGCCCGCCCCCGTCATGCCTCACCCAGCTGGTGCGGCAGCCCAGACATCTGTAGGGACCTGGGCTGAGTGCCCGCTGGCAGAGCCCCAAGAAGCCCAGGAGAACGCCGTGGGGAGCTGGCAGGGTTCACGCTGGCGCCCTTGAGCGAGGGAGTTTGCGGCAGCCAGCTCGGGGGCTGGAGTCAGATCCTAGTCTTGCCAGGGGAGGATCTGCGGCCAAGAAGGCTTCCTTACTGCCTGGCGAGCGCGGCCGGCAGCCGTCCTGGCCGCGGAGAGCGAACACCTCCAGCCCTCCCAGAAAACCCAAGCCGGCGCCAAGTCTATTCAAGTGGAATTCCAGGCCCGGAGCGACGGGAGCCGTGGCGGCTGCCAGCTGGTTCCCGGGAGGAATTAAAGGCATCGGTAGTCGCCTAATTAGCCCTCGGAGTTGGTTCCCCGAATAGCAGAAGCACTCAGACTGGAGCTGACTTCTTGGTGTTTTCCATCAGGGGTCTCCTCTCTGGCTTGGCTTCCCGCAGGCCTTTGGAGCGAGCTGGGTGTCTATCGGCTCCTTTCAGCTGTGTCAGCTTTGGTCCTCCCCCGGGCCCAGAGACCAGGGGAGCAGCCCTGGATAGCACTGACGGTCGCGTTTCACCAGGCCTGTTCTTTGCACCCAGCATCCTTTGCGCCGCTGAGGAAGGGACCTGGTCAGATCCACTTCAGAGGATTGGCTGAGGCGCCGACTACTGGGGACCACCTCACAGACCCCCACTCCCAGCCAGGGGTGGGAGGCAGCATAGGCTGGGAGGTAGGAGATGTGGGTTCTGCCCACCTCCCCCGTGCCTCAGTTTCCCTGTTTGTAAAACAGGGATAATATTCGTCCTGGTCCTTTGCAAAGGACTCCCACCACTCAGGATGGAACAATGCTGCCGGGACCGATTGCCTCTAGGGCCCGAACCAGAATATCCCCACAAGCGGTGGCCTTTTTCCCTACTCCCCAAGGCCGTAGCTGGGCTGGGAGCGCCACCTGGTGTCTGATTTGCCAAATCAGCTCTTTCCATGAGTTGGATCTCGAGAGGTCTGGCCTCCACTAGGCCAGTCCACCGTGGGCGGACATGGAGAACAATTGGTCCCCGTCCTTTTTATAACAACCGTCTTACGGCTTTGAAGACTGCTACCGAGTCCCCTCCTCGGCCTTCTCTTCCCAAGACCTTTCCAGACTACGGTGTCCCTTGCAGGAGTCTGATTTGTCTTGTGTACCCCCAAGTTTCACCTCAGTAAAAACTACTTGCGTACAAAATCCCACATAAACATACCAAAGTGTCACAGCGCGCTACTACTGAACATGTGCTGACTTTCTCATTTTCACCCATATCATTATAAAATACATCGGTTGGAATCTAAATATTGTGCATATATTTGCATACGGTCTATAGCGCAGTATATAAAGACGTCGCCATATGACATTTTCGTTTGTACTGACGTCGCTCGTGCTTTTTATGTATGGGTGGCCACTTTATATCCGCAAACTGTGTTTGTGAATCATAGAATCATAGAAGATTAGGGTTGGAGGAGACCTCAGGAGGTATCTAGTCCAATCCCCTGCTCAAAGCAGGACCACCCCAACTAAATCATCCCAGCCAGGGCTTTGTCAAGCCAGGCCTTAAAAACCTTTAAGGAAGGAGATTCCACCACCTCCCTAGGGAACCCATTCCAGTGCTTCACCATCCTCCTAGGGACATAGTGTTTCCTAATATCCAACCTAGACCTCCCTAACTGCAACTTGAGACCATTGCTCCTTGTTCTGTCATCTGCCACCACTGAGAACAGCCGAGCTCCATCCTCTTTGGAACCCCCCTTCAGGTAGTTGAAGGCTGCTATCAAATCCCCCTTCATTCTTCTCTTCTGCAGACTAAACAATCCCAGTTCCCTCAGCCTCTCCTTGTAAGTCATGTGCCCCAACCCCCTAATCATTTTTGTTGCCCTCCGCTGGACTCTCTCCAATTTGTCCACATTCCTTCTGTAGTGGGGGGCCCAAAACTGGAAGCAGTACTCCAGATGTGGCCTCACCAGTGCTGAATAGAGGGGAATAATCACGTCCCTCGATCTGCTGGCAGTGCTCCTACTAATACAGCCCAAAATGCCGTTGGCCTTCTTGGCAACAAGGGCACACTGCTGACTCATATCCAGCTTCTCGTCCACTGTAACCCCCAGGTCCTTTTCTGCAGAACTGCCGCTTAGCCAGTTGGTCCCCAGCCTGTAGTGGTGCCTGGGATTCCGCATAGGTCACGTTTTTTCTAAAGCCCTGAGCGTTTTGTTGTTGTTGCTCTTCTCTGGATTCTCTCCAGTTTGGCCACGTGGCTGTTAAAGCCCAAAACGGGACGCAGTCCTCCAGCTTGACAGCGCGGAACAGTCACTGTGTCATGAACCCTTGGCATGCTCTGTAAAAACGGGGTGCAACTCCGAACTGATCCTTTATCAACAGGATCGGGCTGTCGTTCTAACCGGAATCATAGACGGGATCTCGAGAGGTCCCCTAGTCCAGTCCCCCGCACTCATGGCTGGAGTAAATATTATCTAGACCATCCCTGACGGGCGTTTGTCTAATGAAGAGGGGAATACAGATGATGTGTGTACTACAGAGCAGAAATGGTCACAAAGAGAGGGGGCGTTGCCCCTCTTAAAACCCAGATGGTTGTTTCCGTTCAGAGGAGAAATGGATGATAGAAGTCAGATATCCTCTTAGGTGCCATCCTGTTCGTTTACCAATAATATCCACCAACTCACAGTCTTAAATTTTAAATCAAGATGGGATTTCTCCCATCTTCCCCCGAGATCTATTCCAGTTCAAACTGGAATCACTTTGGGGAAGTTCTGTGGCCCGTGTTGTATGGGAGATCAGATGATCTCGGTAGTCCCGTCTGGCCTTGGAATCTGTGAATCTCTAAGCCCGCCTTTCTAGCCAGCAGTAGCGTAGCTGGGGGGGAGCGCGGAGCGGCCTTGTCAATTTCTTGGCACCTTTTTACTCACCCTGGGGAACGATTGGGGAAAAAAAAGGCGCCACCCACTGCGGCGCTTTTATTTTACTCACCCAGCGGCGCTCCGGGTCTTCGGCGGCGGGACCGTCACTCGCTCCGGGTCTTTGGCGGCACTTCGGCGGCGGGACCTTCAATGCTGCCGAAGACACCCAGAGTGAGTGAAGGGCCCGTCGCCGAAGACCCGGAGCGCCACCGGGTGAGTAAAAGCGTGGGTGGTGCCTTTTTTTTTTTTATTGCTCTCCCTGTTCCCTCCACCTGGCTACGCCACTGCTAGCCAGCCCTGTGGCCCAAGGAGCTCTGTCCCTTGGCCTCCTCCTGGGACACGACTGCCTTTCTCTCGCTTTCTGCTGGCTTGCTGTCACTCTCTCTCTCCCACGCACACTGCAACCAAATCAATCCCATGGAAACACCCTTAGCTTTTGCTCCGCATTGCTTTGGGCGTTGGCTTCCTGTTGTTTCAACTCTCGCTGCATAGAGGGATATTTAATTGCTCCTTTGGTTTAGCCCTATGAGCCTTGGCATTGGCCAGTGTTGCATGTTTCAGATGCAATAAAACCGCTATTAGAAAATACCTGCCCAGAAGGGAAATTTCATCCTCTCTATTTGTGTTTATGCCCTTTCTCCAGTCTGATGAGATCATATAAATGTCTGAGTGTGCGCAACAGGGTAGCAACTCCTCAACCTCTCTGTGTATCCCACTACAGCGGGACAGAGCACCACCCTGACCGGGTGTGGGCCGTCCATCTAAATGAAACGTTTGGGCTCATTTGGAATGTCGGATCATTTCTTTTCCCTTGATGCGAACAATTCGGTGAAACCGACACCAATTCACAAAATGTTCATCGGCGACGCCAAATCCGTGGTGGTGGCGGGGGGCGGAGGCTTTTTGGCTGAAAATTTTTGCCCAGCGTTAGTCTAAGGGCCTCCTATTCCAAGTAGGTTTTGAGAGATGTCAGTGTTTTATCTGCTAGCTGACCTATCTCTCGAGTGGGGCTTCACATGTGACTAAGGCTCCATTATCTCTGCCTAATGTGCTTCGTGCCACTTAGCTAGTGCATTAGGAGGCAGGGTGGTAAATTATTCAGACTCAAGGACGGGTGTCAACATAAAAGAACAAAGAACATCCTTCCTCCCTGTTTTGCCAGGCACTGAACAGACACACCCGGTGACCGAGATCAGGGTCCCTGGGGTGCAGGGTGCTGCACAGACATGTAGCGAAAGAGACCGTCCCTGACCCAAAGTGCTTACAACCTAAATAGGGAAAACAACGGGGTGCGAGGGGAAACCGAGGCACAGAGCGGGGCAGGGAGTCTCTCGAAGTCGCGGAGCTGGGACCAGAACCCAGGCATCCTGCGTCCCAGTCGGTCCCCCTTGCACTGGCCCACACCGCCGCCTTCTCTTGCCCTTCGTTCGTGACCTGGCCCCGTCGGGTTCCCACCGCGATTTGGGGCGTCTGGGTTCTGTCGCGATACAACTCTGCAGCCGAGGCGACGGTTTGCTAACTTGCAAGCTCCAGAGGCTTGCAGTGGGTCTCCCCGCCTGGGAATTTGGAGGTCTGGGGGTTGCTGACGCCCGGGACCTTTCTCTGGGCCTGTTTCCCGACGCTCTAAAATAGGAGTAATGAGGAACACTGCTTCAAGCAAAGCCTGTACTGGTGCAGATTGGTATCGGTGCAGGCTCTGGCTGCTTTCTTAACTTAAGGCTGGGTCTACACTACAGCGGGGGGGTCGACCTAAGATACGCAACTTCAGCTACGTGAATAGCGTAGCTGAAGTGGCGTATTTTAGGTCGATTTACCTGGCTGTGAGGACGGCGGCAAGTCGACCGCTGCCGCGCCGCCGTTGACTCCGCTGCCGCCTCTTGCCGCGGTGGATTTCCGGAGTGGACGGCAGAGCGATCAGGGATCGATTTTACCGCGTCCTCACTAGATGCGATAAGTCGATCCCCCATAGACCGATTGCTACCCGCCGATGCGGCGGGTAGTGAAGACATGCCCTTTGTGAACACAGAAATATGCTTGTGATCATAAAGTCTTAGCACCTTTCGGTGCTGTTTTGCTGGTGAGCCGCTGTAGAGTCAGCTTCTACTTCCTTTGATGCCGGTGTAAATCTGGAACGTCTCCCTTGGCTTCAGGGATTTACGCCGGGGTAACGGAGGGAGAGGAATTTAATGCTCCGGGTGTGTTTCTCCTCTGACCTGGCTGTGAATTGGTTGCACTCCCAAATCGCGACTTTCATTTCAAAAGCAAAACCAAAGTCTGGCACTTTTACGGCGGCCCAGAAAACACTCGCTTCACTCTGAGGGTTATCCGAGGCAGCCTGAGTCTGCAGAGAGCCTGAAACCAAATCCGCCTTGGGTGCGAACTGCCCCTAACGGGACTGACGCAGCCACATGTGCCTGAGAGGATAGCGCTGGGGGGGAGGGAGCTGCCCGGAGATTAGCTGGTGTCTGCAGAGAGCCTGAGCCAGTTGCTCAGAGAGGTGTTGAACTAAGCCTGTGCGTCTCCGTGGGTGCTAACTCCAATGGCAGGGACGGCATCGGTGCCGACTTCGTGGGTGCGCCGGGTCTGGAGCACTCACGGGAAAGAAAATTGTGCCGGCAGCCCCGTTGACCAGCTCCTCCGCCTCCTCGCCAGCGCCTGCCAGTGATGAGCTGTTCGGCAGCGTGCAGGAGGCGCTGGGGGGAGGCAGAGGAGTGGGAGCAGGAAGAGGCAGGGCAGGTGCTTGGGAAATAGGTGGAGCGGGGGTGGGACCTGTGGCAGAGCAGGGGCAGGAAAAGGCGGTGGGGAGAGGTGGGGCAGGGGCGGGAAGAGGTGGGGATGGAAGACGCAGGGGGAGGGGGTTGGTGGAAAGGGGTGGAGTGGGGGCAGGGCCTGGGGCAGACCAGGGGCGGGAAGAGGCAGGGTGGGGGCAGGAAGAGGTGGAGGGGGGCAGAATGGGTCAGGAAGAGGCGAGGTGGGGGCAGGAAGAGGCGGAGAG
>NW_020665102.1:786571-802067 GCF_002925995.2 Terrapene triunguis
AGAATGGGTCAGGAAGAGGCGAGGTGGGGGCAGGAAGAGGCGGAGAGGGGGCAGAGCGGGGTCGGGAAGAGGCGAGGTGGGGGCAAGAAGAGGTGGAAAGGGGGCAGAATGGGGTGGGAAGAGGCGGGGCAGGGGCAGGAAGAGGCGGGGCGGGGGCAGGAAGGGGGAGGGGAGGGGCGGGAAGAGGCGGGGCGAGGGCGGGAAGAGGTGGAGAGGGTGCAGAATGGGGTGGGGCGAGGGCGGGAAGAGGCGGGGCGTGGGCAGGAAGGGGGAGGGGCGGGGTGGGGGCAGGGCCTGGGGCGGAGCAGGGCTTGAGCACACCCGGGAACTCTTGGCACGGCAGCGGGGTGACCCATGCTGCTGCTCGTCGCAGGGAGCCTGCAGGGGGTGGGGGGCGCTCAGATCTGGGGGGCGGGAAGGGGGGACTCTGCTCCCAAAGGCCCGGCCGGCGCCACGCTCACCCTCCCCCCTGTTTTGTCTCGTGCCGCGCAGGCCTCTCATTGCCAAAAAGAACCCCAAGATCCCCATGTCCAAGATGATGACCATCCTGGGCGCCAAGTGGCGGGAGTTCAGCGCCAACAACCCCTTCAAGGGCTCGGCAGCGGCTGTGGCGGCGGCGGCAGCGGCGGCGGCAGCTGCCGTGGCCGAGCAGGTGTCGGCCGCCGTCTCGGCCGTGGCTACCGAGCCGCAGCCCGCTCCCATCCGCAAAGCCAAAACCAAAGAAGGGAAAGGTGAGTCGCCCGGGTTCCCGTCCCGCTTGTCTCCTGTGGGGTGAGGGAGGGGGTTGGACTACATCTCCCATGATGCGCCAGGGACTATGACGATGCACTGCTTCTCCTCCCCCGAGACCATGGGGGAGCATTATGGGGGATGTAGTCCCACCAGGGACCCCGGACCACAGAGGGGAAGGGGCGCATGAAGCACCCACCACTACAATATCCACGATGCTTCCTGCCTGGGTATGCCCATGATGCATCCCTTCTCCAAGACCACGGTGCATCATGGGATATGTAGTCTGACCAGGAATATTGGCCTATAGAAGACAATAGCTGCATGGGGCACCTGCAACTACAATTCCCATGATGCATCAGGGCCGGGAGAGGAAAGGCCCTGTGTCTCATTCTCCTCCCCATCCACCTGGACTCCTGGGTTCTCTCCCCAGCTCTGGGAGGGGAGTGGGGGCTGGTGGGTTGGGGCGGCTGGGAGCCCGGACTCCTGGGTTCTACCCCCAGCTGCTTGCGTTGTGACCTAGGGCTGGTCCCTTCCCCGTGCCTCAGTTTCCCCTTCTGGGACAGGAGGCCGGCCATGCCTGTCCAGGAGGTGGATTTGGAGCCTTTGATCCATCTCGCTTTCTTTGACAAAAGGGCCGGGTCACAAAAGGCGGAGCAAGAGCCCTCGCGTGCCGGAGATGAAGAGGAAGATGAAGGGGAAGAGGATGGCTCCCCTGAAGATCAAGCTGGGCATGATCGGGGGGAAGCGGAAGAAGAGCAGCTCTGTAAGCCACGCCCCTGGGGGCCGTGGGCGCGGGGGGAGCCAGGGGTGGGGGCTGGGTGGTCAGGAGGGAGGTCACGCCGGGTCCCCAACTCTCACGAGGTCTCCCCGGCTCGCATCCACGCTTCAAAATAACCGGGCTGGGACTCGGGGCACCCGACCGACCCATGCCCCAGCAGGGTCCTACATCCCAAGTCCCGAGAGAAGCCCACTCGCCTTTGGTGCTTCCTGCCGTCACACCTCCGTCACAACCCGCTGCCCTGCCCTCCCAGGTTTCGGTAACCCCTGGGGGAAACTGAGGCACGCAGGCGCAGCCTTCGGACTCGACGTTAAGAGCATTCCCAGGCGAGCGCTGACCCAGGAGGCCGGGAAAAGCCTCCATGGTGCGAAGAACCGCGGGCCGCAGTGCCCGAGTATTTGCAGTAATGGGTCCCGACAGGCGGGCTTTTTATCCCCGGCCTCGGGGCGCCGGGTAGGGCACGGCCTGTCCCAGCTGGGTCTCGTGTGCGACCGCGGGGACCCCGCTAATCCGTGGCCCAGGTCTCTTCGGTCCCACCGATGCCCCTTCTGTGCCAGGTCTGGGGGGAGGTTCGATGACCCCACGTGACCTGCCATCCGTCCCCGTTTCCCCTCCCCCCCCCGTTTGTGCCTCTGGCCAAGCCCCTCCTAACGAGGGCCGCTCTGGTTATGTACAGCATGTGTTTCAGAGCGACGAGGTGGGCGAGATGGAGGAGGAGTCTGACATCGACAACTCCAGCGTCCACAGCTCCTCAGTGCGCTCCGACAGCTCAGGGCGGGTCAAGAAACTCAAGCGGGGCCGGCCCGGCCGGAAAAGGAAGAAGGGTGAGCTGGGCGGGAGGAGCTTTCCGGGCAGGGGCGGGGCTTCTGGGGGTGGGAGGGGCTTTTGTAATGGGGCGGGGCTTCTCAGGATGGGAGGAGCTTTTACCAAGGGGGCAGAGCAGATATGTCCATTGGAATGACAGTCCGTGGGCCGAAATTGATTGAGAGACGCTCCAGCTGTCGCCAGCTTGCAGCAGAGGGGCTTGTAGTGTACCAGAGAGGGCTAGATGGGCCCAGGGGTCAGAGCCGGCGTGCCAGAGGGTGAGCCGGGGTACTGGGCTAGATGGGCCCAGGGGTAAGAACTGGTGTGCCAGGGGGCGAGCCGGGAGACCGGGCTAGATGGGCACAGGGGTCAGAGCCTGCGTGCCAGAGGGCGTGCCAGGAGACCGGGCTAGATGGTCTGACTCGGGCCAGCAGTCCCTAAGATGTAGCTCGCCCCGGCTTGTGCAAAAAGGCCCCAGTAGCTTACAACTGTGACTCAGTGCGATATGCGTAGTATTCAAATACTTGACGTGCATCAGTCCAGGACCCCAAGGTAGACAAGCTGGGATGTCGGCCATTCACTTCCATGCTTCAGGGCATGAGCTGTCTGAAGGGGTCAGGTAGCATCTTCCAGCACTCCTTAAAATGGAAAGGCCCCATGTCTCATTCCGTGCCTCCCTGTGCCAGGAAATTCCTGCCCTGGGGCCAGATGGGAGCCAGCGCCCCCTAGAGGGGACAGGCCCCTGCCCCATTCCCCGCCCCCCTGAGCAAGCCTGTGGGTACGACAGTGATGCAAACTCTGACCGTTATTGTATTACAGCGATCTCTGCAATCCCAATCCAGGATCGGGGGCCCGTGGTGCTGGGCGCTGCGCAGACGCATGGTGAGAGGCTGCCCCCCACCCGGACGAGCTGTTCCAAGGCTGGGGAGGGATCGTGGTATCTCGTCTGACCTCCTGGGGGACACTTCCCTGAAGGAATTCGAGTGGTTGAACCAGAGCGTCTCTAGTTCCTATAATAACAGACTTGAACTCCTATCTAGCGCTTTCCAACAGCAGATCTCAAAGTGCTTTCCACAGGAGATTGGTGTCGTTATGTCCATTTAGAGAAAGGGAAACTGAGGCATGAGGCAGCAAATTGCCCAGTGCCAAGCTGGGAACAGAACCCAGTTCTCCTGTGTCCCAGTTCAGTGGGTTTCTAGCTTGTTTTGGTAAATTTCACACTTCAAATTGGGGTTTTTTTATCGATTATTATTTTTTTTTTAGTTAAGTAGCCTGTAGAGAAGCCCTGAATAGATAGAGGCTAAGTGGGGAAACTGAGGCACAGAGGAAGTGGCTTAACGCAGCTGGGCAGGGATAAAGCGCAGGACTCCCATGTCCTCCATCGAGCCAGACTTCCTCTGCTCCTAGTACGGACAATGCGGGAATCTTTCGATAAATTGTTTCTTCATCATCGGAAAATGCCGATTTGTGAAATCTGAAAGCATTCAGAACAGGTCGGGCTTGGGGGATTTTTCCGACTCAACCAAAATCCCAAGGCAGAGGGGAGGGGTTCGAAACGGTCGAAATGAAAAGTTCCAGTCGGAAACAACTCTTTGTTCAGAAATCTGAACTAATTAGGCTGCGAGGGGAAAAGAGCTCGCGATTGAAACGAGCAGTTATGAGATTCTCCAAATGAATCATTTTGATCGTCCCAAAACGGGAAAAAAATTCTGATTGTTCCGTTCTCGATTGGTTTTTTGAGAGGTCATGTTTTCGACCCGATTCAAGGCAGGGGAAAAAAACCGTGAACTCTCAAAAATATTCATGGGGACAGGAGAAATCTTGAAATTGTGGTTTCCGTTCTTTGGTTCGAAATGCCGTTTTGTTTAGAATTCGACTGGGAAAAGGTTGAAGTTGGGAATATTTTCAACATTGAAACTAGTCAAAATCATGAATGTTTTTGAAAGGGAAGTGAATTAGATCCCAAAAGGTGGAAATCAGCCACTTTTCAAGCTGATTGGACTGAAAAAGATGAACATTTTCCGCTGGAAGAACGGTCAGAATCGCAAACGCTTTTGAAACATGAGCTAATTGGACTACAAACAAAGTTTGGAAACGGTCCAAATTGAAACCAAAATTTTAGAAAGTCGCCAAACAGATTGTTTCGATTGACCCGACTTGAGGAAAAGAGAAAGTTTCGTCAGCCCGCCGCGAGCGGTGAACTTCTGAGCTTTTCGGCCTGGCCCGAGACGGGATGGCTGGGTGGGGATCCTGACCTCGCGGGGATGGGAAATCCGTTTCCTGGCCTGCGGGAACGGCGTGTCCCGGGAGGTCTGGGCGCCGCCTTCTGCAGCATCTGC
This sequence comes from Terrapene triunguis, assembly GCF_002925995.2. NCBI lineage: Eukaryota > Metazoa > Chordata > Testudines > Emydidae > Terrapene > Terrapene triunguis. The sequence goes on from NW_020665102.1 coordinate 791,225, forward strand.
TTTTGCGTCCCCTCCCAGTGCCGGGCGAGGAGGAGGTTGACGGCTATGAGACGGACCACCAGGACTACTGCGAAGTGTGCCAACAGGGCGGCGAGATCATCCTCTGCGACACCTGCCCCAGGGCCTACCACCTGGTGTGTCTGGACCCCGAACTCGACAAGGCGCCCGAGGGCAAATGGAGTTGTCCCCACTGCGTAAGCTGCCCCTGTTCCTTCCTGGCCGCCCCCCTCGCTCCCCGCCCCCCTGCCCACCTAGGTACCATCCCTGTGCCCCGTAGACCCCCCCCGCCGCCTTTCCCAGGAGTGCCTGGTGCATTTTGGGTGCTACTGAGAAATCAGTGCCCTTGGAGGCCTGGCACGTGTGATCCGGGCGACCCTGGTGCTGGCGGCTGCTGAAAAGCCGACCGGCCTGACTCGGTTTCCCTGGGCAAGCTGCTCGAATTTGGAGAGAAGAGAGTCCGGCTTTCTCTGAGAGAGGCTATTGATCTCTGCCTGGGCGTGCGTCCCGCTGGGTGCCTGGGTCCACGCCTGGCGTCGGGTCCCTGCCTGGGCGTGCGTCCCGCTGGGCGCCTGGGTCCACGCCTGGCGTCGGGTCCCTGCCTGGGCTTGCATCCCGCTGGGTGCCTGGGCCCACGCCTGGCGTCGGGTCCCTGCCTGGGCGTGCGTCCCGCTGGGTGCCTGGGCCCACGCCTGGCGTCGGGTCCCTGCCTGGGCGTGCGTCCCGCTGGGCGCCTGGGCCCACGCCTGGGCGTACGTCTCGCTGGGCGCCTGCGTGTGGCTCGCGCTCTCGGCCTCGCCTGTCTCACCCACTACCTCGCTCCCCCCGCAGGAGAAGGAGGGGGTGCAGTGGGAAGCTAAGGAGGAAGACGAGGAGTACGAGGAAGAGCTGGAGGAGGAAGGCGAGAAGGAGGAGGAGGACGACCACATGGAGTACTGCCGGGTCTGCAAGGACGGCGGGGAGCTGCTGTGCTGTGACGCCTGCATCTCCTCCTACCACATCCACTGCCTCAACCCGCCGCTGCCTGAGATCCCCAACGGCGAATGGCTCTGCCCTCGCTGCACGGTAGGGGCCCCCCACTCCGCTCCCCGCGCCGGGGGAGACCCAGGCCCCCTCCCACTGGCCTCCCGGGGCTGAGCACCGAGGGAAAAGCGCCACGGGGAGATCTCTGCATTGTAAAGCGGCTCCGGGGCCTTTTTGTCCCACAGGATCCCAGAGAGACTGGGAGTTCGTGGACGTGGGGAGAGCTGGAAAAATGGAGCAGAGATGCAGCCACCTCTGGGGCGGGGCGGCTGGTTACCCAGGGACCCCTTGCCCGGCGCTGAGATGCAGCCACCTCTGGGGCGGGGCGGCTGGTTACCCAGGGACCCCTCGCCTGGCGCTGAGATGCGGCCACCTCTGGGGTGGGGCATATCAGCTGTTCTGAGGCAGGATGACCAAACCTAACAGGGCCTTTTTAGGACAGGAAGTGGAGTCCTGCCCAGAGTGCAAGGGAGCAGCAGACTCTGCGGGGATCAGGGGGAGCTGGCGCTGAATCCGAGCGGGACCCGGTGCCCGGGTGGGCGTCGGGGGGGGGGGGGGGGGGGGGGGGGAGTGCGGTGGGCCTGACTCTCCCTCTGTCCCCTCCGCAGTGCCCCGTGCTGAAGGGCCGGGTCCAGAAGATCCTGCACTGGCGCTGGGGGGAGCCGCCCCCACCCGTGCTAGTGCCCCGGCTGCCCGACGCCGCCCCGGATGAGCCCTCACCCAAGGCGCTGCAGGGGCGCTCGGAGCGGGAGTTCTTCGTCAAGTGGGTTGGCCAGTCATACTGGCACTGCTCCTGGGCCAAGGAGCTGCAGGTAGCTCTCCGGGGGGGGCTGGGGGGCGCATGGGGGTATATGGTGGCGCGGGGTGGGGTGGGGAGCGCATGGGGGGGTGTGAGGGCGCGGGGTGGGCTGGGGGGTGTTGGGGTGCATGGGGCTCTGTGCAGAGCCCGGCAAAGCCCCAGTAGCCGCCCCCGGGCTTGGCCGGCCGAGCGCCTCACCCCCTTTCCTCTCCCCGCCCGGCACCCAGCTGGAGATCTTCCACCTGGTGATGTACCGCAACTACCAGCGCAAGAACGACATGGACGAGCCGCCCCCGCTGGATTATGGCTCCGGCGAGGACGACGGCAAGAGCGAGAAGCGGAAGAGCAAAGACCCGCTCTACGCCCAGATGGAGGAACGCTTCTACCGCTACGGCATCAAGCCCGAGTGGATGGCCATTCACCGGATCATCAACCACAGGTGGGCCGGGGCGAGGCCCTGGGTGTGCCCCCATCTGCCCCCCGCGCTGCCCTGGGTGTCCCTGTCTGCCCCCCCGGGGCCTTGGGTGCCCCCCGTCTGCCCCCCGCCTGCCCCCTGCGCTGCCCTGGGTGTGCCCCTGTCTGCTCCCGCGCTGCCCTGGGGCCCTGGGTGTCCCCGTCTGCCCCCTGCGCTGCTCCAGGTGTCCCCGTCTGCCCCCTGCGCTGCCCTGGGGCCCTGGGTGTCTCTCCCTCTCCCCCTGCTCCACCCTCAGTGACCCCTGGGTGGCCCCGCGGAGAGCTGGGGACCCTCATTTCTGTCCCCAAAGTCCCCGGCACCACACTGGGCATCGGGCGGGGGTGGGGGGCCGTCAGCTGATTGCCCAGAGCCACGCAGCCCGTTCCAGCCGCCGGCCCCCATCTCCCTCCGGCACATCCCACCCCCGTCCCTCACCAGCTCCCTCTGGCACATCCCACCGCCCCATCCCTCACCGGCTCCCTCCCCGGGCAGCATCGACAAGAAGGGGAACTACCACTACCTGGTGAAGTGGCGCGACCTGCCCTACGACCAGTCCACGTGGGAGGAGGACGAGATGGCCATCCCCGACTTCGACTTCCACAAGCACGCCTACTGGAGACACAGGTACCCACTGGGGGGAGCCGGGGAGGGAATCCCTGGCCCCGAGGATGGGGGGTCGGCAACCGGCTAGCCCCGGCTTTGGCCTTGAAACGAAGCGAAGGTTTTTCTAACCGCCGGTGGAGCCAAGCTCGGGAGCTGCGGGGGGCAAAAAAAACCGAACTGGTTTCTCGATCCATTTACGGAGGAGACGGGGCGAGGGGACTGGGGGCATTCTTCAGTGTGGGGCGCGGCTTGCCTGCCGGCATCCTCTGCCCCACGGCTCGCCGATTCCCTGCCATGGCGGGGGGCTTCCGGGGCCCCCCGCGCTCTGTCCCGTTCGCCGCCGGTTACCTCTGCACCGGAGCCGGGTCGGTTCCTAACTCGTCTCTCACCCGCCCAGGGAGCTGATCATGGGCGAGGACCCGGCCCAGCCCCGCAGGTACAAGAAGAAGAAGAAGGAGATGCCGTCGGAGGGCCCCCCGAACTCCCCCACCAACGATGTGAGTGTGTGTGTGTGTGTGTGTGTGTGTGTGTGTGTGTGCCCCACGCTGCGCCCCCGTGGTTTCCAGGAGGGGGATGCCGGATGGTGGAGGCACCCGGGAGCTAGGGTAACAGGGGGTGCTCCTCCGGTGGAGAACTGAATGGGGCTCGGTGATAGGAGTGTGTGGGGGGGGGGGCGGTGGGTCACTGACTCTATATGTGTGTGTGTGTAGGTTTATGTGTGGGACGGTGGGTCACTGACTGTGTGTGTGTGTGTGTGTGTGTCTGGATGGTTGGTACGACTCCGTGTGTGCAGGGTGGATTTGATTTAAATCAAATCTAGTTAAATCCTGATTTAAATCACTAGTCAGGAAGACTCGATTTAATCATGGTTTTCTACACAAAAGTGCATTCTTGTGGGTTGTTATAACCTCAATACATATTCTTCACACCTCAGAGCTAGCTGTCGCTTTCGTTTGTAGAAGGTCCACACAATACATTTTTAAACAGTGATTTATTCTGAAAACTTTCCAGCCGAGTTTTACAGCTATATCAGAAAATGAATGATTGATGGCTTGGTTATTTCGTTTACCAAAGATAATTGAAGCAGATATTTCTGAAGTCATTGGGAGGTGAACTATCTCCAATTCAACTACACCTCTACCCTGATATAACGCTGTCCTCGGGAGCCAAAAAATCTCACCGCGTTACAGGTGAAACCGCGTTATATCGAACTTGCTTTGATCTGCCGGAGCGCGCAGCCCTGCCCCCCCCTCCCCCCTCCGGAGCGCTGCTTTGCCACGTTATATCTGAATTCGTGTTATATCGGGTCGCGTTATATCGGGGTAGAGGTGAATCTCCAATTCATTAATATTCGGAGGATTTTCTTGCCAGGCTGTATTAGGAGGAGAACATCACCAGACAGACATTTAAATTGTTTTATTTAACTAAAACAACAACGTTAAGTATTCTGGATTTTTTTCTTCAATGGCAAACATAATATTTTAACAAAAAAGCATATGTCCCTCGCTTATCACATTTACCTCCAGACGTCTTCTCCTTGGCCATGTCTATTCCGCCCCCAACAATCTTCTCGTCATTGAACTTTTTGAAATGTTTCACTTTTAGAGAGAGGTCAGGGATTGACTCTGTGGCCACAAATGTGCGGAGGGACAATAGGGTTGAGGTCTCTTATTTCGCACATCGATATATTAGTTATTTATTTTAAAACATTTTTGCTGCTAACAAGCGTGTTACCTCCGGAGACACAAATCCACAGTTGGAGACCTGCAAAACTAAGCATCTCTGATGGTATCTTCTAGACTGAGCACTGAGTCCCATTGGGGAGATCGAAAGATTAACCGAAATAATCGATACAGAAGCCTGTGGAACCCCATCAAATTGGGTCCCTAATCCATGACCTATTAGAACTCACTCACAAAACTTTTCTTAAATGTTACCTGAATATATTGTCTTACACTATAGAATTCGAATTTATAATCCCTATTCCATGATGAGCTATAATGTATCTTAATTAAAACGACCTTTAGATAAAATGCTTTTTGAGGGAAAAAATTTAAATAAAAAGAATCTTTTTTTTTTTTTTGACTTTTTAAAAAAGAATCATTGATTTTTATCCACCCTGCGTGTGTGTGTGTGTAGGTTTGTGGGTCACTGACTTTTTTTTTGTGTGTGTGTGTGTGTGTGTATAGGTTTGTGGGTGGGACGGTGGGTCACTGACTTTGTGTGTGTGTGTAGGTTTGTGTGTGGGATGGTGTGTGGGATGGTTTCGGTGTGTATGGGGGGTGCTTTGGAGCGTCATGAGTGCGTGACCTGTGGGGCGGGCCCACCCTGTCGCACGTGTGTTTGTTCCTGCCGTGATCCCTTGTGCCTCCCATCACCGGCTCCCTTTCTCGCCCTGCAGCCCACGGTGAAGTACGAGACCCAGCCACGGTTCATCACCTCCACAGGTGGGACCCTGCACATGTACCAGCTGGAGGGGCTCAACTGGCTGCGCTTCTCCTGGGCCCAGGGCACCGACACCATCCTGGCCGACGAGATGGGCCTCGGCAAGACCATCCAGACCATTGTCTTCCTCTACTCCCTTTACAAGGAGGTAACATCGCCTGGGGAAACAGCCAGAGAGCCGGTCGCCCCGCCCCAGAGGTGGCCGCATCTCCGCGCTGGCCAAGGGCCCCCCGTGTAACCAACCGCCCCGCCCCAGAGGTGGCCGAATCTCAGTGCCGGGCGAGGGGTCCCTGGGTAACCAGCCGCCCCGCCCCAGAGGTGGCTGCATCTCAGCGCCGGGCGAGGGGTCCCTGGATAACCAGCCGCCCAGCCCCAGAGGTGGCTGCATCTCCGCTCCGGGCGAGGGGTCCCTGGGTAACCAGCCGCCCCGCCCCAGAGGTGGCCGCATCTCAGCGCCAGGCGAAGGGTCCCTGGATAACTGTCCGCCCCGCCCCAGAGGTGGTCGCATCTCCGGTTCCCTGGATAACCACCCGCTCTTTTCTCTGCCCCCTAACCTGCCGGGTGTCTCTCTCTGCCCAGGGTCACACCAAAGGCCCCTTCCTGGTCAGCGCCCCACTCTCCACCATCATCAACTGGGAGCGGGAGTTCCAGATGTGGGCGCCCAAGTTCTACGTGGTGACGTACACGGGCGACAAGGACAGCCGCTCCATCATCCGTGAGAACGAGTTCTCCTTCGAGGACAACGCCATGAAGGGCGGGAAGAAGGCTTTCAAGATGAAGGCGAGAGACACACCCCCTCCCCCCGAGCCACGTGTGCCTGGTTATTCTCATTGGGCAGGGGAGCCAGGACGCCTGGGTTCTCTCCCCGGCAGGGGGAGGGGAGTGGGGTCTAGTGGTTATAGCAGTGGGGGGCTGGGAGATCGGACTCCTGGGTTCTCTTGTCAGCTCCCGTCACCTGCCTGGCTCACGGTGCTAGGGGCTTGCAGGGCGCTGAGTCCGGGTAGGGGAGGCGCAGGGGCTGGGGATCGCTGAGGGGGCTGCCCACTGGCCCATGGCTCGGGGTCTCCGGCTCATTAGCTGCCAGGCGCCCGGTAGGGCCCGTCCCCAGCGGGGGTCCCGGCTGCTGCTCCATCCACTCACCTGGCCCGGCCTTTCCCTGCAGAGGGAAGCTCAGGTGAAGTTCCACGTGCTGCTCACGTCCTACGAGCTGGTCACCATCGACCAGGCGGCGCTGGGCTCCATCCGCTGGGCCTGCCTGGTGGTGGACGAGGCTCATCGGCTGAAGAACAACCAGTCCAAGGTACGGGCACGGGGTGGGGAGTGGGGGCTGGGGGGTTAGAGCAGGCGGGGCTGGGAGCCAGGACTCTTGGGTTCTCTCCCCGGCTCTGGGAGGGGAGTGTGGGCTGGGGGGTTAGAGCAGGGGGGGCTGGGAGCCAGGACTCCTGGGTTCTCTCCCCGGCTCTGGGAGGGGAGTGGGGGCTGGTGGGTTAGACCGGGGGGGCTGGGAGCCAGGACTCCTGGGTTCTCTCTCTGGCTCTGGGAAGGGAGTGGGGGCTGGTGGGTTAGAGCAGGGGGGCTGGGAGCCAGGACTCCTGGGTTCTCCCCCTGCCTCTGGGAGTGGAGTGGGGTCTGGCCGCTTCAGCTGTTTCTCTGCTGGGTTGCCGAGCTCTCTGAGCTCCCTGCAGAGGATCCTCGGGCTGCCCCCCTGTTGTCTGGGGGGGCTGCAAGCCCCTGACCCCCCCCCCCCCCGCTCCCCTCCCAGTTCTTCAGGGTGCTGAACGGTTACAAGATCGACCACAAGCTGTTGCTGACGGGGACGCCGCTACAGAACAACCTGGAGGAGCTTTTCCACCTGCTCAACTTCCTCACGCCGGAGCGCTTCAAGTACGTCAGCCCCCCCCCCCCCCCCCCCCCCCACGAGACCCCCGCCCCCTGGGGTCCCCAAGGGAGCCGGGACATGTCCTCGCCCTGGGAATTACACTCCACCCCCCTTCCTGGCACATGGCCCCACCTCAAAGAGACAGCCGTCCCCCGATTCGCCTCCACCCCGCCTGGGCATCACCCCACACTGGTTGGCTTGATTTTGGGGAGGGGGCGTGGGAAAGTCACGCCCCATGACCCCTAGGAGTATGGGACCTCTCACCCACGGTGGCACAGCAAAGTTCGGTGGCGTGCTCTGCTAGGGATTGGAGACCCCAGGCCTCTTGGGTCCAATTCCCCTAGTGAAGCAGGATAGGGCCGGGAACACCAGGGGGAGTGGGGCTGCGGGCTGGCGGGGCTCAGCGGGGTGCAGGGCAGGGGGCGCTCTCCTCCCGTTAAGGGGTCTGTGCTGCATGCCGGGGCATTGGCCCGGGCCCGGCGAGGGAGGCTGCCAGCGCTGCCGGGCCAGGGGGCCCAGGCTAACCCGGCCCCGTCCGCCTGTCCCCACAGTAACCTGGAGGGCTTCCTGGAGGAGTTTGCCGACATCTCCAAGGAAGACCAGATCAAGAAGCTGCACGACCTGCTGGGCCCTCACATGCTCCGGCGCCTCAAGGCCGACGTCTTCAAGAACATGCCGGCCAAGACGGAGCTGATCGTGCGTGTGGAGCTGAGCCCCATGCAGAAGTATGGCCTGTCGGTGGGGGGGGGGGGGGGGGGGGGGGGGGGGCACACACACCCCCGGGGAGGACAGACCAGCTAAAGGGCCAGTGCCCCAAGCCGGTGCTAGAGGGCGCTGTGGGGCAGGGAGCGGGGCCGGGGGCTCAGTGGGGGACATAGGAGATAGGGTCATAGGATGTAGTATGGATGGGATCGGAGAGCCGTTCCCTGCCTGGCACTGTGTGAGTGTGTCGGGGAACGTGATGAGAGCAGGGGGTCGAGCTGGGAGCCAGGACTCCTGGGTTCTCTCCCCAGCTCTTGGAGGGGAGTGGGGGCTGGTGGTTAGAGCAGGGGGGACTGGGAGCCAGGACTCCTGGGTTCTCTCCCCAGATCAGAGCTGGGTCTAGGGGTTAGAGCTGGGGGCTGGGCGTCAGGGTCCCTGGGGAGCAGGGTCTGGGATGGTGGCAGGGCCCAGCCTCACCCTCCCTCCCTCTACCCACTCAGGAAATACTACAAATACATCCTGACCCGCAACTTCGAGGCCCTCAACTCCCGGGGGGGCGGAAACCAGGTCTCCCTGCTCAACATCATGATGGACCTCAAGAAGTGCTGCAACCATCCCTACCTCTTCCCCGTGGCTGCGATGGTACGTCCCGCCTGTCCCCGGGGGAGGGGAGGAGTCTGGGGAGACCCCGGTGTACCCCGGAGGGTGTGGGCGCATTGGTACGTCCCGCCTGTCAAAGTGGTATGGGGGGTGGTGTCAGGCAGACCATGGTTCATCCCAAAAGGGCGGGGCTTGGCCCCAGGAGGCGGAGTCAGCAGAGCTGGGTGGAGCTTTATATGTAGATTAGGCCCCCTGGACACATTCTATGACTTCCCATTGATTTCGGTCCGGAGAGAATCCGTTTAAAGCAATGTATCGACATGGGAACTTTGTTTTTTTGAAAACGTTCGAACGATTTTACCACGTCTCGATTCCGAGCATTGGTTGAACCCCGGGAAAATTAGCGAGCGCGGCCTGGGGGGGCGGGAAACAGTGAATTTTATTTAAAAACCGACGAGGTGGGGGATGGAATCCAGGGTTTTTTTGGGGGGCCGTTTCATTGTGGCTGAGGATTTGGCGCCGGGGGTGGGCCGATCTCCGTCCCATTACCACCCCAAAGGTCTCCCCTGAGCGGCGCCAGGGATCGGCCCCGCCTGGGGCAGGACGGGCGGGTGGGCTTCGGAGCCGAACGGCTGCCGTCTTTGCCTCGCCAGGAATCCCCCAAGCTGCCCAGCGGTGCCTACGAGGGCGGGGCCCTCATCAAATCCTCCGGCAAGCTGATGCTACTCCAGAAGATGCTGCGGAAGCTGAAGGAGCAGGGGCACCGGGTGCTAATCTTCTCACAGGTGAGGGACCAGCCTGGGTCTGCGGGTACGTCACAGCCTCGGGTGGGTGACACGTACGTTGTGTCTTTCCTCCCATGCCCGAATGCCCAGGCGTCGCAGGGTGTGAACCCAGGCGTCCTGGGGAGTTCCGGCCCCGGGCAATTCCATCCTGCCCGCTGAATCCCCTCCCAGACGGATACAGCAACCTCTTTCGCGTCCCGTCTGAAACTCCTACACGGCCATGGGTGGTTAAACAGGGGCTGCGGCCACCCCAGAGATGGCTGCATCTCCATGACAGGCGAGGGAGCAACGTTTTTGGAGCCCAGTGTTGACCACCCTGATCTCCCCTGGCCACTCAGATGACGAAAATGCTGGACCTGCTGGAGGATTTCCTGGACTACGAAGGCTACAAGTACGAGCGGATCGACGGTGGGATCACTGGGACGTTGCGGCAAGAGGCCATCGACAGATTCAATGGTACGATTCCTCCTGCCCACCTCCCCAGACCGAGATCGGGGGCCCCGTCACGCCGGGGCACTGCCCAGACCCCCCCAGACCGAGATCGGGGGCCCCGTCACGCCGGGGCACTGCCCAGACCCCCCCAGACCGAGATCGGGGGCCCCGTCACGCCAGGCGCTGCCCACACCCCCCGCAGATCGAGATCGGGGCCCCGTAACGCCGGGCGCTGCCCAGGGAGGTGGTGCAGAGGGACAGTGTCGTCACGAGCTGACGCCTCCAGCCTTGGCCCTGTGAGGCTTGTGTTAGCAGCTGCGGGCGGTTTGGTTCGTTAGTGTCCCGCTCTCGTCAGGGAGGAGATTCCACCCCGGCCCCCATTTCCCCAGTCCCATGGTGCCCAGGGTCTTGGTCCCAGACAGCGAGAGCTTTGATTGGGGGGGGGGTGTTCTTGCCCATGCGGGAGGCCAGGATTTCCCCCGTGTGACCCGTGCGATCTCTCCCCCCAGCTCCCGGCGCTCAGCAGTTCTGCTTCCTGCTCTCCACCCGGGCGGGAGGCTTGGGCATCAACCTGGCCACCGCCGACACGGTGGTGATCTTCGATTCAGACTGGAACCCCCACAACGACATCCAGGTGAGTCCCCTGCGGGGGCAGGAGAGGATCCCCCTTTCCCAGGCTGGCTGCCACGGAGAACCGGGCCCGGGGGACCCTTCCCGAGCCCCAGGTTGCATCTCTGGCTGCAGGGTAGCTCGGTGACCACCCATGAAGCCTCTGCTCCTTACCCCGGTCAGGGGTCTGGCCCGTCTCTGAGGTCCTGCCATGAAGGGGAAGCTGGGAAGAAGTCAGCTGGCCAGAGAGATGCCCCTGGGGCGGGGTGGTTGGGTAGATAGAGTCGTAGGGGACTCAGGGAGGTGGACTCAGGCAGAGAGCTGCCCTGGAGGACGGGGTAGGTAGATCTTTTCCTCTGAGATGGGCTGGGTGGATGTGGGTCACGGGGAGGGAGGGAGGGATGGAAGGGACAGACCGGCGTCCCTGGGCACGTGGATGGCTGGGTGGAGGGGGAGGCAGGCGGGTGGGTCGGGTGGACAGAGGGAGGCGGGTGGATGGTCAGGCGGACGGGGAG
>NW_020665102.1:802077-817157 GCF_002925995.2 Terrapene triunguis
GAGGGAGGCGGGTGGATGGTCAGGCGGACGGGGAGGCAGGCGGGTGGGTCGGCTGGACGGACGGGCGGATGGGGAGGCAGGCGGGTGGGTCGGGTGGATGGACGGGCGGATGGGGAGGCAGGCGGACGGACGGAGGGAGGCGGGTGGTGGGTCAGGCGGACGAGGAGGCGGGTGCGTTGGGCGGACGGGGAGGCAGGCGGGTGGATGGTCGGGTGGACGGATGGACGGAGGTGCATGGACAGACGGATTGGCGGACGGAGAGGCAGGCGGGTGCGTCGGGTGGACATAGGGAGGCGGGTGGATGGTCAGGTGGACGGGGAGGCAGGCAGGTGGGTTGGGCGGAGGGAGGCGGGTGGATGGTCAGACAGACGGAGGGAGGTGCATGGACGGACGGACTGGCGGATGGGGAGGTGGGTGGGTCGGACGGACGGAGGCAGGCGGGTGGGACGGGTGGACGGATGGACGGAGGGAGGCGGGTGGGTCAGGAGCACAGAGGCGGGTGGATGGTCGGGCAGACAGGGAGGCAGGCAGGTGGGTCTGTGGACGGACGGAGGGAGGCGGATGGATGGTCGGGCGGACGGGGAGGGAGGCGGATGGATGGACGGGAAGGGAGGAGGCCGGTGGGTCGGGCGGACGGAGGGAGGCGGGTGGGGAGGGAGGCAGGCGGGTGGATGGTCGGGCAGAAGGGGACACAGGTGGACGGGCGGATAGGCGGACGGGGAGGCAGATGGGTGGACGGGGAGACGGTCGGGTGGACGGACAGACGGACGGGGAGGCAGGCAGGTGGGTCTGGCGGACGGAAGGAGGCGGGTGGATGGTCGGACAGACGGGCCGATGGGGAGGGAGGCGGGCAGGTCGATGGTCGGGCGGATGGACAGACGGGCGGATGGGGAGGGAGGCGGGCAGGTGGATGGTCGTGCGGACGGACAGACGGGCGGATGGGGAGGGAGGCGGGTAGGTGGATGGTCGGGCGGATGGACAGACGGGTGGATGGGGAGGGAGACGGGCGGGTGGATGGTCGGGCGGACGGACAGACAGGTGGATGGGGAGGGAGGCGGGCAGGTGGATGGTCGGGCGGACGGGAAGGCAGGCGGGTGGATGGGGAGACGGTCGGGTGGACGGACGGACGGACGGACAGACCGGCACCCCCGCATCTCACCCCACGCCCACCTGTCCGGCCCCGCAGGCCTTCAGCCGGGCTCACCGCATCGGCCAGGCCAACAAGGTGATGATCTACCGGTTCGTGACGCGGGCCTCGGTGGAGGAGCGGATCACGCAGGTGGCCAAGCGGAAGATGATGCTGACCCACCTCGTGGTGCGCCCGGGGCTGGGCTCCAAGGCCGGCAGCATGTCCAAGCAGGAGCTGGACGACATCCTGAAATTCGGCACTGAGGAGCTCTTCAAGGACGAGAACGAGGGTGAGGGGCGGCTGGGTCGGGGGGTGGGGGATAGGGGGTGGGGGAGGGGATGGCTGGGGTGGGGGAGAGGGATACAGGTGGGGCTGCCTGGGGAGGGGGTTGGGGAAGGGGATGGTGGGGGGAGGGGGATACAGGTGGGGCTGCCTGGAGAGGGGGTTGGGAGATAGGGGTTGGGGGAGGGGATGGCTGGGGTGGGGGGGAGGGATACAGGTGGGGCTGCCTGGGGAGGGGGTTGGGGGATACAGGTGGGGCTGCCTGTGGAGGGGGTTGAGGGAGGGGATGGCTGGGGTGGGGGTTGGGGGATACAGGTGGGGCTGCATGGGGAGGGGGTTGGCAGATAGGGGGTGGGGGAGGGGATGGCTGGGGTGGGGGTGAGGGATAAGGGGGGGGCTCCCTGGGGAGGGGTTGGGGGAGGGAATGGCTGGGTGCGGGGGGAGGGATAAGGGTGGGGCTGCCTGGGGTGGGGGTTGGGGGATACAGGTGGGGGTGCCTGGGGAGGCAGTTGGGGGATAGGGGGTGGGGGAGGGGATGGCTGTGGTGGGGGGGAGGGCTAAGGGTGGGGCTGCCTGGGGAGGGGTTGGGGGAGGGGATGGCTGAGGGGGGGGAGGGATAAGGGTGGGGCTGCCTGGGGAGGGGTTGAGGGATAGGGGGTGGAGGATGGAGCGGCTGGTTTGGGTGTGTGGGGCGAGAGATGAGCATGGGGCTTGGAGGCAGTGGGGGATGGGGAAGGGGATGGGGGTAGAGCTTGGAGGGGGCCAGCTGGGTGCGGGGGGGGGGGCAGGACTTGGAGGAGCCTTGGCCGTGTTGAGGGGCTGACTGGGGTGGGGGCGAGGCCAGACTGAGGGACGGGGGCCCTGTGATCCCAGGGGGGCGGAGCCTGGAGGGCAGCGGGACCGCCCAGCGGGGGGGAGGAGGTGGGGCTTGGAGCGGGGGAGGGGAGACCCCCAGACTCGCCCTCCTGGCTTCAGCCTCTTTGAGGGGGCCGCGGGTGGGGCTCAAGGGGCCCCTGGCCCTGATGTGGATCTGGCCCCCCAGGGGAGAACAAGGAAGAGGACAGCAGCGTGATCCACTACGACAACGAGGCCATCGCCCGGCTGCTCGACCGCAACCAGGACGCCACCGACGACGCCGACGTGCAGAACATGAACGAGTATCTCAGCTCCTTCAAGGTGGCCCAGTACGTGGTGCGGGAGGAGGACAAGGTGAGTGGGGGGGGGGAGCCCGGGGCGGCGGGGGGGGAGCTGTGGAGGGGTGGGGAGCCCCACCTGGCCCCGCCCGCCCCTCACCCCTGGCTGCCTCGGCAGATCGAGGAGATCGAGCGGGAGATCATTAAGCAGGAGGAGAACGTGGACCCCGACTACTGGGAGAAGCTCCTGCGCCATCACTACGAGCAGCAGCAGGAGGACCTGGCCCGGAACCTGGGGAAGGGCAAACGGGTCCGGAAACAGGTCAACTACAATGATGCCGCGCAGGAGGACCAAGGTCAGCGCTCGCGGAGCCCGGCGCGTGGGCGCGGAGCCCGGGGGGGCAGGGCTGGGCTAGCAGGGGGCTGCGGGTCGGGAGTGAGGGCCACTTGCAGATCTGGGGCGGGGCCGGGCGGGGCTAGCAGGGGCTGCGGGTCGGGAGTGAGGGGCACTGGTAGATCTGGGGTGGGGCAGGGCTGGGCTAGCGGCAGGTTGCGGGTCGGGAGTGAGGGGCACTGGTAGATCTGGGGTGGGGCAGGGCTGGGCTAGCGGCAGGTTGCGGGTCGGGAGTGAGGGGCACCGGCAGGGCTGGGGGGGGTCAGGGCTGGGCTAGCAGGGGCTGCGGGTCGGGAGTGAGGGGCACCAGCAGAGCTGGGGGAGGCAGGGCTGGACCAGCAGGGGGTTGTGGGGCAGGCCTGAAGACAGGGCAGGGCCAGGCAGAGCTGCTGTTATGGGGTCCTCTCCTGTATCCCGCGGCTGAGAGGGTGAATTGCATAGGGCCGGGGGGTGGGGGTGTTATTCTTACTCAGCGACGTTGGGACGAGTGGGGGAGAAAAGGGGGCATCTACAGGGTGGGTAAAACGAGTGTGTGGTGCAAATGAGGGTCCGGGGGGTAGTGTCCTTTTCGGTGCAAACGCACCACACCCTTTTTACACCTTCAGCCTTAGATTCGCAATATTAGTGAGCTCCGTCTTCCGGGATTGACGGGAGAATAGGTGCTGGATATAACGGGATGTGGTGTGTCCTAGGGGGTACAGTATTGGGCTGGGGCATCCTGGCGTCCTCCACCAGCGACCTTGAGCAAGCCCCCGCCCCGTGCCTCGGTTGCCCCGTAATGCTGCTGGCCTTCTTGAGAGCTGCTGCTAAAAGCTACGGGATTAAGAACCCGGATTAAGAATCCATCTTGCGTGAAATTGGTGCTGACCCTTAAATCGAGCGGCTGGGGGTTGGAGGCAGGTACCTTCGGCCTGGAGATAGGATGCAGATTTCTCACCGCCAATGGCAACAGCTTCCCCCGCAGGTGGTGGATCCACGGTGGATCCGTCTTTTTGTAAAATCCGCGCTAGCTCCCCCACCAGATATTGGCTGGGGGCAGGGATTCCTGGGTGAAACTGGTCTGTGAGTTCAGATCAGATCATCTGATTGACCCTTCCCGGTCTATCAATTCATGACTCTTCCTGCGCAGGTCTTTAATCAGAACCAATCAGAAAACGGTCAGCACAGCCGTTTTCTGTCCGGAAAACACTGTTTTGGCTAAACCCAAATGTGTCGTGGGAAGGCGTCGATTTCAACGGGAAAATGTCAAAATGCTTCGGATCGACATGGAGGGATCTCGGTTCACGGCGTTTCGACTTTCTCGTTGAGCTTTGTTCCCTCTTTATAGCGCCTTTTGAGTTTTAATTTTTAAAAACTTACACTTTTAATGTTCTTATTATTTGTATATATAATATTTTCTATATATAGAATACTTTATATATTATAGTTGATATTGTATTGTAAATTAATAGTTAGGTATTTATCTATATATACTTGATATTTAAATATTATCTCTAATATAAAATATTAACTATTAAAATATACATTTTAATTAAAATTTAATATTTATTTTAATAGTACTTGTTATATTTAAAGTATAATATAAAATCTAAGATTTTATATTATGAAATAAAATATATGTTATTATAATTTATATTATTAAAATATATTCTAATAATGATGGAGGTCTGGTTTTAGGGGGTGGGTCTGTGCCGTGCCTGGCATAATGGGGACCCAGTTTGGGACGGGGACGGGGTGGGGTCCGTGTAGCTCGGGGAGCCGCTCCAGCCGTCCCCACGCCAAGCACCCGGCTCCGTTCCCGGGCCCCGCAGCAGGGTCTCCGGCCTCTCTGGGCTGGCTAAGATTTTATATTATACTTTAACTATAACAAATACTATTAAAATAAATATTAAATTTTAATTAAAATGTATATTTTAATAGTTAATATTTCATATTAGAGATAATATTGAAATATCAAGTCTATATAGATTTTATATTATACTTTAAATATAACAAATACTATTAAATACATATTAAATTTTAAATAAATTAATTTAATATTAATTAAAATATATATTTTAATAGTTAAAATTTTGTATTAGAGATAATATTTAAATATCAAGTTTATATAATGTAAATATTAACTATTACTATATATATATAGATCTTATTTTATATATACTTTAAATATAATACAAAGTATTAACTATTAATATATATAAAAAATTATATTATACATTTAATATAATATAATATTAACTATTAAATATCTATGTATCTATTTTAGTCTAAAGTTTTATACAGAAAGCAGATATGAACTATTAAAGTATACATTTATCAATTTTAATAGTTCATATTTCATTTCTGTATAATACTTCATATTTAATCGTTGATATTTAATAAGCAAATATTTGATAGTAAAATGAAAATAAAGACAATATATAAAACATAATATTTCATATTATACTTTGGTTTTTATATTTAATAGTTTATACTATCTATAGCACTTTAAATATCAATATATAAATATAAGTTAATATTTTCTATAACACTACATTTAACATAGAAAATGTTGCATACCATTGTGAATATCTTATATTCAATATAATACTTTCCATATTATATTCAATATGCAAGACTTGGTAGCATTTATATTATTATACGGGGTGGATGTGTGAATTATTTCACATGGATCGAGAGCTGTATACACCTCTACCCCGATATAACGCTGTCCTTGGGAGCCAAAAAATCTTACCGCATTATAGGTGAAACCACGTTATATCGAACTTGCTTTGATCCACCAGAGTGTGCAGCCCCATCCCCCCCCCCAGAGCGCTGCTTTACCACGTTATATCCGAATTCGTGTTATATCGGGTCGCGTTATATCGGGGTAGAGGTGTATGTATCATACTTTCGAATGTTTCAACATCCCATCAGGAAGGGCATTTTGAGGTGTCCTGAACCAAATGTTCCCAAATTCCCATCTTGCGGGAAATTTCAGAATTTCGACTTTGGGAGAGACGGGAAAAATGGGTCGGCGTGAGCCACTGAGTCTGCGATTTCCCCTCCCCGCCATCTGGGTATCTTTGGATGTGAACGAGCCGGCCACTTTGTTAAGTCGGAGCCGTGCTGTGATGTGGGGGGCAGGCTAGCGAACCGCGGAGCAGAGGGGGTCAGAAGGAGGAATCTGTGCTGCGATTCCCCGCATCCCCCCGCCCCTTGCTCCGGGGAGGGGCTAACGAGGGACAGTCCGGTTCCGGTTACAAACTGCCGTGCTGATCTTTCAGACAATCAGTCCGAGTACTCGGTGGGATCGGAAGAGGAAGACGAAGACTTCGACGAGAGGCCGGAAGGTGAGGGCCCGGGTTTGGGGGTACAACAGCTCTGTGTCAGTGGGGGGGAAGACATTTAAGGCCCATTTAAGCCCCGCGTAGGCATGTCAAATTTCCAGAAATTTTGCAGGCGTGACAATTTTTTGTGGGAGGCAAAAAGACCCCACGGAAATTTGGGGAAAGACCGAGATTCCGTCCGTTATCTCCCGCTTGTCTAAACTTGCTCTGTTCCTTCACGGAGGAGAACGGGATGTAGTTAGCACTTAAGAAAAGAGAACTGGTGACGTTGATGAAATCAGAGTGCCTAAATCCTTTTGTTTTGATTCGGATAGAGTGAGTAGGAGCTAGATCTGCCCACCAAGGTACTGGGGTGAATTTCGGGGTTTTTTTTGCCCGTTGGCAAGCAGGGGCAAAAACCAAACGTTGCCAATCGAAAGCGTCCGGCGTGGGATGAGCCAAACCAGAAGGTTGTATCTTTTCCGTGGACGTGATCACGCGGGTGGGAAAGCCGCTCTTCTTTCTAGTGGAAAAGCTCGGATAGCGGACGTCCCTAAATCGCGGTTAACGAGCACGGTCCATTGGCGTTCTTGGATACGGCCAGCGTCGTAGCTGTAGTGTAGACAGACCCAGCCGCTCTCTGAACGCGGCCCCTGGAAGGTGGCTGGGCTGGGCGGGAAGCTCTGAGCCCGGCATCGGAGATTTATTTTGACCACCACCTCCAGATCTCGCGCCTAGTGTGACGGGGGGTATGATGGGGGCCCAGTTTGGGACGGGGTGGGGTCCGTGCAGCTCAGGGAGCCGCTCCAGCTGTCCCCACGCCAAGCACCCGGCTCCGTTCTCGGCCCCCGGCCCCGGCCTCTCTGGGCTGGCGGGCAGGGGCATTTCATCGCGTCTCCTTCCGCCCACGCAGGACGGCGCCAGTCCAAACGCCAGCTCCGCAACGAGAAAGACAAACCTCTGCCACCCCTGCTGGCGCGAGTCGGGGGCAACATTGAGGTGAGACGCTGTCCTGGGAGCCTGGATGCCTGGGTTCTCTCCCAGCTCTGGTCGGGGAGCGGGGGGCTGGGAGCCAGGACTCCTGGGTTCTCTCCCTGGCTCTGGGAGGGGATTGGGGGCTAGTGGTTAGAGCAGGGGGAACGGGAACTGGGACTCCTGGGTTCTCTCCACGACTCTGGGAGGGGAGTGGGGTCTAGTGGTCAGAGCGGGGGGGCTGGAAGCCAGGACTCCTGGGTTCTCTCTCCCGCTCTGGGAGGGGATTGGGGGCTGATGGGTTAGAGCCGGGGGGGCTGGAAGCCAGGACTCCTGGGTTCTCTCCCTGGCTCTGGGAGGGGAGTGGGGACTGGTGGGTTAGAACAGGGGGGGACTGGGAGCCAGGACTCCCCAGTTCTGGGAGAGGGGAGCAGGTGAGCTCTGGCTCTGCTAAGCAGGGCTGTATGTCTCAGCAGTGGGCCCCGCGGGCACTCGGGACATGGGAGGGCGCTGGGGGGAACCGCAGAGGGTGGGGAGGTTCCCGGGGAGGGCGCTGGGGGCACCGCAGAGGGCGGGGAGCTGCCCGGGGGAACCGCAGAGGGCGGGGAGGTTCTCGGGGAAGGCGCCAGGGGGGACCGGCAGAGGGCGGGGAGCTGCCCGGGGAGGGCCTCGGGGGTCTCTCTCTCTCACCCACCTCCGCCGTCAGGTGCTGGGGTTCAACACGCGCCAGCGCAAGGCCTTCCTGAACGCCGTCATGCGCTGGGGGATGCCGCCCCAGGACGCCTTCACCACCCAGTGGCTGGTCCGGGACCTGCGAGGCAAAACGGAGAAGGAGTTCAAGTAGGTGTAGGCGCAGGGTGCTGGCCGGGGGGAGCTCGCCTGACTGGGGAGACCCTGCTCCCCGATTCCCCCAGCCTCTCTGGGGCCCGGGGAGGGAGGGGAAGCAGGACCCCCCCCCCAATCCTCGGGAGCTGCTTGTTCCCACTTGCCACGTGATGACGGTTCTTACTCATCTGAGCGCCCGTCGCGCCGCCAGCCGTCTGCTTTCCTGGAGTGGGCGTGGGAAGGCGCCGCCCCCTCCCTCGCGCAGACGGAGATCATCCCCTCGTGGGGGCGGCCGGGCCGAGGAAACGGGGAGGGCCTGAGCTGTGGCTGTCCCCCTACCCAGAGCCGGCCTGCCACACGGGCTCCCCGCAGGGCGCCCCTATGCAGGACGGGATGAGAAGCCAGGTCTGATGGCAACTGGCAGGCATTCGAGGGTGGGGAGCCAGTGATTTCCCCCGCCGTCCCGTGTGTCCTAGCCCCCGCGCGTTGCTAGCAGCCAGCGGCGGGGCTGTTCTCGCCGAGCGGGGGGCTCCGTGGTTCTCAGCTCCCGGTCTCCCCACTCCCTCCCCCGCAGGGCCTACGTCTCCCTCTTCATGAGGCACCTGTGCGAGCCCGGGGCGGACGGCTCGGAGACCTTCGCCGACGGCGTGCCCAGGGAGGGGCTGTCCCGGCAGCAGGTCCTGACGCGCATCGGCGTCATGTCGCTGGTGAAGAAGAAGGTGCGTTGCCGGTAGAGGGGTTGGGGGGGCTGGGGTTGACGAATGCGGGTGGGAGGCGCGTCTGTCTGTCTGTCCGTCCATCCCGTGGGGTCCCGGGACTGCGGAAAGGAGCTTGGCACTGCTGGAGCGTCGGCAAGCGGCCGCCGCTGGAGAGGATCCGGGGTGCGGGCTGAGCGGCCTCCGGGGAGGAGGCCTGAACGGCGTCACCTCGGTGTATAGTGAAGCCGATCCCGGAGTGGGGGTCGGGGGGAGCTGGGAAAGGCATGATCCAGTTAATAGCCACTGCCCTTCCACCTCCCCCATCCTGCACTGTGCCTCAGTTTCCCCTCCTGCCCTTTGTCTGTTTAAACTTTGAGCTCTCTGAGGCAGGGGCTTTTTTCTCACCATGTGTCTGACAGGCTCCCCCATTTCATTTAGGGCAGAGGAGTTGATCTCGGTCGGGGGGGGGGGGGGGGGGGGGGGGGGTGGGGGGGGGGGAGGGGGGGGCCGGGGGGGGGGGGGGGGGGGGGGGCGCCTGGCGTGTGGGACTGATGCGGCGCCATCTGCTGCCCCGCAGGTGCAGGAGTTCGAGCACATCAATGGGCGGTGGAGCATGCCCGAGCTCATGCCTGACCCCAGCGCCGACTCCAAGCGCTCGTCCCGCGCCTCCTCGCCAACCATCAAGACCTCCACCACCACCCCCGAGCCCAGCTGCACCAACACGCCCTGCACCTCCAAGCCAGGTAGGGCCTGGCACTGCGGGGGCCGGATCCCGGGTATCTCCCCCCCACGGGTGGGGGAGGAGCCTGGGCCTCACCCTATCACAGGGAAGGATGAATGAGGTGGAGCCTGGTGCCTCGCCCTATTTCAGTTGAGGGAGGGGGAGGAGCCTGGGGCCTCACCCTATCACAGCGCAGGGAGGGGGAGGAGCCTGGGTCTCACCCTATCACGGGGCCGGGAGGGGGAGGAGCCTGGGTCTCACCCTATCATGGGGCAGGGAGGGGGAGGAGCCTGGATCTCACCCTATCACAGTGCAGGGAGGGGGAGGAGCCTGGGGCCTCACCCTATCATGGGGCAGGGAGGGGGAGGAGTCTGGGTCTCACCCTATCACAGGGGAGGAGCCTGGGGCCTCACCCTATCACAGGGAGGGATGAAGGGGGAAGAGCTGGGGGTCTCACCCTATCACAGCGCAAGGAGGGGGAGGAGTCTGGGATCTCTCCCCGCCCCGGGGTCCCTGCCCCCATCCATGGCGGGGATGGGCAGGGTCCCCTGGCCCCGCCCAGTTGATGCCATCTCCTCGCAGCCACGCCAGCCCCCAGCGAGCGCGGGGACGGGACGGGGCCACTGCCTGAGAAGGAGGAGCCGGAGAGCAAGGAGCCGGAGAAGGAACCGAAAAGCAGCGAGCGGATGGAGACGGAGGTTGGTGCTCGATGCAGAGCCCGGCGCTGTCCAGCCCAGCCAGGGACCCAAAGGGAAACTGAGGCAGGGGCCTGGGGCTAAACTTCGGTAACAAGGGCACGGGGCCTTGCTCGGGGCTGATCTCCACGCTCCTCTGGCACAGCCGCCCGGGCCTCACCTCTGCTGGGCTCGGGTAGTTTCGAGATTTGCACGTTTTCCCCTCATTCTGTGGTGCGGCGACACCGAGACCTTGTGGGTACCCCCCTTTCCGCCCCCCAGAGACGACCCAGAAGAGCGTTGGCCAGCGGGCAGGTCCCTGGTTCTGCGGGATAATTCCCCCGTGGCTGGAGATGGGACTAAAATCCAGGGAGGTGCCTCCCTCTGAGACTCAGTTTCCCCACCTGTGCAGGGTAATAATCCGCCCCTCGTTCCGGGGCAGATAAACGGGGATTTCCCTCAGCATTTCCGCCTCCTCGAACCCGTGTCCTCTCCCCGTTAGGGTCCTGCTCTGGAGCAGCCAACACCCACCACCTCCCCCGGGGAGAAGAGCGAGCCGAAAGCGGAGGAGGAAGAGCCCATGGTGGCGGGGGAGAAGGAGCCGGAGGCAGAGCCATTGGTCAAGGAGGAGAAGGAGAAGTCGGGTAATGCCCGTTGGAGTCAATGGGGCCAGATCCCAGCTGGCGTCAATGGACATATATGAGGAAGGATAGATAGTGTCTATGGGGCTGGATGGATGGGTGTGTGGCGATGGAGAGCATCTATGGGGTGGATGGATGAATAGCATCTATAGGGACGGATGGAGACCCAGCGCTTTGCCTGTCTGACAGATGTGGAAACCGAGGCTGGGAGAATTGCTGGGACTTGCCCGGGGATGTTGTGGCCAAGGCGGGTCATAGAATCATAAAATATCAGGGTTGGAAGGGACCTCAAGAGGTCATCTAGTCCAACCCCCTGCTCAAAGCAGGACCAATTCCCAACTAAATCATCCCAGCCAGGGGCTTTGTCAAGCCGGGCCTTAAAAACCTCCAAGGAAGGAGACTCCACCACCTCCCTAGGTAACCCATTCCAGTGCTTCACCACCCTCCTAGTGAAATAGTGTTTCCTAATATCCAACCTGGACCTCCCCCACTGCAACTTGAGACCATTGCTCCTTGTTCTGTCATCTGCCACCACTGAGAACAGCCGAGCTCCATCCTCTTTGGAACGCCCCTTCAGGTAGTTGAAGGCTGCTATCAAATCCCCCCTCATTCTTCTCTTCTGGAGACTAAACAATCCCAGTTCCCTCAGCCTCTCCTCATAAGTCATGTGCTCCAGACCCCTAATCATTTTTGTTGCCCTCCGCTGGACTCTTTCCAATTTTTCCACATCCTTCTTGTAGTGTGGGGCCCAAAACTGGACACAGTACTCTAGATGAGGCCTCACCAATGTCGAATAAAGGGGAACGATCACGTTCCTCGATCTGCTGGCAATGCCCCTACTTATACAGCCCAAAATGCCGTTAGCCTTCTTGGCAACAAGAGCACACTGTTGACTCATATCCAGCTTCTCATCCACTGTGACCCCTAGGTCCTTTTCTGCAGAACTGCTACCTAGCCATTCGGTCCCTAGTCTGTAGCAGTGCATGGGATTCTTCCGTCCTAAGTGCAGGACTCTGCACTTATCCTTGTTGAACCTCATCAGGTTTTTTTTGGCCCAATCCTCTAATTTGTCTAGGTCCCTCTGTATCCGATCCCTACCCTCTAGTGTATCTGCCACGCCTCCTAGTTTTGTGTCATCTGCAAACTTGCTGAGAGTGCAGTCCACACCATCCTCCAGATCATTAATAAAGATATTAAACAAAACCGGCCCCAGGACCGACCCTTGGGGCACTCCGCTTGAAACCGGCTGCCAACTAGACATGGAGCCATTGATCACTACCCGTTGAGCCCGACGACCTAGCCAGCTTTCTATCCACCTTACAGTCCATTCATCCAGCCCATACTTCTTTAACTTGGCGGCAAGAATACTGTGGGAGACTGTATCAGAAGCTTTGCTAAAGTCAAGGAATAACACATCCACTGCTTTCCCCTCATCCACAGAGCCAGTTATCTCATCATAGAAGGCAATTAGGTTAGTCAGGCACGACTTCCCCTTGGTGAATCCATGCTGACTGTTCCTGATCACTTTCCTCTCCTCTAAGTGTTTCATAATTGATTCCTTGAGGACCTGTTCCATGATTTTTCCAGGGACTGAGGTGAGGCTGACTGGCCTGTAATTCCCCGGATCCTCCTTCTTCCCTTTTTTAAAGATGGGCACTACATTAGCCTTTTTCCAGTCATCTGGGACCTCCCGCGATCGCCATGAGTTTTCAAAGATAATGGCTAATGGCTCTGCAATCTCATCCGCCAACTCCTTTAGCACCCTCGGATGCAGTGCATGGACTTGTGCTCGTCCAGTTTTTCTAAATAGTCCCGAACCACTTCTTTCTCCACAGAGGGCTGGTCACCTTCTCCCCATGCTGTGCTGCCCAGTGCAGCAGGCTGGGAGCTGACCTTGTTCGTGAAGACAGAGGCAAAAAAAGCATTGAGTACATTAGCTTTTTCCACATCCTCGGTCACTAGGCCCCTCATTCAGTAAGGGGCCCACACTTTCCTTGACTTTCTTCTTGTTGCTAACATACCTGAAGAAACCCTTCTTGTTACTCTTAACATCTCTTGCTAGCTGCAACTCCAAGTGTGATTTGGCCTTCCTGATTTCATTCCTGCATGCCTGAGCAATAGTTTTATACTCCTCCCTGGTCATTTGTCCAATCTTCCACTTCTTGTAAGCTTCTTTTTTGCGTTTAAGATCAGCAAGGATTTCACTGTTTAGCCAAGCTGGTCGCCTGCCATATTTACTATTCTTTCTACACATCGGGATGGTTTGTTCCTGCAACCGCAATAAGGATTCTTTAAAATACAGCCAGCTCTCCTGGACCCCTTTGCCCTTCATGTTATTCTCCCAGGGGATCCTGCCCATCTGTTCCCTGAGGGAGTCAAAGTCTGCTTTTCTGAAGTCCAGGGTCCGTATTCTGCTGCTCTCCTTTCTTCCTTGTGTCAGGATCCTGAACTCGACCATCTCATGGTCACTGCCTCCCAGGTTCCCATTCACTTTTGCTTCCCCTACTAATTCTTCCCTGTTTGTGAGCAGCAGGTCAAGAAAAGCTCTGCCCTTAGTTGGTTCCTCCAGCACTTGCACCAGGAAATTGTCCCCTACACTTTCCAAAAACTTCCTGGATTGTCTGTGCACCGCTGTATTGCTCTCCCAGCAGATATCAGGGTGATTAAAGTCTCCCATGAGAACCAGGGCCTGCGATCTAGCAACTTCTGCTAGTTGCCAGAAGAAAGCCTCATCCACCTCATCCCCCTGGTCTGGTGGTCTATAGCAGACTCCCACCACGACATCACCCTTGTTGCTCACACTTCTCAACTTTATCCAGAGAGACTCAGGTTTTTCTGCAGTTTCATACCGGAGCTCTGAGCAGTCATACTCCTCTCTCACATACAACGCAACTCCCCCCCTACCTTTTCTGCCCTGCCTGTCCTTCCTGAACAGTTTATATCCATCCATGACAGTACTCCAGTCATGTGAGTTATCCCACCAAGTCTCTGTTATTCCAATCACGTCATAGTTCCCTGACTGTGCCAGGACTTCCAGTTCTCCCTGCTTGTTTCCCAGGCTTCTTGCATTTGTGTATAGGCACTTAAGATAACTCATCGATCGTCCCTCTTTCTCAGCATGAGACAGGAGTCCTCCCGTCTTGCGCTCTCCTGCTTGTGCTTCCTCCCAGGATCCCATTTCCCCACTTACCTCAGGGCTTTGGTCTCCTTCCCCCGGTGAACCTAGTTTAAAGCCCTCCTCACTAGGTTAGCCAGTCCTAACCCGGTGCTTCCCTCCCGAGCTTGTCCCTGGCTGATCTTGGCTCACGGGTCTCGGTGCCGTCTGGTTCCAGGTGCCGGGCCAGAAGAGCCGGTGGCGGAGAAGGCCGAGGAGAGACCTACTGACAGCGATGAGCCCAAGGAGAAGGGGGATGGGGAAGGGTCGGAGGTGAAGAAAGGTAACTTCCTTCCACACAGCGTGAACTGCCCCCGTGCAGCGCCGTCGGGCGTTAACTCTGAACCCTAATGATGGATATTTCAAAAGCCGTCCTTATTAGCTCTTTCACACACAGCCGTTGCAGGGTGTGGGGGGGTGAGGGGCAACATTTAGGCCTGAGCGGTCGGTCTGTGGGCGTAGCAACTGGGGGCGTTGACTCTGACCCCTAATGATGGCCTTGTCCTTGCAGAAGAGGTGAAGGTGGAGAAGGAAGCCGGCAAGGAGCCCAAGCCGGGCAGCATCAAGGAGGAGAGCAAGGCCAACGGGCGGAAGGAAGACAAGGCCGACAAGCCCCGGTTCATGTTCAACATCGCGGACGGCGGCTTCACAGGTGAGAGGCCACCCGAGAGCCGCTGGTGTGCCGGGGCTCGCGGCTGGAGAGCGGGGGCGGAGAAGGGGGGATGGTCTGTGCAGCGCCCGGCGCAATCTCGGTGGGGGGGGGGGTCTGGGCGGTGTGGGCATGCCCGCGGATCTCACGCCGCCCGCCTCCCACCCCCGCCTCCCTGTTTTCTCCGCAGAGCTGCACACGCTGTGGCAGAACGAGGAGCGGGCAGCCATCTCCTCCGGGAAGCTGAATGAGATCTGGCACCGTCGCCACGACTACTGGCTACTGGCTGGCATCGTGCTGTATCCTTCACCGCGGCCTGGCTCTAGGGACGGGGAATCTGAGATCGGGCCGCCCCCCCCACCCCCGCCCCGCGCAAATTTCAAAGTCTCTAATCGATCCCAGCATGCAATTCCTCACCCCCCCACACAACCCGCAAGCCATGGGATATCACTGATCCCAAAACCCAATTTCCCTGTGGAACTCCCTGCCACTGGATATCA
>NW_020665102.1:817167-821969 GCF_002925995.2 Terrapene triunguis
ATCCCAAAACCCAATTTCCCTGTGGAACTCCCTGCCACTGGATATCACCGATCTCAAAATCCAATTTCCCTGTGGAACTCCCTGCCACTGGATCTCACCGATCCTCAAAACATTTCCCTGTAGAACTCCCTGCCATTGAATATTACTGATCCCAAAACCCAGTTTCCCTGTGGAACTCCCCGCCACTGGATATCACTGATCCCCGAACATTTCCCTGTGGAACTCCCTGCCACTGGATATCACTGATCCCAAAACCCAATTTCCCTGTGGATCTCCCTGCCACTGGATATCACTGATCCCAAAACTCAATTTCCCTGTGGAACTCCCCGCCACTGGATATCACCGATTCCCAAACCCAGTTTTCCTGTGGAACTCCCCGCCGCAGGATGCTACTTAATGCTCCAGTGCCAGGACTGATATCCACAAGTTCCAGGGAGCCTGGTTGTTTTGAACCAGTTGTCCAGCCTGCCCGGTTTCCTCCCACCCCGGAGAGCTGCCCAGCCAAGCTTTCCTGGCACCCCTATTCCTGGCAGGTTCTCCGGCGCGTCCCCGAGCCTCTCCTCTCCCGTGAGCCATCGGCAGGGTGTCTAGTTGGGAGCGGGAGGGAGAGGCGAAGGGGGCAGCCCCCATCCACAGCCCGGCAGGATCCTTAGCGCCCCCCCGCCCGGACCAGGCACGGCTACGCCCGCTGGCAGGACATCCAGAACGACGCTCAGTTCACCATCATCAACGAGCCCTTCAAAACCGAGGCCAACAAGGGGAATTTCCTGGAGATGAAGAACAAGTTCCTGGCCAGGAGGTTCAAGGTAGGAGCGGGAAGTGGGGACCCCCCCTGTCCCCCAGAGTCAGCAGGGCTGGGCAGGCGGCAGCGCCCAGGACCGCTCTTAACAGCAGGGGCACAATGCCCCTGGGAGAGGAGAATCCTAACGTAGGACTCCTGGGTTCTCTCCCCGGCTCTGGAACGGGAGTGGGGTGCTGGTGGGTTAGAGCAGGGGGGGTTGGGATCCAGGACTCCTGGGTTCTCTCCCCTGGAGTGGGGGCTGGTGGGTTAGAGCAGGGGGGGCTGGGAGCCAGGACTCCTGGGTTCTCTCCCTGGTTCTGGGAGGGGAGTGGGGCTGGTGGGTTAGAGCAGGAGGGGCTGGGAGCCAGGACTCCTGGGTTCTCTCCCTGGCTCTGGGAGGGGAGTGGGGGCTGGTGGGTTAGAGCAGGGGGGGTTGGGAGCCAGGACTCCTGGGTTCTCTCCCCAGCGCTGGGAGGGGAGTGGGGTGTAGAGGGTCAGAGCAGGGCAGTTGGTGACCGTCCGTGAGCCCTGTGCCCCTGTGGGTTGCGGGCGGCTCAGCTGACTCTCCTGCCCCCTTCCCCGCAGCTCCTGGAGCAGGCGCTGGTGATCGAGGAGCAGCTGCGCCGAGCCGCCTACCTGAACATGACCCAGGACCCCAGCCACCCGGCCATGGCGCTCAACACCCGCTTTGCCGAGGTCGAGTGTCTGGCCGAGAGCCACCAGCACTTGTCCAAGGAGTCCCTGGCTGGCAACAAGCCTGCCAACGCCGTACTTCACAAGGGTAAGAGGAGGGCGGGCAGGCGGGCGCGGAGAGGACGGTGTCTGTAACGTCCAAAGCATCCTCTGTACCGTGCTCTCTGAATCATTAAAGTGGGGTTGTGATCAGAAATGCCGCTGTGTTCGGTTGTCTCCTTAATCCTGCTCTGTGTATCTCTGGTGTATCCTCTGAGTATCTCTTTGTGTATCTGCTGAGTATCCCCCAAACTTCTGCTGAGTATCCCCCCAAGCATTGGCTAAGTATTCCTGGGGTATCACTCGAGTATCAGCTAAGTATCTCCGGTGTATCCTCCGAGTATCGGATGGGTATGCCTGGAGTATCTCTAGTGTATCTGATGACTATCCTCCAAGTATCTGCTGAGTATTGCTGATGTGTGCGCTGAGTATCACTGGTGTATGCCCTGAGTATCTGCTGAGTATCGTTGGTGTGTGCCCTGAGTATCGCTGGTGTGTGCCCTGAGTATTGCTGGTGTATCTCTCGAGTATCCTTTGAGTATCTCTTGGGTATCACTTGTGTATTTCTCCCCGAGTATCATGTGAGTATCTCTTGTGTATTTCTCCCCCAAGAATTATGTGAGTATCTCTGGTGTATTTCACCTCCCTCCCTAACCCCGAGTATCATGTGAGTGTCTCTGGTGTACTTCCTCCTGCGTATCTCCGGTGCATTACTCCACCATCACACCCCTCCCCCCCTCACCTGATGGGTATCTCTGGTGTATTCCTGTCCCGAGTATCATGTGAGTATCTCTGGTGTATTCATCCTCTTGAGTATCTCTGGTACATCAGTCCCCGCTGAATATCTCCAGTGTATTTCTCCCCGAGTGTCACGGTGTATTTCTCCTCTTGAGTATCTCCAGCATATTCATCCCCCTGAGTATCTCTGGTGTATTCATCCCCCTGAGTATCACCACTTGAGTATCTCTGGAGTTTTCATCCCCCCGAGTATCTCTGGAGTTTTCATCCCCCCGAGTATCCCCTGAGTATCTTCAGAATATTCATCCCCCTGAGTATCTCTGGAGTATTCTTCCTCCTGAGTATCTCTGGAGTATTCATCCCCTGAGTATCCCCCGAGTATCTCTGGAGTATTCTTTCTCCTGAGTATCCCTTGAGTATCTCTGGAGTATTCATCCCCTGAGTATCTCTGGAGTATTCATCCCCTGAGTATCTCTGGAGTAATGTCCCTCCCCACTCGATGGTCTCTGGGCTGAGCCGACCTGACATGGAGGTTGGGGGAGATGGGGCAGGGCCCTTCTCTGCCTCTGGCGTCCGGGCTGGCTCGGCCCTGGCGGGACGGGGACACCGCCGGGCAGCCGGCCAGGCCCCCGCGCCCCGCCTGACGCCTCTCCCCCTCTCTCTGTCTCTCTGCGCCCCAGTGCTCAACCAGCTGGAGGAGCTGCTGAGCGACATGAAGGCCGACGTGACGCGCCTGCCGGCCACGCTGTCCCGCATCCCGCCCATCGCCGCCCGCCTCCAGATGTCCGAGCGCAGCATCCTTAGCCGCCTGGCCAACAAGGGCAACGAGACGCAGACCGCCCCGGTAACGCCTGGGGGGGCTTGGCCACGGCCCCGTGGGCCCCATAACGCCTGGGCCACATCCCCATGGGCCTCATAACTACTGGGGGGCGCTTGACCCTGCTCCCATGGGTACCATAATGCCTGGGGGGGGCCTGGCCACACCCCCATGGGTCTTGTAACAAATGGGGGGCCTTGGCCCTGGCCCCGCAGACCCCATAATGCCCTGATCCACCCCCCATGGGCCTTGGGGAGCTCACTGCCCCCCACCTTCTCTTCCAGGCCTTCCCACCGGGCCCATACGCCACCCCCCAGAGCTTTGGGGGCTCCTTCAGTGCCGGAGCCCTGCCCACGGGGGGGGCCAACTACAGCCACATGCCCGCCGGGTCCTTCATCACAGGTCAGCCCCCGTGGGTCCAGCGCATGGTGGTGGGGGCTGGGAGCCAGGACTCCTGGGTTCTCTCCCCAGCGCTGGGAGGGGCGTGGGGTCGGGTGGGATAGAGCAGGGGGGTCTGGGAGCCAGGACACTTGGGTTCTCTCCCCGGCTCTGGGAGGGGAGGGGAGTGGGGGCTGGTGGGTTAGAGCAGGGCGGGCTGGGAGCCTGGACTCCTGGGTTCTATCCCCGGCTCTGGGAGGGGAGTGGGGACTGGTGGTTTAGAGGGGGGGCGGGCTGGGAGCCAGGACTCCTGGGTTCTCTCCCCGGCTCTGGGAGGGGAGTGGGGGCTGGTGGGTTAGAGTGAGGGGGGCGGGAGCCAGGACACCTGGGTTCTCTCCCCGGCTCTGGGAGTGGAGTGGGGGCTGGTGGGTTAGAGCAGGGGGGGCTGGTGGGTTAGAGCAGGGGGGGCTGGGAGCCAGGACTCCTGGGTTCTCTCCCTGGTTCTAGGAGAGGAGCGGTGGCTGGTGGGTTTCTCTCTTTTCACACACCCCCTCTTCCCCGCAGCCGCCACCAACGGCCCCCCGGTGCTGGTGAAGAGGGAGCGGGACACCGACCCCCTGGAGAAGAAGGAGCCCCGGGCCGGCGAGGTGATCTGTATCGATGACTGAGGGGGACCCATCCCCTCCCGCGGGCAGGGGGCAGCCGCCTCCCCCTCTCTCTCTTTCCCCGGGGGAGGGGGGCACTAAACCTGCCTCGCCCCTGCTCTGTCCAAATGGGACCCCGCTCCCCCCCCACCTCCTGGGGGGTGGGTACGTAGCCTGGGCGGGTGACGGGGGGGGGTCCTGCGCTCAGACCCCCGCCCTACCGGCTATTCTATAAATATGAATATATATATATATATATACACACATACTGTATGGGGTGCCCCCCGCCAGCCCCCCAGGCCCTCCCCTCAGCACCCCACTGTGGGGGCAGCCCCCCCCCAGCCTGGGAAGGTCACCCCCCCATCCCAAAGCGGGGCAGGGTGGCAGTTCTACCTCGCTGCGGTCTGGCTTCGGGGGGGCTGGGTGGGTGGGAGCGCGCCGGGAGTCACTCCGGATTGTCGCCAGTTCGCATCACTTCTTGTTTAAACCGCGCGGAATAAACGCACCGTTTCCTTGGCTACGTGACCCCGCCTCCGGCTGTGTTTGGGGAGGGACGGGGGTCTCCCTACCCCCGCAGTGGGGCAGGGCCCCGTGCCCCCACAGCGGGAAGCCGCTCCCCAAAGACCTCCCCAGCCCGCCGCTCCTCTTGGCACGGCTGCATGCCCGTCCCTGCACGTCCGCCTGTCCCCACGGACCTGTCCATCCCCTCACG
>NW_020665102.1:821979-840456 GCF_002925995.2 Terrapene triunguis
TGTCTCTGCTCGGCCGCCTGTCCCCACGGACCTGTCCATCCCCTCACACCTGCCTGTTCCCGCCTGTCCCCACCTGCCTGTCTGTCCCTGCTTATCCGCCTGTCACCCGCACCTGTCCGTCCCTGTATCTGTCCCTGCTCGTCCGCCTATTCCCACATACCTGTCCGTCCCCATGCGCACACCTGTCCAACTCCAGGTGCCCATCTGGCTGTCCCCCTGCACCCATGTATCCGTTCCCAGGCATCCTCTCTGTCCATCCGTCCACACAGCCCCATCTGTCCCCACGCCCCCCCTTCGCTCTCTCTGTCCAGCGCCCTCCCCCGCCCCCCGCTGCTCCCCCACACTCATCTCTCTCCCCTGCCCCACATAGCCGGTCTCGCAGCGGCTCCGGGCAGCCGCATTCAATAACCGTTTCCCGAGGCGGCATGTCCCGACATCCACCAGGGCTGAATCTGGCAAACCCGCCCGGCCGGCGCTGCCGTCGGCTCTGAATCGATCCTGGAGCAGCCAGGAAAGGCCAGTGTGTGGGCAGCAGCCGCCGGCCCCATCGTGGCAAACCGGGCGCGGGACTCACTGAACAAAGCAGGCACAGGGCGGAGGCCGGGACTCCGGGCCTGCTCCCGCCTGGTCGCACGACAAGGGGGGGGTGTCGGTATAATGTCCCGGCAGGCGAGGCCGAGAGGAACCAGGGCTGCCGGCCCAGCCCGTGGCACAGAGGGGGCTGGGTCCCGGGCCGCCGAGCAGCATCTGGGGGTTGGCACAGCCAAGCCATGGGGCTTTGCCCCGTCTGCAGCAGGGGCGAGCAGCCGACCGGGCCCTGGGGAAACGGGGCAGGCGCCAGATACGAGCCCCGCGACGGTGAGGGGACGGGGGTACAGGTGTGAGGGCCTTACTGGAGAGGCAACCCCAGGTGTGAACGGCAGGACACCTGGGTGAAAGCAGGGGGCACTGGGAGCAGGGCCGGCTCCAGGGTTTTGGCCGCCCCAAGCAGCCAAAAAAAAAAAAAAAAAAAAGCCGGCAGCAATTCAGCGGGAGGTCCTTTGCTCCCAGCGG
Organism: Terrapene triunguis; assembly: GCF_002925995.2. Taxonomy (NCBI): domain Eukaryota; kingdom Metazoa; phylum Chordata; order Testudines; family Emydidae; genus Terrapene; species Terrapene triunguis. Next base: position 823,033 of record NW_020665102.1, read on the forward strand.
GAGTGAGGGACCGGCCGCCTCCAGCCCCTGCTTGCCAGGCTGGTGCCTGGAGCCGGCCCTGATTGGGAGCCAGGACTCCTGGGTTCTCTCCCCGGCTCTGGGAGGTGAGTGGGGGCTTGTGGGTTAGAGCAGGGGGGGCTGGGAGCCAGGACGCCTGGGTTCTCTCCTCAGCTGGAAGGGACCCACGTGGTGCTCTAGTCCCACCCCCCCTCGCCCCGAGCCCTGCCCCACACCCGGGGACGGGGCCAGCGCCAGACACGGCAGGCAGCAGTTAGCAGCAGGTGCGCTGTGGGGAGACGGGAGCGGTGCAGTCGAAGTTGGGGGGCAGCGAGGTGCTGGTTGTGGGCACGGGCCAGGTGGGGCTGGGGGTTGGCGAAAGGAAGGAGCCCCCGCCGTGTGCTGGATTGAGGGGGCCTAGTTCCCTTGGGGAATGGGGCCTCTGCCAGGAACCATGAGCTGCTAGCGGAGCGGGGAGAAACACCCGGCCCCCCGGCTCTGCTCCTGGCTGGAAAGAAAGAGCCAGGTGGGGAAACTGAGGCAAGGTTTGTTCGAGCCCAGCCTAGCGGAACCGTGACCCCGGGGGACAAGTGACCTCCAGCCCCGCCCCACAGAGAACACGGACGTCACGGCCTGAGCTCCGCACCTGGTTTATTGCTTTGGTGCACAGCTGGGGGGCGCCGGAGCCAGGCCCAAGCCTGGACCCTACAACCAGCCCCACGCCCCCTTGGTAAAGCAGCAGGAGACGCCCGCAGGCAGGTCCCGGGTTCAAGCCCAGCAAGGCGGCCCTCTCCGCCAATCGGGAGCAGGTTTGGCAAAGTGGGAGAGGCCTCCTGCGGGCCACGCTTAGTTTGCGCCCAATCAGAATCTGGTTTGTAAGAGTGGGCGGGGCCTCCCACTGGTCCTGCACCCCGTTGGTTGGCTCTGTAATGACATCATGGCCTGGCGTAGCTTTCATACATGACATCAAGGCCTGCGAGCAGCCAAGCCCATTGGCGGACGTCACTTCCTGCTGGAGTCCCGTAGCATGACCCCGAGCGGCTGGGTTGGGTCCAGTGACATCACAGCCTGCTGTAGAATGACATCACTTCCTGCTGGACCCCGGGCGAACGGGTTGGGCCTCGTGACATCACTTCCAGACCCAATCCAGACCAATCACGGCCGCACTGGCCCCTTCCACGGGACGTCCTGTCCCTCCGGCATCCTTGTGTCCACCCCGCACCGTCATCTCCTGGGGGGGGCAGCCCCATCCTCCCTTGAACACAGAGCCGGAAAATCCAGAGGGCAGCCGCAGGACTCCTGGGTTCTTTCCCCCTCACTCCAGCTGGGGTTGGCCGCAGGACTCCTGGGTTCCTCCTCAGTCCACCTTCACCACCTCCTCCAGCTCGCGGTACTGGAGGAGGAAGTAGGGGTAGCACTGGTCGTTGTCGAAGACCACGTAGATCTGGGGGTCGCTCAGGCTGTCCACGCACGAGTCGTACAGGTCGTTGGCTGGGTCGCCAGGGTCCAGGGGTGGGGGCCGGCGCAGGGCCGGCTGCCCCAGGGCCGAGCGCCCCACCAGCACCTTGCAGAGGAAGACATGGCGCAGGCCGGCCTCGGCGGGGGGCGCGTAGCGGTGGGAGTAGCTGGCCCGGCGGGCGAAGTAGCTGCCCTGCCCGTAGATGGCAGCGTGTTTCCCTGACAGCCGGGGGTCCAGGTTGTGTTTGCAGATGGCCGGCACCGCGCCCGCCGCCGTCCCGTGGAAGAGGTGACGCTCGTTCCGCAGCTGCTGCTCCGGGGACATCTGCCGGCTCATGTGGCTCTGCTTCCTGCAGGGGAAGACACCGGACTCCTGGGTTCTCGCCCCGGCTCTGGGAGGGGAGTGGGGGCTGGTGGTTGGAGCGGGGGGGCTGGGAGCCAGGACTCCTGGGTTCTCACCCCGGCTCTGGGAGGGGAGTGGGGGCTGGTGGTTAGAGCTGGGCACCCTTCCATTTGTCCCTGTCGCACAGGAAGAGGTTCTACGCCCAGGAGATGCCCAGGGGGGAGAGGTTAGGGGATGCTGGTTGCAGGAACTAGAGCTGGGGGGTGTGGGGGGCGCAGGGCTGGGAGGGGCACTCACCGCTTGTCCCGGTCCCAGGGTGAGGGGCTGGGGGGTGCTGGGCACAGGGGATAGTGCTGGGGGGTGCTGGATGCAGGAGTTAGAGCTGGGGGGTGCGGGGCACACAGGGGGCACAAGAGTTAGAGCTGGAGGGTGCAGGGGGCGGGGGGGGGGGGCCCCCCGCTGGTCCTTGTGCCCGCGGGGGGGGGGGGCGCCCCCCGCCCCCGCCGCCGGGGGCGGGGCCGGGCCGGGGGCGGGGGGCGCCCGGGTCGGGGGGGAGGGCGGCGCCGGGGGGGGGCCCGGGGCCGGCGGGGGGCCCAGGTACAGGCTGCCGGACAGCGTCCTGCGGGGGCAAGGCAGGCGGTCAGGGGGCCGGGAGCAGGGCTCGCGCGGGGGGGGTGTCGCGGCGGGACGGGGAGGGGGTTACCGTAGCTCCGGCAGCAGCAGGGCGGGGGCGCGGAAGACGGGCCGGGCCCGCAGGGGGCGCAGGGTGCCCGTGGCCAGGTTGCGCTGGTAGCCGGCCCGCAGGTTAAGCTGGTAGCTGTGCTCGGCCGTGCTGCACAGTGCCTCCTGCTGCCCGCTCCGCAGCGCCGCCTCGATGCTCTCGGTGAAGGGCTGGGGGCAGAGAGAGGAGGGGTCAGCGCCGGCAAGAGAACCCAGGAGTCCTGGCTCCCAGCCCCCCCGCTCTGACCCATCTGCCCCCACTCCCCTCCCAGAGCTGGGGAGAGAACCCAGGAGTCCGGGCTCCCTGCCCCCGCTGCGGGGAGGGAACCCCGGCGTCCGGCGCACCTGGCTGTAGGGTTCCCAGCCGCCGAGTGCTCGCCAGTAGTAGACGTGGCTGGTGCCAAAGGGGGAGCCGGGCATGGACGAGGTGCCGAGGCGCCGGACCCGGCTGAAGCTGGGGCTGTTCCACACCTGCATGGCCACCAGGTCGATGTCGAAGGCGACGCCCCTGCCGGGCCAAGGGGAGATGGGGGTCACTAGGGGTCACCGGGGGCGAGACACTGCCGGGGCGGGGACCGACCTGCCCATCACCCCCGACTACCCCCCAATACCCGCCCACTGCCCCCTAAACCCCCCCCCCCACCGCCCCCCCCGCCCCCCTCCCCCCCTGCCCCACTGCCCCCCCATTCACCCCGCCACCCCCAACCCCCAGACCCTGCCCCACTGCCCCCATTCCCCCCACACCACCAGCCCCGCCACCCTCAAACCCTGCCCCTCATTTCCCCCAACTGCCACCCCCACACCCCAGACCCTGCCCCACTGCCCCCATTCCCCCACCTCCAGCCCCCATCCCAAACACTGCCCCTCTTCCCCCCCACACCCCCAAACCCTGCCCCACTGCCCCCCATTACCCCCACACTGCCAGCCTCCCCACCCCCCAAAATCTGCCCCACTGCTCCCCATTCCTCCCACTGCCTGCCTCCCACACCCCCACACCCTGCCCCACTGCCCCCTATTGCCCCCAAACCACCAGCTCCCCTATGCCCCAAAACACTGCCCCCCACACCCAGAGCCGGGGCGAGAACCCAGGTGTCCTGGCTCCCAGCCGCGCACTCACTGGTAGGAGGCCCGCACAAGGGTGCGCTCGGGGTCGCTGTAGAGCCGCTCCAGCGTCTCATGGGCCTCAGGCCCAACGCTCAGCCAGCCGGGCGGGAGGCTGGCCGTCTGCCACAGCTGCCAGTGGTAGGGCAGCAGGGTGTGGTGCTGGGGGCAGCAGGCCCCGGAGAAGCAGCAGCCCAGGAGGAAGAGGGGGCAGATCTCCACCCCATCCTCGGGGTGGGTGTGGTACTCCAGCTGGGCCACGATCTCCAGCAGATTGTCCAAGGTCAGCTCCTCGCACCCAGGCCCGGCCTCGGGGGCCGGCTCCGGAGCCGCCTCCGCCTCCCGCAGTGCCAGCTCCACTCGCTCCCCGTAGGGGTCGCCGGTGGGGGGCACCGGGGCCGGGGAGGGCAGGCTGGGGGCTGCGGTGGCCCCGCCTGGCTCCGGGGGACAGTGGCGGAGCAGCTGCGCCTGGGCCTTGATCCGCAGCGCAACGGGGAGGCGGAACGCCAAACGGCGGGAGCGTTTGAGGCGAGCGAGCCGGGCGCACGGCGGGGCCGTGGGGGCATCACTGCCGGCCGCCATGGGGCGCCTCGACGCAGCCCGATCCTCCAGGGGAGAGCTGGAAAACAGGGAGACAGAGAATGACTAGCGGTTAGTGCTGGGGGACAGAACCCAGGAGTCCTGGCTCCCACCCATCCCCTGCTTTAACCACTAGTCCCCACTCCTCTCCCAGAGCTGGGGAGAGAACCCAGGAGTCCTGGCTCCTAGCTACGATTCAGTCGATGCCGGTCACTGGCAGAGCCAGGATGCCGAACAAGATGGGCCTGATCCGGTGTGACGACTCCCCCACTCCCCACCCCAGCTCCAGGGCTAACGAGGGTCTGTTTGAAAGGGTGGGATTTGGGACTGATGTCTAGAGCTGGGGTAAATCCCGTGTTTTAGGAAGAGATCAGAGACAAAGAAACCTCCCCCATCCTGGAAGAAAAAGGCCCATCCGGAGACACCAAAATCGGTTGTGAATTTGTGGTAGTTTCACCCCATATTTCGTCTCGGTGTGTCGGGGGGGGGAAGGGGACTGTTCTGACATTTTTCTCACAAAACCGTCCCGGCTTGAAGCCACTTTGGGTTTCCAAACTTTGATTTAAAAGGGGGGACTTTTTCCCCCCCAAAACACGTTTCCGGTTACAATGGAAAGTTTCTTTCAACGCCTCGAATCACAGACGCTTTGCCGCTTCTGGTCCAGCCTGAAATTTGAGGTCGGCGTCTCGAAAAGGCCGGTGCGGCGGAAATCCAAAAAAACCCTGAGCCGATCCTTTTTCCGGTGTCCTGTGTGTCTGATCCCCGGTGATCCAGTCACCTGCCGGCTTCTCCTCACTCAGCTGAAGAGGGCTGATAAGTTTTGCCGCGTTCTTTTTAATCCTCGATGCTCTTCCCACATATTTTGCCGACTTGCTCAACACTTAAAGTGTGGCCATGTTGGTCAAGGGTATGAAAAAAGTGCCACTTCAGCAGCACGGCTATGCTGACCAAAACCCCAGCGTAGACGCGGCTAAGCCAACAGAAGAGAAACGGCATTTGTACGTCGGCCTTGGCTGGGCCATCTCTACCGGTGTAGGCTGCGTGGTATGGGCATAAGCCTCCGACTTCTCTCCATGATTTCTCTGATAATTTTTGTGCCTCTGCTGAATTTTCTCCATCGTTTCTGCTTCCTTGGTGAAGTGCCGACACCGGAACTAGAGCGGGGGGTTTTGCAGATCACAGGCAGTTAAAAAAAATGTTTTTTTGAAAGCGTTTGGAGTTAAAGAAACAAACTTTTGGGGAGGAGTTTTTGGTGAACTGGAGAGTAAATTGGCATGAGTAAAAATTGTTTCAATTTTGAGGGTTTTATTAAAAAAAAAGTTTTGGCAAATGTGAAAAAAATTAAATGCCTGGAAAAGCCCAACCTAGAGCAGTTTCAAATAGATCTTCATTTTGTGTTTAATGTTTGGGCAATTTTTCAACCGCCTACCATGCAGACCAAAAGTCAGTCGGAATAAATTTCAACGCAACAAAAATGTTTGGCCATTGTTAAACAAAAAACACAAGGTCATTGCGAACCAAACGCCGGATTTCAATAGTTTTTAACAGGTTTTGGCGATTTTTAAACACATCCCGTGGAAGGAAATTCGAAGCGTCCTTTTCATCCTTTCTGACCCCAAAAGAAATATCAAGCCAGTTTTGGCTTTTTTAGAAGCTTTTTGCCCCCAGTGGGACAGTTCGGCAAAACCACCGAGAACCGGCGAGACGCGTCGCTGTGTTTTTTGCTGCGGTGGGGAGCTGGGAGTTTAAGTTTCGCACCAGAACTGAGACACAGTTTCCTCATCGCACCAGGGCCAAATCCAGAGGTAAAAAAATCACCTCTCTGTTCCTCCTCCGAACGTATCGTTTTCCTTCATTGAGGACCAAGCCCAGGCAGTTTGTTCCCCCTGTCCTCCCCAGAATCAGCAACCCTGAGGGCCACAGGATGGGGGTCACCGATCCATCGCATTTTGCAGCCCCCCATGTGGGGGGAGGAGCTGGGATATGAGCTACGGGCCCCAGATCAGTCCCAAGAGAACAGGCCCCATCCCCCAGCACCCCCAAGCACCAGGGAGCTGAAAGTGTCACAGCAAATGGGTCTTGTGATTCAGCACTTCCCAGCTATTGCCAGGCAGGGCTGGAAATGGCTGGAATGGAACCCAGGAGTCCTGGCTCCAAACCCCCCACCCTCTGCTCTAACCACCCCTCCCAGAGCTGGAGAGAGAACCCAGGAGTCCTGGCTCCCAGCCCCTCCCCACTCTAACCACCAGCCCCCACTCCCCTCCCAGAGCCAGGGAGAGAACCCAGGAGTCCTGGCTCCCAGCCCCCGTGCTCTAACCCACCAGACCCTGCTCCTCTCCTCCACCCAGGGCGTTTGTTAGTGTAGGGTCTCGCCCTGGCTCCCGCGGGCCACCTCCAGAGCAGGCCAACGGGCCCAGGACTGACATCAGACACACCCCACCCCCAACAAGAAGATATGGGGGGTACAGATATCACCCCCCAGATCCATTCCACTACTTAGGGAGATGGCTCCATAGTGGGTGTATTTTAGGGGGCTGGGGAAAGCAATATACGACCTGTTTGGGGGCAGGAGGTGGGAGCCAGGACTCCTGGGTTCTCTCCCTGGCTCTGGGAGGGGAGTGGGGTCTAGCAGTTAGAGCAGGGGGGGCTGGGAGCCAGGACTCCTGGTTTCTCTCCCCGGCTCTGGGAGGGGACTGGGAGCCAGGTCTCCTGGGTTCTCTCCCTGGCTCTGGGAGGGGAGGAGAGTTTAGCGGTTAGAGCGGGGCGGGGGAGAGGGCTGGGATCCCGGCCTACTGATTCATAAACAGTCTCGAAACTGTCAAGCCCTCCCCTCTCTCGACAGCTGGGAAATGAATCATGAGGCCTGGTCCCGGGAAAACGCTCAGGCCTGTGCTCACAAGAAGTGGGGGTTGTTTTTTAAAGGGTCAAAACCCAAAACAAATCTTTGTAGCGGAGCGTTGTTCCGAGATTTGAGCCCCACTTCCCTGCTGCAAGTCTCTGCCCTCCCCCATGCCGTGCCTCAGTTTCCCCCCTAATCCCAGCCTGACACCCTCGGAGCTCTGCGGATGAAAAGTGTGGGTCCAGCTTAGGGTTTCGCGACTCAGGGGGGCCGGATCAAATGGGGGAAAGGCAGAGGGGGTAATTCAGTGACACCCCCTCCCCCTTTCAACTGGGTTTGCACAACTGCAGGGAGCGGGAGGGGCAGGGACAGGAGACACCTAATTGAGGCAAGGTCTGGAAATATCACCCCACCCCTCCCCGGGCCACAGCTTGATCAGCAGCCCCAGCCTGGGGGGTGGGCGGAAAGCGGGCGGGGGGGGGGGGGGAAGCAGATCTCGGAAGAAAGCAGCTGGGTTTTTACAGAAAAACACACAGAGGGTAGGGAAGAGGAAATAGTGGTGCAGAGAGATCAGAGTGCATGGGGCGGGGAGAGAACCCAGGAGTGCTAGTTCCCAACCCCCCACCACACCCCCCTCTCCTCCCAGAGCCCGGGAGAGAACCCAGGAGTCCTGGCTCCCAGCTTTCCGGAAACCATCCACTCTCACCTCATTGCATCCGTTCTCAGCCCAGACCCGCCCCAATACCTCAGCTCCCCGCAGCCAAACAGAGCAGGAACACCCTCCCACCCAAAAAAAAGCCATCAACACCCTTTGGGGGCTGCACCCCCCACTCACCCCCTCTGCAGCCAGCTCCGCCTTCACAGCAGCCGGGTCTCCGCACCCCACCTGTCTCCGATCAGCGTCCAACTGCAAGGGGGGGGGGGGCGCCTGTTGCTTGTAGTTTTTCCCCCCTTTCTCCTCTTTTTTTTTTTTTGGGGGGGGGGGCGCTGCCCAGGCTGCCTGGCCCTGAGCTAATGGGGGCTCAGGCGCTGGGAGAAGCCAGACACAACCACGATCCAAAAAAAACAAAAACAAAAAGCGACCCAAACAATAACAAAAAGTTATTATAAGTTTCACTTCTCTCCCTCCCCGCCCCGCCCGGGCTCGCAGCTCTGAGCAATGGTCCAGTCCCCACCACAGCCAACTTCTCGCAACTTGCTGAAAAGTGCCTTCAGTTCCCCCCTTTCACCCCCGGCACTTCCTGGTCTCCTCCCCCGGCTGGCCAGCACTTGACCTGAGTCATGGTGAGAAGAAACCTCGCTGGCTCCTCCCAAGCAGCAGACTTCGGGTCTGGGCAGCCAGCCAGGCTTTCGCTTTCCTTTTCTCAGCACATGGGGAGGAGAAGGCAGAAGAGGCCTGAGTGGGTTTAAATTAAAAAGAAATTGAGACAGTGACTGATTTGGAGGTGTGTGAGAGAGTGTGTCAATTTCCCCGCCAAAGAAAGAGGTGGATTTAGTTTTGATTTAGTGAGAGGATCAATTTTGGGTCAAATTCACTATGTGCCAATTTAGATCTACTTACAATAATTCCGCAGATCACAGATTCCTGGAGTTGATTTCACTAGAAAGAAAAGTGCCAATTTAGATCTACTTAAAATAATTCAGCGGATCATGGCTTCTCTGAGTCCATTTCATTAGAATGAAATGTGCACATTTAAGTTGAATTTAAAAACAATTGAGACAAATCACTGCTATTTGGGGTCAACATCACTCAAATTTAGATGAACAGTAATTGAGATGAAACCTGAGTCTTTGGGTCAATTTCACTGGAAGGAAATGAGCGTGTTTAGTTTTAATTTCACTGATTTTTGGGACGGGGGAGTCAATTTCACTTCAAATTGAGTTTTACTGAAAAAAGTATTATTTGGTAATTTTTTTGCAGTTTTGATTGGGGGGGGAAATCTATCTTTACGGTGAAATAATTTAAAAAATGTAAGTTGATCACAACGCCTTTGTTGGGGTACCACAGAGTGATTTGGGTAAAAAAAGTTGACTGTAACTGAATCCCAGCAGCAGGACTGGGAATAGGACCCAGGAGTCCGGGCCCAGTCCAGCTGCTGGGTCAGGCTTCACAGGAAACAGCTCCAAAATATTTTCTCCCCAGCTCTGATAATATTTCAAGCGCAATTCCCCCCAGTGATACAGATTACAAGAAAGATGAATGCAAGTGGAGTGGGTTTTGAATGATCCATATGCTTAAACTATTTATACTGATATTTCCACATGCCTAGCAGTCCCCATCATGCCCCCCTGCCTGCTCTAGGGGCTGTACAAACAGAACAAAACTTACGACCTATGTGAAATTAATCTCAGACCAAGATAAGTCACTTTCCACTTCGTCGGTGCCGATTTTGCCACCATGGTTATATCACTTTAGATTTCACAGTAACACCACCTCACTCTCATCAGCAGGTCTCCAGGTGCTTTTCCATATTCTCTGTAGCAGATGGGGAAACTGAGGCAGAGATCAGTGGAGCGGCTTTACCCAAGGTCATCCAGTGGCCAAGCCAGGAATAGAACCCAGGTCGGTCCTGACTCACCTCTACAGGGCTCCTTAGTATGTAACATGTCAAAATCCCAGTGGCTTCAAATACTCTGCTGTCTGATCTTCCTGTCTGGTGTCCTGCTGTGGCCATCCTCTGAGGCTGCAGAGGAAGGGTTAAAAAAAAAAATCCCAGATATATCTGACCAATTGTGCATTGGGGAAACATTCCTTCCTGACCACTGCTGGTGGCCAGCTGAAGGCCTGAAGCATGAAATTGGATTGGAGTTATTCTCTTAATGCACCAGTTTAACCATATACAAATGGAGGGCACAACCCAGCTGCCTAAAGTCAAGCACCTGTGTGAAGATTAGGGGCCTTTTCTGGAGGCCCAACAGAAACAAGTTTTTCTTTAGAAACTGAAACAAATCAATTTGCTTGTTCTGAAAAAAATGTCTAAACAAAATATTTGGGCAATTCTTCCTCAACATTTTTTTGAAGCGGGAAATTCATCGAACCCGACCCCATTGTGTGAACAGTTTGGGAATAGCGAAATCACTATTTTTTGACCAAAAAAACCCCCTGATGCAGTGAACAATTCCTAAGCGTCTCTATCTACCCCTCATAGACTGCAACCTTGTTCCCAAACTGTCGAAGGATAAGTGTTGAAGGACGAGTGACAGATCTCCGCAATGTTCTTCAGAATCTCAGCTTGCATGTTAAAAAAAAGCAAGTCTCCAGACGTTATAGTTACTGTGATGAAATGAGGTTTTATTCACCTTGTTATGTTGCATGTGAGTCTTACTGTCCTGTATTAATACTGTCCCTGTGTATTGCACCAATGCCTAGGTGGTGGGAATTGGGTGTGTGATTTTTGCTGAGGCCCTCGGGGGGCACGTGAGGCTGCCCAGATGTCTGCACGTATGTAACCTGAGACCCAGGAGGGGGATGCGACCAGGTAACACCTTTTGCCCAGGAAGCAGGGCAAAGACCAGGAGGAGGAGCAAAGGGTGTTGGGAGTCGGGTCGCTGGAAGTAGGTAGTCTGCAGCGCGAGACTGGAAGACGGGGAGGCCAGGCCAGTCTGCGGTGTGGGACTGGAAGAGTTGTCGTCCAGGGAAGTCTGCGGCTTGGGACCGGCAGAGGGGGAGCCCGGGGCAGTCTGCGGTGTGGGACCGGAGGAGGGGGAGTCTAGGGCGTCTGGGCCAGGACTCCCCAAGATGGACTTGGCTGAAAGTCACTGATTTCTGTGCTAACAAATTCTGTTCTCCGCTGTGTTCCTGACGACTAATAAACCTTCTGTTTTACGCTGGCTGAGAGTCACGTCTGACTGTGGAGTTGGGGTGCAGGGCCCCTTGGCTTCCCCAGGAGCCCCACCGAGGTGGACTCGCTGCAGGAAGCACACGGTGTGGAAGGGGAGGCTGAATGCTCCAAAGTCAGCCCCAGGAAGGTGGAAGCTGTGTAAGCTTCTTGTCCTGGTGACAATATGCTCAGAGAGAGGAGGCTCCCCCAGAGTCCTGACTGGCTTTGTATGGAGCAGTTCCAGAGCATCGCCCGGGACTATGTGACAGTTACAGAGAAAACCTTCAAATTGTGGCTTGAGCATCAGCAATGCTGCCTGAGTCTGCTCAGAGCCTGAGCCCAATGCTAAGAGAGTGGGGAGCTGCCTCAAATGTAACCAGTGTAGAGACGTCAGCCACAGGCGTGTACAGGCTGTGATGCTGTATGAAATCTGGGGGACACTTGAGGATATTATGAATATTAATATTGTAAATTTGCAATGAGTCGTGCCAGATATGCCATGTAAGGTATCTGCAAAACTGTTATGATTTGCCAGCTATGATAATCTCATTTATGGCTTGTATCACCTCTGTATTATGAGTTATAGATATGTATGTATGTCTGTATTTCAAAACTTGTGCTATGCTTCTGGGTGACACCCCCAGACAGTTTGGGTGTCAGCACTGTCTAGCCTGCTTGATGGCCCATTAAGGACCATCAGCTATACAATCGACTCATTGAGAGAAGGCAAGGAATACTCTGACTCGGCAAGGCATGCAGGAGTGCTCATGGCTTCCAAGCCATGCGCTGAGCACCTTGTGTTGGAAACAAAGGAAGCGCAGGCCGTGTGGCAAGAGACTATAAAAGGCAGCTGCATCTTCTCCATTTTGTCTTCAGTCCTGCTTCTTACCTCTGGAGGAACCTTTCTACAAATTGAAGCTCCGAACACAGGACTAAATCACAGAATCATAGAGGATTAGGGTTGGAAGGGACCTCAGGAGGTATCTAGTCCAGTCCCCAGCAGGACCAACACCAACTAATTCATCCCAGCCAGGGCTTTGTCAAGCCGGGCCTTAAAAACCTCTAAGGATGGAGATTCCACCACCTCCCTAGGGAACCCCTTTCAGTGCTTCACCCCCCTCCTAGTGAAATAGTGTTTCCTAATATCCAACCTAGACCTCCCCCACTGCAACTTGAGACCATTGCTCCTTGTTCTGTCATCTGCCACCACTGAGAACAGTCCTCTTTGGAACCCCGCTTCAGGTAGTTGAAAGCTGCTATCAAATGCCCCCTCACTCTTCTCTTCTGCAGACTAAATAATCCAGTTCCCCCAGCCTCGACTCGTAAGTCATGTGCCCCAGCCTCCTAATCATTTTCATTGCCCTCTGATGGACTCTCTCCAATTTGTCCACATCCCTTCTGTAGTGGGGGCTGTGACGTTATTGATATAAGCTGGGATCATATAGATCATTGTTGCAACCAAGGTCCTGTAGTGGCACCCAAATCTTGTACAAAGGGGGTCAAATGGGGTGTCTTAGACAAGGTTATGGTTTACTGGTTATGATTATGCTGTCTATATGTGTGTATCAATTTTGTAGTTGAAGTTATGAATATTGGCTCTATACTGTCTGTATTTCAAACTTATGCTATGCTGCTGGGTGACATCCCAGACAAGCTGGTGTTAGCTCTGCCTAGCCTGCTTGATGGCCCATTAAGGACCATCAGCTATACAATGGACCCATTGAGAGAAGGCAAATATGCCTTGAGACTCAGCAAAGTATGCAGGAACTGGCCCATGTGACTCCAGACTCCATTTTGCTGTAATTTTCCACAGTAAGAACAAAGGTGTTCTTACACCTGGAAAAGACTATATAAGGCTGATGCCTCATCTCCATCTTGTCTTCAATCCGGCTTCTTACCTCTGGAGGAACTTTGCTACAAGCTGAAGCTTTGAACAAAGGACTGAAGACCCATCCCAGCGGGGGATGTATTCCAGAGACTTGATTTGAACCTGCAGTTTATTCTATCGCTGCTGCAAGCCTGAACCAAGAACTTTGCCATTACTGTATGTAATTGATTCCATTTAACCAATTCTAACTCTCATCTCTATCTTTTTCCTTTTATGAATAAACCTTTAGATTTTAAATTCTAAAGGATTGGCAACAGTGTGATTTGTGGGTAAGATCTGATTTGTATATTGACCTGGGTCTGGGGCTTGGTCCTTTGGGATCAGGAGAACCTTTTTCTTTTACTTGGGTATTGGTTTTCATAACCATTTGTCCCCATAACGAGTGGCACTGGTGGTAATACTGGGAAACTGGAGTGTCTAAGGAGATTGCTTGTGAGACTTGCGGTTAGCCAGTGGGGTGAGACCGAAGTCCTCTTAGTCTGGCTGGTTTGGTTTGCCTTAGAGGTGGAAAAAACCCCAGCCTTGGGCTGTAACTGCCCTGTTTGAGCAATTTGTCCTGAGTTGGCACTCTCAGTTGGGTTCTGCCAGAACCGCATCGTCACAGGGGCCCAAAACTGGATGCAATACTCCAGGTGTGGCCTCACCGGTGCTGAATAGAGGGGAATAATCACTTCCCTCAATCTGCTGGCAATGCTCCGTTGGCCTTCTTGGCAACTGCTGACTCATATCCAGCTTCTCGTTCACTGTAACCCCCCAGGTCTTTTTCTGCAGAACTGCTGCATGACCCATCCAAGCTCTGGATGTGTTCCAGAGGGACTTTCAAGCCAGCAAACTCACCAATACTGCTAGGAACCTAATATGTGGACTCTGAAGTCTTTGTATGTACGTGACTGTTTTACCATTTGACGTCTCTCTCCTTGTCTTTTCTTGTTTCTTTATAATAAACCTTTAGTTTTAGACTCTAAAGGATTTGGCCGACAGCGTGGTATTTTGGGTAAGATCCAAACCTATACGGACCTGGTGATATGGCTGATCCTTTGGGGTCAGAAGAACATTTTGTCTATGGGAGCAGAGTTTTTTAATTACTTCTCACTGGACTGGACCCAGGTGCTGACTGGGAGGCAGAGAACTGGAATGCAGTAAGATCACTGGGCGATTTCTTTTTTGCGTCTCGCTAAGCAGTGTGGGGGATCAGAAGCACGGTCTGGGACTGGTTGGGGAATTTAACTTCAGTGTTACCTGGCAGTTGTTGGAGGATCTGCGCTCCCTTCTGCAGCCTGCCCTGACCTGGGCACCCCGGGTCACACAGGCCTGGATCCCATGAGACGGAGGGGGGTAGGTGCTGGGAGTGTGACTACCAGTGCCCCTCACTCCCAACCTGCAGCCCCTGCTAGCCCAGTCCTGCCCCCCAGCTCTGCCGGTGCCCCTCATTCCTGACCCGCAGCCCCTACTAGCCCAGCCCTGGGCTTCCCCCAGCTCTGCCAGTGCCCCTCACTCCTGACCCGCAGCCCCTGCTAGCCCAGCCCTGGGCGCCCCCCCGAGCTCTGCCGGTGCCCCTCACTCCCGACCCACAGCCCCTGCTAGCCCAGCCAGTCTCCTGCCCTGGCACTTGATGCCAGATTGGGGCCCCATGTCCCATTCCCCACTCCCGCAGGCTGGCTGCTCTCTGTTCTTCCTGTCTGGGGCCCCAGTGGGAAATTCCTGAGTTTCGTTTCAGGAGAAGAGGAACGGGCAAATTCCCCCTCCAGCTAGGCCTTGGCTCCGCTCTGCAATGGGATCGGCCATCCCCAGCTCTGAGAGAAAGATTTCCCAGCAACAGGAAGAAAAAGAAGAGTGCAGAGCCGGAACTGGCCTGAAGGAAGAGGCTGTGGGGCCGGCACTGGGGGGAAATGTACCTGCCCCCCATCCCATCTCCTTGGGGAGTTGCAGTCATCCCAGCTGTGATACGGAGAGGGGAATGGAACCCAGGAGTCCTGGGCTCCCAGCCCTGCTCTATCCACTAGACCTCATTCCCTTCGCAGAGCTGGGGGGAGAACCCAGGAGTCCTGGCCCTGCCTGCACTAGTGCTGTCTGGCAACCAGTCCCTGGGGGTCTGGCCCCACAGAGACCTACAGAGACAAACACACCAAGATCTGTCACACAGACAGACCCACAAACACACACCGATAGTACAGACACATACAGACTTCCCCCTGCCCCACAACACACACCAGACCCGGAGACTCACAAACACCACATAAATTGCACACACCAACACAGACACACAGCTCTCTCTCACACAGAGACACACTCACAGGGCTCAGAAGACCCAAAGATCTCACACACACGCTTGCACCCCCTTCCCGCTTGGGGTCATCTGCAGATTTTCTAAGCCTACGCCCCACTCCATTATCCAAGTTGGTCATGAAAATACTGAATCGTCCCGGATCCAGGACTGACACTGGCAGTATCCCACTAGATTCGCCCTCCCAGTCTGACAGCGATCACTTGATAACTACTCTTCGAGTCCGGTCTTTCAGCCGGTCATGCACCCACCTTATATTGATTTCATCCCTCCCATGTTCCCCGGGTTTGCTTCTGACAATGTCCTGTCTCTCTCATGTCTACTGCCCCCCCCATCTACTAGGCCTGTCAAAGGATCACCCCCGGATCTCAGTCGACCTTTTGCCCACCGCGTCCTCACGGTCAGCTGATTATCCCCCCATGCTCCCCCAAATCCTTTTCCGCGTACCTGCTTTTCTGCAGAGAGTCCCCCGGCCAGTAAGTCAGGCGTGCATTTGTCTTGACGACGGGTGGGCAGGGTTGAGACCACGATCAATTGCGCTGACCGGTATCCGTCTGTCTGATGTCTGGTACGTAGATCGGAAGCGGTTTGTACAGCATCGAGCGGGGGGCCCTACAGGAACAGAAATCATCCATAATAATTAAGAATAATAAATTATCCAGAGGGGTTTGATGCTTCCTCAACAACCGCATTTAGGAAGCATCACGCTAGGTTATAACACCCACTCAGGGGCTGTAAATGGGTTACCTCTGTAATGCCAGTGTTGAGGGAGGGAATGGGGTAACTCTATGGGCTAGTGGCTAGGGACCCCGGAGTCCGGGTTTAGAATCATAGAAGATTAGGGTTGGAAGAGACCTCAGGAAGTATCTAGCCCAACCCCCTGCTCAAAGCAGGACCAACCCCAACTAAATCATCCCAGCCAGGGCTTTGTCAAGCCGGGCCTTAAAAACCTCTAAGGATGGAGATTCCACCATCTCCCTAGAGAACCCATTCCAGTGCTTCACCACCCTCCTAGTGAAATAGTGTTTCCTAATATCCAACCTAGACCTCCCCCACTGCAACTTGAGACCATTACTCCCTGTTCTGTCATCTGCCACCACTGAGAACAGCCGAGCTCCATCCTCTTTGGAACCCTCCTTCAGGTAGTTGAAAGCAGCTATCAAATCCCCCCTCACTCTTCTCTTCTGCAGACTAAACAATCCCAGTTCCCTCAGCCTCTCCTCATAAGTCATATGCTCCAGTCCCCTAACCATTTTTGTTGCCCTCCGCTGGACTCTCTCCAATTTGTCCACATCCTTCTTGTAGTGTGGGGCCCAAAACTGGACGCAATACTCCAGATGAGGCCTCACCAGTGCCGAATAGAGGGGAATAATCACGTCCCTCGATCTGCTGGCAATGCTCCTACTAATACAGCCCAATATGCCGTTGGCCTTCTTGGCAACGAGGGCACACTGCTGACTCATATCCAGCTTCTCATCCACTGTAATCCCCGGGGCCTTTTCTGCAGAACTGCTGCTTAGCCAGTCGGTCCCCAGCCCTGCCACAAGCCTGCTGTGAGATCCCAGGCTAATCTCTGCCTCACTGTTGACTCTGGTGTACAGCGCGAGTCACTCCTGGAAAAGGTGGAATGAGAAGAGCATGAAATTCTCCCGCTAGTGATCTTCAATTGCTCTTTCCTCTCGGCCCGGATTTGCCTCTCACACCGGTTGCACGCCACAAATAAAAGAGGGTGTCTCTCTGGCAGCTGTAAATTAAATTATATGAATGTCCTTCCTTTCTTCCTCATTGACCAGTAATTCAAAGGCACTGGTTGCAAAGTCAAATGGCTTAGAGAAGAGGTTTTGATATTTTCCCATCAAAACGTGGCATTTGTAAAACATTTTTTTTAGATTCTGACCTCATTTTTCCACAGGGGAGAGCTGGATATTTTTTCCTCGTCAGCGCCATTATAAATCTGATATTTCAAACCTTCTGAGTATTGAAGTATAGTAGAACCTCAGAGTTACGAACCCCCAGAGTGACGAACTGACCGCTCAACCACACACCTCGTTTGGAACCGGAAGTGTGCAATCAGGCAGCAGAAGAGACCAAAAATAAGAGCAAATACGTTACTAAAAAATCAAGGGAAAGCAGCATTTTTCTTCTGCATAGTCCAGTTTCAAAGCTGTATTAAGTCACTGTTCAGCTGTAAACTTTTGAAAGAACCACCTCCACCATAACGTTTTGTTCAGAGTTACAAACATTTCAGTTACGAACAACCAGGTGTTTGTAACTCTAAGGTTCCATTGTATTAAAAATATGCTTATCTGACCACTAGATGGCAGCAAACCTTTACAGAAATAACACCGGTCTACAATTTTTGAGAAGTCGTCTGCTTCAGA
This sequence comes from Terrapene triunguis, assembly GCF_002925995.2. Classification (NCBI taxonomy): domain Eukaryota; kingdom Metazoa; phylum Chordata; order Testudines; family Emydidae; genus Terrapene; species Terrapene triunguis. The sequence continues at coordinate 840,444 of NW_020665102.1, forward strand.
GATAAAATGTGCT
>NW_020665102.1:840856-853831 GCF_002925995.2 Terrapene triunguis
TGACTACATTTATTTCAGAAGCATTTTGGCTGTAGAGCAGTGTAATCTGTAGTAGCGTTATCAGTTTGGGGGCTAGGACTCCTGGGTTCTCTACCTGCTCTGGGAGGGGAATGGGGTCTGGTGGGTCAGAGCAAGGGGGGCTGGGAGCCAGGACTCCTGGGTTCTATCCCCGGCTCTGGGCAGGGAGTGGGATCTAATGGCTTAACAGAGGGGTTTGAACATTTTTCCATCAAAATTTGGCAAATAAAACATTTCACTCTGAAAATGTGTCAAAAATGGGATTTTTTTTTTTACCTTTTTTTTTTTGTCACAAAGAACAAATTATCAGGTCTGCCCCCTTGTGGTGGAAAGTTTGGGTATTGGGCAATTGGCATTTTCTGACGAGAAGAAATTTCCATGCCAAAAATTCCTGACCAAATCAAGTAAAAAAAGACTCTGCTCTTGGTAGCCATGGGATTTTGGAGGAGATTACCCCGTCACAGATCCGCAGGGTCTATGTTTAAGCAGACACTTGGGAAGACCTCTTCAGTGTACCAGACCACCAAGGGGTTCCAGAGCATCCATGCCGTTGCAACGCCCGTGAGCTCTGCCCAGCGAGTCCAAGGCTTTTATGCTCCTCAGGGACACACACCTCAGCAAGGATTTGCAGTGACACCCGACAGACCTTCGGAACAGGGTCGGGTTTGTCAGTCAGCTGGAACATGGCCTCAGGAAGTCCTTAGGTTCACACAGAAGAGCAAAAGATAAGACCAAGTCCGTCCTGCCCAGTGCCAGGGCTCCGTGGCGCCGTGCCGCTGTGGAATGATCTTTGCTTCCTTCCTCTGTTTCTGTTCCTTTGTGACAGTCTGGGGGCTGAGCTGCGGCCGCTGCGTCTCCTTCAGGTGCCTTTCCCTGAGCTCTGTGGAGCTTGAAACCTTGTCTTGTGGAACCACATAAAAGACATTATCTGCCCTGCCTTGTCTCTCTCTTATCCTGGGACCAACATGGCTACAACAGCACTGCAAACATCCTAAAACCAATGGAAATCAGACGCCTATTACCATTGGTCTTAGAATTTGAGCTCTCTCCTAGGTCATGGGCCAGGAGGCTGCGTTCGGAGCAGTGGATAAGCGTTGACATGCTAGAGCTTTTTACCTAGCTTAAACAGCTGTAATATTGCCTGGACTGAGGGCGCTCCGTGTGCTTTAAGCTACTTGGTGTAGTGTTCAGGACTTCAGACATCATAAGCTTGAGCAGCTGAAATCATGGTCAAAACCTTCAGATGGATGAAGGTGTTCTAGACCTTGGAAGTGTTGGAAGAAGGAGATCTGGGATGGACCTAAGAAAGGAGCAGGCTCCTGCTGTGTTACTCTGGGTGTAAACCCTCCAGCTCCGGCAGAGATCAGAACCAGCCCCATGAACTCCAGGAGTAACTCCACTGGTTGACACCAGCGTGAGAGGGGAATGGGCCCCAATTGATTCCAGTGGAATTACTCCTGATGGACACTGGAGTGAGGGGAATGGGACCCATGGAATCCAGTGGAGTACTCCTGAACGACACAAGGATGTAAACACATGAGGAATCAGCCCCAGTGATTCAGCGGGAGGAAGACACCAAAGGGACTGACAACGAATGCCTCCATCAAGCAGTAGAGAAAACGCCTGGGACTTAACGACAGAGAGGATGCACAAAGAGAGTCGGAGGATAGACAGGGCTGGTGAAATCCTAAGCGAGGTCCAATGGTGCAGGAAAAATTCAGATAAGAATGTCTACATGGAGAATTATCTCAGCATAGCTATGCTAGTCAGCTTCCTCTCGTGGACATGATCCAAGGCTCAGACCAGCTGATAGCTCTAGGCACAGACTACGGAAAACGTGGGAAGGCTGTTTGTCCAATAAAAGATATTTCCTCACCCACCTTGTCTCTCTGCTATGTTTATGAACAGAACAGACCAGCTAGGCATTTCCTGGAAGGCCGACGGAGGAGTCTCGGAATGCAAAAGCTAAGAATTCTTAGTGGGAATCACCATCAATGGGAAAAATATGTTCTTGGAAGAAAAAGGTTCAGGCGACTTGGAAGAGTCCTCTATGGCGTGGTGTATTGAAAACTGTAGTATATAGCTTCTCGACTCTCTCTGAGCTAAGATGTGAAAAAATTATCTAAGTTATATCATTTCAAATTCTCAGGCATTTTCCTGGTCCTGCAGGCTGGCTGGTGTGGTCTGTATGGAAGCATACACTCTAGGTATAGCAGCAGTCAGTTTACAGCCAGCCAGCCTAGAAAAGTGAAGTGAGTTTTCTGTTTGTTTTGGGGAGCAGCCTGTTTTGTCTCTCTGTTTTTGGTTCTTGAGTGTTAGGGTTATTCATTGTAAGCAATAAAGTCATGATGTGTTGCAGTTTCCAGCAAGTCTCCAGAATTTTATATTGGTTTTTTTCTCTCTAACTTCTTTGCTTGTATGCCCTGAACATATTGTCCATAGACCAGGGAGAAGGAGTAGTAGTATTTTTATGAGCAAGATGTGACTCAGTTTCCCCTACTCACTTGGTACTGCTAGCCACTGGGTGTGAAGGGGTTAGTTTCTTCCTTGGGGTGGGGGAATGGAGTCCCAGGAGGCAGGGCTGAGTTGGTACGAATTAAGTGTCCAGAACTGTCGATGAAGCAGAAAGGCAGCAAGAGATGAAACCCAGGGGGCTGCAGGCAGGGGATTCCATCAGCAAGGACTGTGAGTGAAGACTAACCAAAGATATTAGATCTTAGATCCTGGATTTCAGGTGACTAAAAATGCCAGCTTCTTTTGGAAGCCTGCCCTGAATCTCTGCAAATCCCTAAAGAACGAAGTCTCTGCTGGGGAGCCATGGGGACAATCGAGCTGCAGGGCCCAGTCATAGAATATCAGGGTTGGAAGAGACCTCAGGAGGTATCTAGTCCAACTCCCTGCTCAAAGCAGGACCAACCCCAACCAAATCATCCCAGCCAGGGCTTTGTCAAGCCTGACCTTAAAAACCTCTAAGGATGGAGATTCCACCACCTCCCTAGGGAACCCATTCCAGTGCTTCACCACCCTCCTAGTGAAATAGTGTTTCCTAATATCCAATCTAGACCTACCCCACAGAATAGTGGAAAAAGTGAAGGGGCCTAGCACAACAAAACAGGGTGCAACCGGAGAGGCTGGACTAAGTTTGATACGTGACAAAAAAGATTTGGGCGTTGTGTGGTGGATCAACAGTTGAACGTGAGCTCCCAGGGCAACACTGTTGCCGAAACAGCTAATGCGATCCTGGGACGTACGAACAGGGGACTCTCAAGTAGGAGCAGAGAGGTGATTTTCCCTCCAGATTTGGCATTGGTGCGACTGCTACTGAAATCCTGTGTCCAGTGCCGGTACCCACAATTGAAGAAGGATGTTGGTGAGTTCCAGAGGGATCAGAGAAGAGCCATGGGAATGATTCAAGGATTAGAACGTGATCCGTTTAGCTTCACAAAGAGAAGGTTTACACTGGGATCAAGTTACCTCTAGTCAGTACCTCCAGGGGGAGGAAGTTGATTTCAGTAGGAACTAAGAGCCTTGGAGAATCTGGGCCAATTATAGCAACCTCCTTTGTAAAGGGCTTTGAGATCTGCTGACGAAAAGAGCTAGACAAGAACTAGGGATTATTATTTCCCAACACTTCAACCATGTTGCAGTTACAAATTTCATCCCTGAGTAACTCTTTAAAGTAAACCTTGCTTCCTGAAAGGGGGAGAGTGGGTACCGGACACTAGCGAAGATCAGAACCGGGTGTTTTCAAAACAGATGTCCTGTGATTTTTAGTGGAGGGAGGGGGAGCTGTATTGCAGGAACTCTTTGCTCGAATGACCTCAAATTAGGATTACTAGACCTACTGTGTGTCTCCCTGAGGTACAATAATTTTCAAGACAATCCAAGCTAGCCGGTGTGGATTTTAGGGCACATAGAAAAATCTGCTGTTAAAAGGAAGCTCATCTCAACCTTAACTACAGTGGCCAAAATAACATTGATTATCAAGAAGGTCCCAGTGTGACACTGTGGCCAAAAGGGCTTAATGAGATTCTTGGATACATAAGCAGGGGCAACTTGAGTAGGAGTGGACAGGTTCTATTACCTCTGTATTTGGCACCAGTGCGACCGCTGCTAGAATCCTGTGACCGGTTCTTGTGTCCACAGTTGAAGAAGGATATGAATGAATTGGAGAAGGATCAGGGAAGAGCCATAAGAATGATTAAGGGACTGGAAAACATGCCCTATTGTGAGACACTCCCGGAACACAATCAATTTAGCTTCACAAAGCGAAGGTTATGGGGTGACTTAATCCCAGTCTATAAGTACCTACATGCGGAAATAAATTTGGTAACAGAAGGCACTTTAATCTAGCAGACAAAGGTCTAACAAGATCCGATGGCCGGAAGTTGGAAGGAGACAAATTCAGACTGGAAATAAGGTGTACATCGGGGTAGGCAACCTATGGCACGTTTGCCGAAGGTGGCACGCAAGCTGATTTTCAGTGGCACACTGCCTGGGTCCTGGCCACCGGTCTGGGGGGCTCTGCATTTTAATTTAATTTTAAATGAAGCTTCTTAAACATTTTAAAAACCTTATTTACTTTACATACAACAATTGTTTAGTTATATATTATAGACTTATAGAAAGAGACCTTCTAAAAATGTTAAAATGTATTACTGGCACGCAAAACCTTAAATTAGAGTGAATAAATGAAGACTCGGTACACCACTTCTGAAAGGTTGCCGACCCCTGGTGTACATTTTTAACAGCCAGGGGAATTAACCATCAGAACGACTGTGGTTGATTCGCCATCACCGGCGATTCTTCAATCAAGATTAGATGTTTTCCTGAAAGATCTGCTCTAGTTGAGCCAGGAACCAATTCAGGGCAGCTTTATGCCTGTGTTATAGGAGGTCAGACTGGATGATCTGGCTTAGCATCTATGAAATAAAAAAAATAAAACTAAATAAAAAAAACCACTCAAAAATAAATCTTCTCAACGATTAATGTGTCCACTTACCCACTAGGTGGCAGAGATGAACTGAGTGAAGAAACATACTGATTTGATTCTGTTGCGCAGTACTTTGAAATAGAATGAGATAAGCGCCAAGATCCCTTAAAATATTCCTGTGTGTTTACCAATATAGATACATCTGATGTTTAGACACACGCCCAACTCTGCTAAGCCGCCAATTTCGCCCGATCCATCTCTAACACAGATTATATAATTCTGAGCTTGCTAGTCTTCAAATACATCTAACGAAGTAAGCTCTAAACAGTGAAGGGAACCATTCTATTGCACAAAAGTAAAACGTTTAGCAAATGTTTGGGGTGCTTATATAGACAGCTAAATAAGATTCAAAATAGAAATGTGTGCACCTTCCAAAAAATATACACATACATAAGAACGGCCATACTGGGTCAGATCAATGGTCCATATAGCCCAGTATCCTGTCTTCCGACAGTGGCCATTGGCAGATGCTTCAGAGGGAATGCTACTAGGAAATCATCGTGCTTGAGAAATATGACTGGTAAACTCAAAAATAAACTCCTTTGAGCAGGGCCGGCTCTGGCTTTTTTGTCGCCCTAGGCAAAAAAGCCACCCGCCACCCCACCCCCCCGCCACCCCCAGCGCAGCAGGGGAGGGCGCCGAGCCCGGCTGCGGGCCCGCAATCCCCGACCGGCCGGAGCGCCGGGGGGAGGGCGGAGAGCCCGGCCGGAGCCCCGCTCTCCCCGACCGGCTGGAGCGCCGGGGGGAGGGCGGCGAGCCCGCTGTGGCTCCGCTCTCCCCGGCAGCTGGAGCGCCGCGGGGAGGGCGGCGAGCCCATTCGCGGCCCCGCTCTCAGGCCGGAGCGCCCCGCCGCGCCGCCCCCCTCCAGGCACCGCCCCAAGCACATGCTTGGTGGGCTGGTGCCTGGAGCCGGCCCTGCCTTTGAGCTACGAGATTCACTTTGAGTTTTGAGGAAACTCAGCCAAAGTTATCAAGTTCCACATAGTTTAAGAGTTAGGGCTATTCTTAGATACTAGGCAGCTGGGAGAAGTTTGTTAAATATGTCATTTCTCTCCCTTTGAAACATCCTTCATGCTCTTTAACGCACAGCGTTTCTATCTGCTTGTGCTTATTTACTCATGGTTCGGAGGCCGCCCAAGATGATCTGAAATAGCCCAAATAACGCGACTATCCAGGCATGCTGCAAAAGACCTTTGTTGGGCAGGATCTCTAGAGACAGCTTCCTAGATGAAGGGGTAAGTAGCTGGCCGTCCGAGACCCTGTGAAGCAATGATTTTAACACTGCTCAGATTTAATTATATGATTAATTATGCTAGGGTGCATCAGCGTGTCAGAAAGGCATCTTTCGGATTTGAAATCTAAAAACAAAATAAATATAGCCCAGAAACTGGGCTGGGGGCTTCCCACCCAGCGTATTATACAAGATAGGACTACAATGGTCGCTCCTGGTGTTATAATCTATGCATCTATGTTAGAACGACAAGGGACCCAAGAGATAGAATTATTGTGGACGGCACGCAGCTCCATTTCCTTCTGCTTAGCCTCGGAGAGCTGAAATCCAACCACATCTGACCTAGTTACACTGCTCTTTTATGCACGTACCTCTTTTATGGCTGTCACACAGCGCTGCATGGGTGGATTTTAATAGCTTCGCTGAGGCTGTTTTCTGCTCAACTCCCATCCCTCCTGACACCTCTCTCTCAACCGGGGACAGCTGGCCAAGCTTCTGAGCACAAGGCACTTTTGAACATCTTAGAAGCGACTTTCCAGGAACTTAAGTCTCATTGAAAGTCAGTGAAATGTAGGCTCAGCTCTTCAAAGGTATTTAAGCTCCTAACTCATCAGTGATTTCAGTGGAAGTTAGAACACACTGAATCTTGATTTAAAAAATGGTCAGTGAGAGAATCCACCACAGCCCCTGGTAAGTTGCTCCTATGGTTAACTGCTCTGTTAAAATTTTATGCCTTATTTCCAGTCTGAATTTGTCTCGCTTCAATTTCCAGCCATAGGAACATGTTATTCTACCTTCCTCTACTTGATTGAAGAACCCGTTATTAAATATTGGTTCCCCAAGTCACCCCTGGTCCTTCTCTTTCTTAAATTATCTAGATTGAGCTCCTTGACTCTCTCACTCTAAGGCAGGTTTTCGAATCCTGTAATCATTCTCATGGCTCTTCTCTGATCCTTCTCCAATTTATCAACATCCTTCCTGAATTGTGGACACCAGACCTGGACTCGGCCTTCCAACAGCAGTCACACCCGTGCCAAATACAGAAGTAAAATAACCTCTCTGCTCCTACTTATGCTGCTCCTGTTTACGCATCCAAGCACTGCATTAGCCCTTTTGGTCACAGAGTTGCATTGGGAGCTCATGGTTCACCTGATTATCCACCACACTCCCCATATTTTTTTCAGAGTCATTGCTTTCAAGGATAGCCCCCCCCCCCCCAACATGTAAATATGTAGCCTACATACTTTGTTCAGAAAACAGCCTCCTCTGTTAGGAACGTGGGTGAAATGCAGCCAACCAGCCTGAGGCCCTTCACCTTATGAAGCAAGCAGATCCAGGCACGAAAAATCTCCAGGAGAAGCTACAGAAGCACTGGTTTCTTCCCTTGAGCTGGAAGGCAAATACCAGAGAGGGTGACATTTCAAGGGACTCTCCCTTGTTTGGAGCCTTTATGACAAGATAGCTTTGTGAAAGAGGTGTTTTAATCCAGCTTCTGTGGGCTGTTTGGATGGTTTTTGTGGTCCCAATTGGTCTTGGAGTCTATGAATCCAACCTCATGTTTCAGGGCTTCAGCTGGTCACCTGCAGGGGCCAAGAACGGATTTTTTTTCCCCACCCGCTGTGTGTTTGCAATCTCCCCTGCCCCCACCTTCCTCTGAAACATCAACAATTGGCCACAACAGGAGACAGGACAGTGCTCTGAGCTTGTCCAGAGAATCCTCTCTGGATGCCTGGCTGCTATGTCTTGCTCACATGCGGGTCCAATTGATCGACACATTTGGTGGATGGGAAGGAATTTCCTCACAGATCAAATAGGCAGGGACTTTGTGTGTGTGTGGGGGGGGAGGCAGGGAATTCACCTAGTCAATTCCCTGCCATTGCGGGGGACCCAGACTTGGCACCTGGCGCTCTTCTGTTCTCGGCCAGTTTAGCATCCTGAGGGCTGACATGCTTTGGTCTAACTGAAATCATCAGGCTCAACGTAGCAGTATCTGGGTGAAATTGACCAGCCCGTGCTCCGCAGAAGGTCAGACGAGATGATCCGACAGCCCCTTGCGGCCTTAAACCCACTTACACCTCCTTTGGGAAAGGGCACAGATGGAAAAAATCCACTTCACGAGCTCCCCAAACTGGGTCAAACTTAAAAAAAGGAAAGTCCACCCACTTCTGTTTATTTTTACTCTAGATTTGTTTCTTGTCAGGCACAAAGCGCAAGCAACTACAATTAAGAGCCAGAGAGGCCCATTAGCAAGACAGGGGGTCTCTAGGGACTGGCCATGTTCCAATCTGCCTGGCTGGTGTCCCTCATTTTCCCCTTATTTACTGCCACCAAGAAACTCTACTTGAGGCTCAGTGTCACATCCTAGGTGACAAAGGAGAAGAGCACGTCCGGGAGGGTGTAGGCTGTGAGGCAATACCCTCTTTGTGATCTGAAAGTCACATGCCAAGAGATCATTTTAAGATCAGAGGAAGCATGAGTCAATGGAGCTGCTGGTAAGAAGGGGGTCAAGCTGAACTTAGCCAGGGATCATGCATGGCTAGTGACTGTAGATGCCAAACCGTCACTACAAGAGCAGGGTGGAATTTTTCAGCTGAAATTTTTGGCCAAAGAAAAGAAAGGTTGAGATTCTAAATGACTGTTTCAAACTTTACTTCAAGTTTGAATTGCTAAATCACAAAAATCAAAGTGTTACATTTTGGGTTAAATTCAACCTTTTCTGTGACATGACTTTTTCCTCCACTGTTCAGTTCACCAGAGTTCCAAAAATTCTCGTTTCTACCCAAAATGACCCTCCCACACACACATTTTTTAGAACAGCCAGAAAACAACAGTTATTTGCACAATTCTAGTTCTGACAATTTTAATGTGTTCTCTTTATAGCCCTGCCCTGAAGTGGGGTACCCCAGGTTGCCACGGATCGAGTTTTCTTCTGGAGGAGAGGCCAACCAACAGAGATCTGTGGTGATCAAGATTGGATGTTTTTTTTAAGAGATTCTACTCTAATTTAAACAGGAGATAATTCAAGGAAGCTCTCTGGCCTGTGTTATGCAGATCAGACTAGATGATCACAGAGGGCTTAGAATCTATTAAATTTCGCATGATAAACAGCTGGTGCTTAATGAGAGTTGTTAGTCACCAAAATCTTAGTCATACCCTCTCCCCTAGGCCAGGTAGAGATAGGTAGTTATGGCATGCAGCTCTAATCTCAGGCGATGGTGCAGCCAAATCCACATGGAGTTTAAAGGGCCCATTTTAAAGAGCGGTCGGTGGTAGGAAATGAAAACCTGAAGTCCTGAGTAGGGGATAAAATGGAGGCACCTCGGCAGAACACAGGTGCAGAGAACTATCAGAGAGGCTCAAGGAGTGGGAAAGAAAGAGCAGAGGCAGCTGTGAGAGTTAGAGACCGTTTCTGTGCCACCTCGATAAAAGTGTTGGGTCTACAAAGGGGACAGAAGCTGCACACGGTCTTAAAACGACACAGAAGTAGGAGCAGGCCATAAGGTAACTAGAATGACTCTTCTAGGAGGTTGTTTCTGCTGCTAGCCCCTGGCAAGAGATGCCACAAATCAATGCGAGTACCCTTCACATTTGAGGTTAGGCACTATTCAGGATAAGGCAGGACTCTGGCTCTGCAACAGGGCTTAAAAGAGAACCACCTCCTGCTCTAACCACTACAGACCATTCCCTAAGCCAGAGCCAGGGATAGAAAGAGTCCCGACTCCCTGTCCTGATTATTGGACCTCCCTCCCAAGTAACAGCAATGTGGTCTACTAATGACCCTGCCCCCAGGCACCACCTCCCTGCTGGAAAGGAGATCAAGGCAACCTAATAAACGTTGACATCTCAGGTTTTATTAAAATTAAATATAAGTTACAGTAGTCAAATATTAAAGACAACAGATGCAGACATTCTCTATTTCAAACCCTTCAATATTTAAATTCATTTCACAGAAATGCTACAATAGCAGAGAGCACCAAGCAGCCAGCCTCTTCGTCTGAAACTCTCGCCTCATGCAATATAGTCACATGCAGCACTCCGGAACTGGGGCCAGACAGGAATTCTGCCTGCAGATCGGGCTGCTAACTTGCGCAATGGTAAAGGATAAGGGTTGGCAGATAATTTGGCAACACCACCACAGCAATAGGCTTTTCATTGGGATTCGCAGAGAAAGAGGTCATGGGTTTGAGGGGGTATTTTTAACTAGTTCATTAGTACACAGACTTAACCTTGCTGTCTGAATCCGTTAATACTTGAGGTTCAGATTTTGCCCGTACAGGACTTTCCACCAGAGATATTTACAGTATCTGCTGGTAGGTAGGTCAGTGGCATCGCTGGCATTTTATATGGCAGAGAGAGGTGGAGAGTGGAAGAGCCAGACACGTAGGCATTTCAGGGACTGCAGATGTCAGGACCAGACAAGCTGTTGGGATGCCAGCCTCCAAAATGATCAGCCACCAGGCCTCATGGTGACAGGTGGTCAGAGATCTCCAGGAAGGGAAACCTCTGCCTATCTGCTGCTGATTCGACCCGACAGCCCCCGTCAAGTCTCCGTGCTCCAACAGAGATGAGCAGTGATGAGTCAAGGCCGCAGGCGATCACATCAATCCCGGGTGCCTTGCGAATCTCTCTCCGCAGGTTAATGACAAAAAGGAACTCTAGCTCCAGTGCTATGGTAGAGTCCCATAGAGCTGATGGAGTCTGATGAGACCAGACAGTCAGTAACTACCTGCCTGGAGGGGAAGCGCAGCCAGCACTGCGTGGGGGGAAGAGCTGGTTTCTCCCAAGAGTCTTCAAAGCCTTTTGACGAACAGCCAGCCCCAGCTCTTGGGGCTAGCCCTTGGAGCCTCACATGATGTAGCAGGTCATGAGGGCGAGGTCCTTCATCTCTGGACCGTAGGCTGCGGGAGAGAGTCACAGAGCCGTGAGTACAGGCAGAGACGTAACTACACAAGCGAGAACATCACCCACCCCACTTCCCGGCCCACACAACCCAGTCTGGCAAATATTTACCAATGAAACGCCGCTGCTTGAGGATTTCCTGTCCCTGCGTTAGAGAGGGGGACTGAGCAGAAAGGAGGGACGGGTCCTGATGATGCCCGATCTCCTGCCCCACTTGTCTCCGAGAGCCCCCCACCCCCACTCTAACCCACTAGACCCCCACTTCCCTCCCAGAGTTAGGGATGGAACCCAGGAGCCCTGGCTCCCAGCCCACTCCCGCACCCCCACTCTAATCACTAGACACTACTCTCCCCATGGCCAAAGACAGGGGGTGACGTCACCCCTCCAATAAGAGATGACATCACCAAGGAGGGGGATGACATCACCCACCTAGGAGTGAGGGGTCACATGCTGGGGGGGAGTGAGCTGACATCACCCCCCAAGGGTGGGCATGATGAGGGGGGAAGGGAGTGACTTGACATCTCCCACATCACCCCCCCCCCGCCCCAGAGACCTCTAGGGATGGTGGGGCGCACGGGCTGAAGGGGGGGTTGACTTGACACCTCCCTCCGCCCCCATTGGCCAAGTGACGTCAGGCTCCCTCCCCTCAGAGCCCGCCCTTGGCCCAAGTGGGAAGGACCCGGATGTAAGTGGCTACGGTTCTGCGCCCTCCTCAGGCGCGTGCGGCCCCGCCCCTCGGGTAGGCAGCGCGCCACCGAACCGTTGAGACGGTTGGAGGGGAGCGGGGGAGTTGAAGGAGCGCGCGAGGCGAGATACTCACGGTTGATTGGCTGCCGCTCCCGCGCACTACTGCGGCTGCCGCCGCCGCCTCCTCTCAGGAGCTTCTTCAGCGCCCGCCACAGCCGCGATTGGCCCGCCTCCTCCGGTACGTCATCGCCAGGGGCCGCCTCCTCCTGCTCCCCCGCTCCTTCCCGCCGGCCAATCCGCTTCCAGAGCTCGGGGTCGACGGGGGGCAGGGCCAGGCGGCGCCGGCTGCTGCTGCTCCGCCACCTCGTCCCCGCCTCCCCGCCCCCGCCCCTGCTGCGCACGCGCAGCGAGGTGAGGGTGCGGCAGAAGGGGCATGTGACCGCCTCCCAGCCCTGGTCGCGCGCCAGGCGGCAGAGGCAGGCGGTGCAGAGCGCGTGGCGGCAGGGGGCGGGGCGGCGCCAGGCGCCGTGCGCGGGCCCGAGACGGCGCGGGGCGCGCGCCTGGCGGTCATAAGGCAGGTAGCAGATGCCGCACTCCAACTCGGCGGCACCCGCCTCCGCGTTCGCGTCCATGGCTCGCGTGTCCGCTGCCGGCCGCCGTACCCGAGAGGGGGAAGGGGCCGCGCGCGCGCTCGGACTCGTTCTCTCGCCGAACGGCTTCCTCGCGCGGGCCGGCGGCGGTTATATACCCGGCTTGGCCACGCCCCCTGCCTGGGGGGGCGGGGCCCGCCCGCGGCCCAAACCCCGCCCCTTCCCGGACCCGCCGCGCGGGGTAGCCCCGGACTCCTGGGTTCTCTGGGGGGATGGGAGCCCGGACTCCTGGGTTCTCTCTGGGGTGGGGGGGATGGGAGCCCCGGACTCCTGGGTTCTCTCTGGGAGCCCCGGACTCCTGGATTCTCTGGGGGAGATGGGAGCCCGAACTCCTGGGTTCTCTCTGGGGGGCGGGGGATGGGAGCCCGGACTCCTGGGTTCTCTCTGGGGGGTGGATGGGATCCCCGGACTCCTGGGTTCTCGCGGTGTGGGGTGGATGGGAGCCCGGATTCCTGGGTTCTCTGTGGGAGCCCCGGACTCCTGGGTTCTCTGGAGGG
>NW_020665102.1:854231-872452 GCF_002925995.2 Terrapene triunguis
GACCTTGGGCCTGTCACGGTGTCACTTTCTCCCGCTGTAAAAGGAGGCACAGAGCAGCCGACCGAAGGAGCTTGGTTTGGGAAACCCCAGGGCGGCGTCTCCAGCTGCCGGGCCGAGGGGATCCCCTAACCCTGGTTCCCTGGCAGAGCCCAGACCGCTCTGCGCCCCCCTGCCCCCCTGGCAAACGGCCTGTTTCCGTCCGTCCGAAACCCGTCGCTTCCCCTCACGCCTCTGCCGGCCTCCTGTGCGTGCCCCCGGCGCAGCCCTCAGCCGGGCCTGGGGCCCCTGGGCGCCCGCCAGAGAGAAATCATAAATAATTCCCCTCTGAGGGGACCGGCTCTCCGGCGGGGCTCGGGGTCTCTGCGCAGGCTACTTAACGCCGCCAAGTCTGGCTGGCCGGCTGCGTTTGCCGGAATGGCTCGGCCGCAGGCACAGAAATACCAGCGTCCCTCTGTCTCTGCAGGACACGGTCACTATTTCTGCGCATCACTGTCGTATGTAACGGTCCCGGCACGGACCCCGACCGAGATTGGGGCCCCGTCATGCCGGGTACGGCGCGGATGCAGACAGCCCCTGCCTCAAAAGAGCAATCAATCTCAATAGGCAAAGGCTAGGTGGGGAAACTGAGTCACCGAGAGGGTGGAAGTGATAGCCCAAGGTGGGGATAGACTTGGGTGCCCACGCCCAGAGCCCCAGCCACTAGACTGAGCTCTCCCTTCAGCCTTCAATCCAGCCGAGGGCCTGGACTGACCCTCCGTGCTTTACAGGACTGGGCATGTGGGCCCCCCGGTGGGTCCGGCTGTTGTTCTGACAGGACCCCATGGCTTACGGCCTCCCCCTGCCCCGTCCGCCTATTCCAGCTTCCTAACATGGTTCTTGCACATCCTGTCCTAAACGATCGTGTCATGCGGCTGTTAAACCTCAGTGGTGCCCTGCCCCAGAAGTGGCTGCATTCCGGTCCCGGGCCAGCGATCCCTAGGCAGCGTTGCTCTGGGGCTGTTACCCAGCTGCCGCGTGCCACCGCAGAGGTGGCTGCATTGGAGTGCTAGGTGAGCAATCCCTATGCACTGTTCCTCTGCGGCTGTTACACGGCTGCTGCGTCCCACCCCAGAGGTGGCCGCGTTTCTCGGCGGGCCCTCAATGCTGCCTTGGTTTCCTGCACCGGAAAGGGGCTGAGGAGAGGGAGTGGCAGGATACCACGGGGGTAGGATGAGGTCATCCCCCAGCTGCTGGTCCAACCATGCGTCATTTGCTCTTCCTGCAGGTGACGGGCCCTGGCCTGGATCCAAGTGGAGTCGGCAGGCCCAGCCCAGCGTCCCAGCCCCAGAGCGGCCGGAGCCAGCAGCGGCTGGAGTCGTTAGCAAATAGCTGGGCTCCCTTGTCAACAGTGGGCCTGGATGGGTGGTTAGAGTGGGGGGTTGGGAGCCAGGTTCTGGGTTCTCTCCCTGTTCTGGGAGGGGAGTGGGGGCTAGTGGTTAGAGCAGGGGTGGCTGGGTGCTTGCAATTCGCCACGGGGTTGGCGCATTGGGCGGCTGTGTGGTTGTGCGGCTGTCTCTGGCCCCATCTCCAGTGCATTACCTGTTGCCTGCGAGCGGGGGTATGGCGACGGTCATGGTGCGGGTGGCGGCGCAGTGTGCCGGTTCGTCTGGCTGTGCGCTGGTGTACCCGCGACCATGGTCGTCTATGGCGTCTCCAGGCCGACCGCCCTGGTGGTGGTACATTTGTGGTGTCCCCCCCGCGGGTTGTGCGTGGGCGATTGATAGATCGGGTGTGTTTATGTCCCAAACATCCGCTTTCCTCTCCAGCACCTGTGTACCCCAACTATCCCTTCTCCGACTGTCATAGAATCATAGAATATCAGGGTTGGAAGGGACCTCAGGAGGTATCTAGTCCAACCCCCTGCTCAAAGCAGGACCAATCCCCAGACAGATTTTTGCCCCAGATCCCTAACATGGCCCCCTCAAAGATTGAACTCACAACCCTGCGTTTAGCAGGCCAATGCTCAAACCACTGAGCTATCCCTCCCCCATCCTACAACCAGCCTGATTTCCCCTCCCCAGACCCCAGCTGGTGCAGGGGGGTTTCCTGTTGTCTGCCTGGCTCGGGGTTGCAACAGGTTTCGGACACCCGCAGACCAGCAGGAACCTTGGCCTGTCCCGTTCGCTGCCGGCGGGCCTTGGTTTTACTGGAGTCTGGGCTGGGCCTGGGGGCGTTGGGGTGAATCGGGGGGCCTGGGAGCTACAGAGGGGATCTAGGTGCCCGTGTGACCCCTGAGGCAAATAGCTTCTGGGAACGGGGAGATGACCCGGCGGCCTGTGCCCTGCCGCATGGCCGATTTCCCAACTTCTGACTCACACCCACCAGCCACAACCCGTGAGTCATTCCCAGCGGGTAAATAAATACACCAGGTGCCTACATGCCACACAGCCAGAAAGCTACAGGCGTCCCGCCCCCGGGGCTGGCTCTTAACCCCCTCCTCTCCGGTACGGGGGACGGACCCAGGCCTTTCTCCCCCCCGGCTCCCACCTGGCCCCAGGGTGGGGACCGGCTGGCTCAGGGGGCAGGGAATGGGGCAGGGGCCTGTCCCCTCTAGGGGGTGCTGGCTCCCACCCGGCCCCAGGGCGGGGACTGGCTGGCTCAGGGGGGCAGGGAATGGGGCAGGGGTCTGTCCCCTCTCGGGGGCGCTGGCTCCCACCTGGCCCCAGGGCGGGGACTGGCTGACTCAGGGGGGCAGGGAATGGGGCAGGGGCCTGTCCCCATTCGGGGGCGCCGGCTCTGCAGGGCTCGGAGTGGGGGCTGGGCAGAGAGGTGCGCGCCGGGGGTTGGGTCCTGGCCTGATTTCCCAGCCCCGGGCACCGTGCCAGCTTCCACCGGGATTTGCATAATCCCAGGAACCGGTTTTCCCAGGATTACTCAACCCGGCGCCAGCGGCTGGGATTGTAACCCGGAAAGGGGGCTGAGCAAACTGACCCCCCAGCCCTGGGCTTCCCCCCAGTTCTGCTGGTGCCCCTCACTCCTGACCCGCAGCCCCACTGCTATCCCCTCCCAGCCCTGCGAAATAATCACACAGTCTTATGGAAGCTGCAAGCGCAGCCAACCAGATCTGGGCCCCCCACATTGTGCCAGGTGCTGCACAGACTCCCGGCGAGCAACGGGCACTGCTCCAAAGACTAGCCAAAGAGGTGGGGAAACTGAGGCACACAGCCCCACCCACCTGTCTCTGGAGATTGAAGCCACCACGTGCCCGGCCAGCCTCCCTCGGTCACGGGAGGCGCGTTATCCCCACGTGCCTGGCTGAGGAAGCATGAAATTTGTCGGCTAATTACTGTGGGCCTGGCGGCTGGCTGGGCCAGACCAGCCACTTTCCTGGCACGGCTGTAACTGGGGTGTCACTGCACCCGAGGGGTGAAGAGGAAGAGGCGAATTAGCGAACAGGACGTGATCAGGCGGGTTTGGGACGCGGCGCGTGGGGCCGCCCAGCCAGGCGCGAGAAGGTGGAAGAGCAGGGACTGCCCGTGGGAGTTGGGCGCCGATATGCCATAGAGGGGGCAGCGTGGCGGACCGTGCCAGCCCCTGTTCTTGCACTGGGCGGCCCGGCGTCACACAGGGCAAGGGGGTTACAGCCAAGATGTGGAGTGACGTCTGATTGACGCCTGAATGAGTGTGTGTGTGGGGGTGATTGTCCCAGTGCTCCTGTGGAGTGACTCCTGATTGACTCTGGAGTGAGGGAGTGGGAGTCGGCCCCAGTGACTCCAGTGGAGTGACTCTGGATTGACTCCGGAGTGAGCGAGCGGGGGATCAGACCATAGACTCCGGTGGAGTGACTCTGGATTGACTCCAGAGCGAGCGGGGGATCGGCCCATAGACTCCAGTGAAATGACTGGATTGACTCCGAAGTGAATAAGAGTCTAACTGGGTTTATGGGTCAAGTATTTTGTCCCCTCTGTTATTCTCCGCCGGGATTAGCGAGATATTGGCCTGATCCGAACTCAGTCATGTAGCAAACGACTGGCGCGTCGGATGGACATTGGGGGGTTTGGGGGTTGTTTTGGGGGGGAGTGGGAGCTAGCCCCACTCCCCTCCCAGAGCCAGGGAGAGAACCCAGGAGTCCTGGCTCCCAGCCCCCGGCTCTAACCACTACACCTCACTCCCCTTCCAGAGCTGGGGAGAGAACCCAGGAGTCCTGACTCCCAGCCCCCCCTGCTCTAACCCACCAGTCCCCACTCTCCTCCCAGAGCTGGGGAGAGAACCCAGGAATCCGGGCTCCCAGCACCCCAGCTCTAACCACTACACCTCACTCCCCTTCCCAGAGCCGGGGAGAGAACGCAGGAGTTCTGGCTCCCAGCCCCCCGGCTCTAACCACTAGACCACACTCCCCTCCCAGAGCTGGGGAGAGAACCCAGGAATCCTGGTTCCTGCCACGCGCCCCCCTTCCGGGAGCCGGGAAGCCTCCAGAAACGCGCTGCCTGCGTGCGCTGGCCCGTCGCCACCACCCGTGTGACTCGATTACCGATGAGTCAGCGGCTCTCCAGGGACTTTCCCGGCTGCCGAGGCCCTGGCCACACGTCGGTCCTGTCCAACCCAGCACGCGCCAGGCTCCCCGGTCGTGACCGGCATGGCACCGGGGCTGATGCAGGCCGCCTTTATGGGCCCGATCTCAGCCACGCTCCCGCCCCGGGCTCAGCCCAGTGCTTTCCAAGCGTAACCCCAGTTGTCCACACGCCGTCTGCTGAGGGGCCCGGGGGACAAGCCGGGACTGGCCGGTCTCTGTGGGGTGGAGGGGGACGCTCAGCTGGGGGATGGGGCTGAAACTACCCAGGGGAGCAGCATGAAAAACAGCCTTAGGTAGGGGGGAAAAACGTAGCCACTACGTCGGGATGCACTGGGGGGGTTACGCGGGAGCCCCACTTCGGGGTGATGCTGTGGGGGGAAGAGGTGGGGCAGCTGGTTACCCAAGGACCCTTCACCCAGCCCTGAGATGCAGCCACCTCTGTGGCGGGGCGGCTGGTTACACAGGGACCCCTCGCCTGGCGCTGAGATGCAGCCACCTCTGGGGTGGGGTGGCTGGTTACACAGGGACCCCTCGCCTAGCCATGTGGCCCCTTCACTGCCCCCTACTGACCCACTGGAAGAAGACAGGCAGCACCAGGTTCGGTTGGTTACTGATTTATTATTTCCCTTTTTACATTTCAACCTTCTTCCGAAAAGAGCGAAGCTTCCACAGCCAAACCCCAAAAATCTCTGGGCCGGGGGGGGGCTCTGTGTGGGGTGAAGCTACAGGGCAGGGGGGCCCAACTGGAGGGCCCAACAGAACGACCTGCAATGCACCGCATCACGTGGGAGGGGAGGCATAGCCCTGAGATAGACCCACACCTGAACCCCCCACACCCCAGCTCTGCCAGTGCCCCTGACTCCCGACCCGCAGCCCCTGCTAGCCCCGCCCCGGGGCCCCTCCAGCCCTGCCGGTGCCCCTCACTCCCGACCTGCAGCCCCTCAGCTATTTCAGGCCTTGGGCTATTCTAAGCTCGTTTCACGCACTGCTGCGGAGCAAACATCCATTCAGCTGCAAAACCTGCCTTTCAAGTGGCTCATTATGAACAGCAGAGAACATGGCCAAGGTCACAGACAGCATCAGCTACGAATAGAACCCAGGGTCCCGGCTCCCAGCCCCCCTGCTCTCACCACTAGCCCCCACTCCCACCCAGAGCGGAGCAGAGAACCCAGGCGTCCTGGCTCCCAGCCCCCCTGCTCTCACCACTAGCCCCCACTCCCCACCCAGAGCGGAGCAGAGAACCCAGGCGTCCTGGCTCCCAGCCCCCCCTGCTCTAACCACCAGCCCCCAGTCCCCTCCCAGAGCCGGGGAGAGAACTCAGGAGTCCTGGCTCCCAGCCCCCTTCTGCTCTAACCCACCCCGGAGTTTAATTCCCCTCCCACGTCTTAAACTCATCTGGTGGGATCTAAGAAAAATGCGCTCCCTACTGGCTCTTGAGGTGCACTGCAGGTTCACACAGGGTTTGCGGAAAAGGAGCCCAGTTCAGGGTGGGGATGGAACCGTGCCCAGACCCCGGGGCAGAGCTGGGGCCGTCTGCCGTAGGCCCCGTTGGAGCCGGTCCTGGGCTATGTTACAGTGACATGCTCAGCAGCTGTTGCCCGGAGCTGGTGAGAGATTGGATCCCGTTCAGTGCCGAGAGGCAGCCACCTCTGAGGTGGGGTGGCTGGTTACAGAGGGCCCCCTCGCCTGGCGCTGAGATGCAGCCACCTCTGGGGGGGGAGGGGGGAGAGGCTGGTTACATAGGGACCCCTCGCCCGGCCCTGAGATGCGGCCACCTCTGGGGCGAGTCATGGCAGCTGCTGAACTGCCGCCTGCAACTCCATGAGAACGTAGGCCAGGAAGCGAAGGAAAAGGACGTTTCAGGGGAGGGGGAGTGGAGACTTTGTCCCGGACTCCTGGGTCCTGTCCCCCCGGCATTCCTCTGGGTGTTTGCCGGTAGCAAGGCCCCTTGGTCCCCCGGGAGAATCGGAAGTGCCGCTCTCGTTTCTGTACAGAGTCCACCAACCCCGAGAGGACGGGGCCCATCTGTCCAGCCACCAGCCGGAAGCCAGGATTGTGCGAAAGCAGGGGGGGGGGGGGTCTCCCGGGGGGGGGGGGGGCTTGTAGCCCCCCCTCGCCCTCCCCCTCGCTAGAGCATTATTGCTATAGGAAAAGCTGGCTCTGGATGATAGATGGGTTTTGTTGTTTTTTCATTTAAAGTGGAGAAAGAAACATGTCCTGGGTGGATTTGATCAATATCCTTCCGCCACCGGGAAAGGGGGGGCAGGGAGAGAAAAATAGTCCCCCCAAGGGAATTCCCCAAGTCCCCAGCAGGGGGCACCAGCCAGCTGGGGGGGGGGGGGGAGGAGACAGAGGCCCAAGGCCACACCGGAGCCAACTGAGGGTGCGCAGGGAAAGACACAAGTGCCCCCCATTCTCCACGTCGGCTGGGTTAATTAGATGGATCGATGAATCCCGCGCCGAGGCAGTGGCCCATCCCTTTAAAAACGAGAGCATGGATACGGCGGGAGGCGAAGCGGCCGGCGAGATCCGGCGCGAAAGCTGGCGGGGAGGGCGGGGCCTTTCACCCGCCAATCCCCTGGCTCATGCCGGCAGTGGGGATAGGTCGAAGCACCAGGAAGATACGGGGGAGGTGGGTGGTCTTGGGTCATGCGCTAAGTGGCTCCTCCTCCCCAGCAGTGCAGAGAGCCGGGCAGAGGGATACGCAGTCCGGTGGGACAAGGGCATGCACAGTCCCGGGCGCCGATGTGTCCCTACGCCCGGGACTCTTTTTTCGTATTGGGCTTGTTGCCCAGGAGGGCGTCGATTTCCTGAATGACGGGCGGGGTCAGCTGGGCCAGCACCTGCCGGGAGGGGGGGGGTGAGATCCCCCGGGCCAATGCCACTCCCCCTGCTGGGAGAGAACCCAGGAGTCCTGGCTCCCAGCCCCCCTTGCTCTAACCCACCAGCCCCCACTCCCCTCCCAGAGCCGGGGAGAGAACCCAGGAGTCCTGGCTCCCAGCCCCCCTGCTCTGACCCAGCAGCCCCCACACCCCTCCCAAAGCCGGGGAGAGAACCCAGGGGTCCTGGCTCCCAGGCCCCCCTGTTCTAACCCCCAGCCCCCACTCCCCTCCCCTCCCCTCCCAAAGCC
Source organism: Terrapene triunguis (assembly GCF_002925995.2). Taxonomy (NCBI): domain Eukaryota; kingdom Metazoa; phylum Chordata; order Testudines; family Emydidae; genus Terrapene; species Terrapene triunguis. The sequence goes on from NW_020665102.1 coordinate 861,914, forward strand.
GGGGAGAGAACCCAGGGGTCCTGGCTCCCAGGCCTCCCTGCTCTGACCCACCAGCCCCCACTCCCCTCCCAGAGCTGGGGGGGCACGGCGGGGGAGGGGCGCTCACCTGGATGGCTCCGAGGTTCTCGATCAGCTGTTCGGCGCTGGACACTCCGAGCAGGACGGAGCTGACGCCCTCAGAGCGCAGGCACCAGGCTGTGGGGCAGAGACGGGGAGGTGGAAAGGGCCTGTGGGTGGCAGTCCCCCCTGCCTGCCAGGGGAGAGTGCCCCCTGATGAGCCCCCTGCTCCACTCCCTGCCCCACAGCGCCCCCTAGCACTACCCTGGGGCCAGCCCTGCCTACCAGGTGAGAGCACCCCCTGCTGAGCCCCCTGACCCACTCCCTGCCCCACAGCACCCCACAGTGCCACCCTGGGGCAGGGCCTGTTCCTCACCGATCGCCAGCTGGGCCACGGTGCAGCCCAGACGCTCGGCGATGGGCTGCAGCTCCTTGATCTTGGCCTGTTGCTTCCGCCCGTCGTCGCTCTGCAGCTTCTCCTTCAGCCACTGATAGCCCTGGGTGGGGGGGACAGGGCGTCAGGCGGTGCCGGGGGGAGTGGGGGGGTTTAGGGGGTGGAGGGGCAGGGGGAGCCCAGATGGGGGTGCAGGGCCACCGGGGCACTGGGGACGCAGAGGCATGGATGGGGTGGGGGTGGGGGGTCCCGGCAGGGCGTGGGGGAGGCCCCTGTACCTTGATGGCAGCCCGACAGTTCTCGGGGACCCGTTCCTCATACTTGCCGGTGATGAGGCCGCAGGCCAGGGGGGACCAGGTAACGGCACCCACACCTGGGGGGGAAAAGAGGGATTAGCTCCCCCCCAGCGACGCCCCCCGCCCCTCCCCCTTCGCCCCACAGATCCTCCCATCCTCATCCCCTCCCCCATGGGACCTGCCCCACAGGTCCCTTCTACCCCATCTGCACCCTCCAACACCCTGCCTCATGGACCCCCCAACCTCCTCCCCTCCACCTCCAGCTCCCCACTCCTCCCCCACAACACCCTGCCCCATGGATCCCCCCGCCCATCATCTATCCCACAGATCCCCTTCATCCCCAGCTCCCCACTCCTCCCCCCACACCCTGCGCCATGGATCCCCCTCCACCCATCACCCACCCCAAAGATCCCCTCCACCCCCATGGATCCCCCCCACCCATCATCTGCCCCACAGATCCCCTCCACCCCAGCTCCCCACTCCTCCCTCTCAACACCCTGCCCCATGGACCCCCTCCCCCCCAGGCCCCGTCCGCCCCCCCCCCGGTGCGGGCACCCACCGATCTTGTGGTAGAGCTCGGGGAGCTGCGACTCCACCTTGTCGCGCTGGAACATGTGGTACTCGGCCTGTTCGCACACCGGCGGCACGAGGTTGAACTGCCGGGCCACTGAATACGCCTCCTGTGGAGCATGGGGGGCGGGGGGGTGAGACGGGCGTGGCCAGGGGACACCCTCCCCGGTATTCCCCCATGCCTCCTGGCATCGTCCTCCCTGGCACGGGCCCCTGAAAGGCTCCCCCTGCCTGGGGGCCCCGTCCCCTCCCTCTACCCTGCTCCCCCCCAAACCAGGGGTGCCCTCTGCCCCGCCCCCCCCAATTCCCGGTGCAGGCGGGTCACTCACCATGATCTCCATGGCGCTCCAGCGCGAGGTGCCCCAGTACATGGCCATGCCCTGGTTGATGACGTAAGTCATGGCCCGCACGATCTCTGGGCACGGGGGGGGGGGGGAAGAGGGGAGACAGGTTAGCCGAGGACCCCCGCTTCCCCCCTACCGGGGGAGCCCCATTTTCAAACCCCAGCCGCTCAAAGCTGTGGGACCTGAGCCCCACTTGGGTGCCGTGTTCACTCTGAACCCTACTGATGGCCGTTCCTAGCGCTGGCAGAGACGCAACCTGCGGCCACTCACACGGTGTTAACTCTGAACCTGACTGATGGGGAATGTTAGCCCTGCCTGCAGGACGATAGCTGAGCTCGAGCAACCTCCTGCCCCGCTAGATAAGAGTGAGTGTTCACTCTGAACCCTACTGATAGCCATTCCTAGCGCCAGCAGAGACGTTACCTGCGGCCGCGCGCGCAGCATTAACTCTGAACTCTGCTGACAGTGATTGTTAGCCCTGCCTGCAGAACAGCTGTGCCAGAGACACTCCCTATATAACAACGTTCACTCTGAACCCTACTGATATCACATTTTAGCCTGGCCTGTGGAACAATGGCTCTGTCAGACCTATGACCTGCTGGCAGGGATACCAATGGGAGTGTTAATCCTGGCCCCTACTGATGGGCAAATACATCTCAATAGCACTGACAGATATGGGGGCCGCTACCATTTAGCTCAATGGACCGTTGACTCTGAAACCTACTGATGGCAGCATTTCCTGCCCACTCTGCGGACAGACCTGTGACCTGGCCCAATTTATCTCAGTGACCGGGTTATTTCTGGTGATGAATTCACTCCTAGCTGGCCCCAGGAGAGACGTGATACGGCCCTATTTAGCGCAATGGGGTGTTGACTCTGAAACCTACTGAGGGCGGTTTTTCACACCCAGACTGCAGAACCAGAGCAGACAGAGGTGGGACCTGGGCCGAGTCATCTCCGAGGGATGTGCCAGCCATGGGCCTGTTAGGATCTGTGTCTGTCTGGCTGCAGGCAGGTTCCACCCCCATCTCAAACATTACAGTACGAGCAGACACCCCTCTGCACTGACACATACGTATAGAGCCAGACCTGTAGGGTAGAGTCCCGTGAACACCACAGTGACCCAGCATGGGGTCTCTATCCTACACTGCTTGGTCAATGGGGGTCAGGGGCTATGGGATTCTAGGGGGCTTTGGGGCGGGACTGGGTCAATGGGGAGGTCTCTGGGGTTTGGAGAACAAGGGGGGTTAACGGGGTTCTAGGGAGTTCGGGGAATCTCTGCCCTACAGTGCCGGGTCCATGTGTGTGTGTGTGGGGGGGGGGGGGGGGGAGGGAGAGCAAGGAAGTTTGTGGGGCATTCAGGTTCTATTGGTTTTAAGGGGCAACTATGGGGTTTCGGGGATTTCTATCCTACGGGGCCAGATCTATGGGGTTCTATGAGGTTGGGGGGGGTCAATGAGCATTCAGGGGGGTCTCCGCCCTATGGGGCCAGGTCTATGGATTTTGGGGGGTCTGCAGGGGTTCAGGGGGTCTCTGGGGTTTGGGGGTGTCAATGCGAGTTCAGGGGGTCTCTAGCCCACAACGCTGGGCCTATGGGGTCTATAGGTTCTGGGAGGATCTATAGGAGTTTGGGGGTGTCTATGGGGCTATAGAGGGTTTCCATGGGGTGGGGGTCTACAGGGGGTCTCTCCAGTACCTTCCAGTAGCAGTAGGCGGAAGTTGGGGTCATACTCTGCGGGGGGAAGCAGACAGAGGTGAGGGGAAGATATGGGGGGCCCATCCCCCCACAACCCCCCCATGAGATATCCCGGGGGGGAGGGGAAGACACACACACACGCGCGAGGGCTGTCGATGATGGGCTGGGGGTGCCCCGGAGAGGCAATGCTGAAGGGACGGGGGGAGGGGCACGGAGGGGGCGGAGCCAACGGGGGGGCAGGACCCACCTTCCATGGGGCTGTTGGCGTCCATGCGGTTGGCGAAGACGATATCAACGTAGTCCAGCTGCAGCCGCTCCAGCGACCCCCTCAGCCCTGGGGGGGGGCATGGCGGGGGGGGGTCAGTCGGGGGGGCGCAGGGACCCCCCACCCCACAAGGCCCCCTGAATCCTGCCACCTGCCACAGATTCCTCCCCCCACAGACTCCTCCTCACAGAGTCCCGGTGCCCCTCACTCCCCCCTGGGATGGACGCCCCCCATGCTCCCCCCCCCGCCCAGCCCCCCCTCCTAACCCACCCCCCTCTTCTGCTGCTCCCCCCCCACAGCACCCCCCCCACCTGCCCAGCCCCCCTGAATCCTGCTAGCCCCCACCCCATCCCTTGCTCCATCTCTCCTGAGGCCCCCAAATCCTACCCGCACCCCCTCCTGCTGCCCCCCTCCCCTCAGCTCCGCCCCCGTCAGCCCAAACCCTGCCCCGCCCCCAGCTCCACCCCACCCCAGTGCTGCCCCCCTCATCCGCATCTCACCCTCAATGATGTGCTTCCGGGAGAGGCCCCGCTCCGTCTCCGCCCTGGAGGGGGAGAGATTAAAATTTGAGGGTGGGGGGGTCCCCTAAGCCACTCCATAGGGACCTGCCCCCAGGGGGAACAGGGGGCCTCAGGGCCCATGGCCGGCTCAGCCTCCCCCCCGCACCCCACACTGGGCTGAGACCCGGCAAACTCATCTCATTGATAAACATGGATCTGGATGGGAGCCGGCGCCCCCTAGAGGGGACAGGCCCCTGCCCCATTCCCCACCCCCCAGCCCCATGGCATTCTGAGTACTCACTGGCCACCCCAGTAGATCTTGGTGGTGACAACGTAGCTGGATCGCCTGGGGGAAGGAAGGGAGGCAGGTTAGACAGGCAATGGGGAGACCCCCAGCCCAGCTCCACTGGCGCTGCCCCCTGGTAGGGGCTGAGCCCCCCACCCTGGTCCCTGCCCCATAGTGTCCCCTACAGAAGGGAGATTGGGGAGCCGGTTACCTCCAGCCTTTGCTTCGCAGGATGTTGCCCAGAGTTTTTTCTGCCCTGAAGGGAAGAGGGGGGGAAAAAAAGCAGATGAAAGAGAAAATAGAGAAATAGAAGGAGACCCCCCCACCCAGCCACACAGTCTTCCCTAGCCAGGACTCCTGGGTTCTCTCCCGGCTCTGGAAGGGGAGTGGGGGCTGGTGGGGTTAGAGCAGGGGGGGCTGGGAGCCAGGACTCCTGGGTTCTCTCCCCGGCTCTGGGAGGGGAGTTGGGGCTGATGGGTTGGGGGGGGGGGGCTGGGAGCCAGGACTCCTGGGTTCTCCCTTGCAGGGGGAGGGACACCTACTTGCCAGAAGCATAGACCTCAGCCGTGTCGAAGAGGTTGACCCCGTTCTCGTAGGCGATGGTCATCACGTTCTCCGCCGTCTGGGGGTGCAGAGAGCTGAGTCAGGCGAGGGACCCACGGCTCCGAGCCGCCCCCCCTCACCTGCGCTGGCCCCTCAGGATCTCACAGGGACCCCCGGCTGACCCAGGACTCACCTCGTCTGAGATCTGGGAGCCAAACGTCACCCAGGTGCCTGCGGGGGAGAGAATCGGTGATATGAGCCAGGAGAGGGGGAGGGTGTAGGAGCTGGGGGGGGCACAGCCCCCTCTACCCTCCCTAGTCTGTGCCCTTCCAGTGACCCCCAAGCCCCACCGGGATCCCCCCAGCCTGCGCTCCCCACGCCACCCACCTGCCCCCGACACGAGAACTCACCAAGCCCGAGGCAGGAGACACGGAGCCCGGATTTACCCAGATTTCTGCAGGAGAAAGAGCAGAATTGGGGGGGTTTACAGACTCCCCCCCCCAAGGACAGAGAGTCCCGGTGCCCCTCACTCCCGACCCGCAGCCCCCTGCTGGCCCAGCCCTGGGCACCCTCCACCCCAGCTCTGCTAATGCTCTTCGATTACCTTGAGCCCCACCGGGCTTAGCACCGGGCCAAGGGTCCCTGCGTAACCAGCCACCCCGCCCCAGAGGTGGCTGCATCTCAGCACCAGGCGAGGGGTCCCCGTGTAACCAGCCGGGCTGCCCCAGAGGTGGCTGCATCTCAGCGCCAGGCGAGGGATCCCCAGGTAACCAGCCACCCCGCCCCAGAGGTGGCCGCATCTCAGCGCCGGGTGAGGGGTCCCAGGGTAACCAGCCGCCCCCGCCCAGAGGTGGCTGCATCTCAGCGTCAGGTGAGGGGTCGCTGGATAACCGGCCGCCCTGCCCCAGAGGTGGCTGCATTTCGGCAAAGTGTCCCATATATGAGGCAGATACACATTCTCTAGTGTCCCATCTCCCCCACGGCTCTGGCTTATTCCTGGTGGTGCGGATCTCGGAACTATTTATAGTAACTTCTCGCTCACTGCGGCTGCTCCGGCTGGCACAGGAGCTGGGCATCTCCAGCCGGAGCAGAGAGGGGAAACCGAGGCACTGACCACAGGCCATGCCAGAGGTCACACAGCTAGTCTGGGGAGCAACAAACCCAGGAGTCCTGGCTCCCAGCCCCCCTGTTCTAACCCACCAGCCCCCATTCCCCTCCCAGAGCTGGGGAAAGAACCCAGGAGTCCTGCAGCCACAGGACTACCCTCACCTTACGGAAGGGGACTAGCACCCACAGCTGGGGGGAGGGGCATTATTTTAAAGCCATTTAAAGGGTAAAATGGGACAGAATTAATTGGCCCCTGCCAGGGTGGGGGTAGGAAGAGGGTACAGAGCCCAGTTACCCTATCACAGCTCTCTGTACCCCCAGAGACTCTACAAAAACACACCCGCACACACAGCCCCAGCGCCCCTACAATAATACACCAGTGGAAACTAAACTGGTAGGACTTGGAGTATCTGTGATTGGAAGTTGAATGAAGTGTGGCCAATTGTCCCCAATCCCTGCCCCTTCCCAACCCACTAGCCCCCCACTCCCCTCCCTGAGCTGGGAGAGAACCCAGGAGACCTAGCTCCCAGCCCCTCCTGCTCTAATCACTGAGACAGGAGCACTTCTTATCCATCTCAATGTCCCCTACACTCCATGGGTGCCCCCAACTCCCCCTTTCTGTCCCCAGCCCCCATTCCCCCTCTAATCCAACCCCCCCTCCAGGTCTCCCCAACTCCCCTCCGGCCCAGCCCCCCTACCTGTATTTCATTCCTGTGGCCAGCCCGGTGGACTCCCGCAGCAGGAACGCGATGTGGGGCAGGTTCTGGCCAGGTGCTCGCAGCCCCGCCACGGCCACCAGACCCCGGGCCCCCTTAGGGGGCTGGTGCCCCCCATTCCCTGGGCCCCCCTGGGCCGGCACCCCCCGCCCTCCCGCACAGAGCCGCTCCTCTGTGCTGCGGCTCCGCAGATTCTGCTCGGTGCAGGCGATAGAGACCTGCATGGCTCAACAGCAATGGGGGGCGGGGACCCCCAGGGATCCTGGCTCGTAACCTTAGGGTGACTGCAGCCCCCCCCCCGTCCCCGGAAGGGGCTGCCGGGAATCTGGGGTCGGAGTGGGGGAGGGGCCGAAGCCGTGCGGGAGAGGGGGAAATGGGGTTGGGCGGGGGGAAGTGGTGGGGATGGGGCAGAGAGGTTCCCCCCAGTCCCGGAGGGTTCGCTGCACAGTGCACAGCAGCCTCGGCTTCATTAGCATAACAGGCTCCGCCCATTAGTCCAGGGCAAGGGATGGTGGGAGGGAAGCAGATGGATTGGCGGCTCTGGGAGGGGACTGGGGGGTTAGAGCAGGGAGGGCTGGGAGCCAGGACTCCTGGGTTCTCTCCACAGCACTGGGAGGGGAGTGGGGGCTGGTGGGTTACAGCAGGGGGGGCTGGGAACCAGGACTCCTGGGTTCTCTCCCCGGCTCTGGGAGGGGAGTGGGGGCTGGGGGGTTAGAGGTGAGGGGCCTGGGAGCCAGGAGGCCTGAGTTCTCTCCTAAGGTGAACTCTGACACCCCCTCTCCCCACCCCAGCCCCGGGCCTCTGATTCCCACAGTCTGATCACAGCCCCCCACCCCCCAAAGCTGGAGGGGGAGGGGCGCTGCGCTCACAGCCGCAGTGACTCTTAAAGGGCCCCCACCCCCGGGGTGCACCCCCCCCAGGTCACCCACCCCAGCTAGGAGTGTGAGGCTCTGCTGAGGGGGGGAGCTGCTGATGCTATGTAGGACAGTTCACCTCCCCCCAGTCCCGCTCCAGTGTGTATGGGGGAGGGGTGGACTGGTCCCCTCCCAGCCCGCAGCCGGACGCCTGGGTCCACCCTGGAGTTTCTGAGATAAAGTATAAGAATTACGGGGGGGTGATGAATGGGCACCGGAGGGGGGGGGGCGGGAAGAGCTGGAAACGGTGGGACGGAGAAGCCCAGCACCCCCCCGCCCTCAAATGCAAGGGGCCGGGAGAAGCGAGCTCAGGGCTCCCCCTGCTGGGCGTGGGTGGCAGCGCAGCTGGGAGGTACCGACACTGAGCAGCCCCTCCACATCAGACCCCCCCCCCCATATTGGGAGAAGGGAGGGGAGGGGATGGTTGTACGAGGTGAGGTCGAGTGGGGTGGGGGCTGGGAGCCAGGACTCCTGGGTTCTCTCCCCGGCTCTGGGAGGGGAGTGGGGGCTAGTGGGTCAGAGCAGGGGGAGCTGTTGCAGGGGGTCCCTGCTGGATACAGGGGTTGGGGGCAGGGCTGGGGTTCGAACCCAGGGCCTTGCACAGCCTGCATATCTCTCCCACAGAACAGCACGTTGCTGGGGGGGACACACCCCGAAATCCCAGCCCAGGGCTGGGCCTTAGAACAGCCCGGGAGGCCTTCCTCTCCGCAGCGCATTGGCTGCAGCGCTTTTTGCAGCCACATGGTGGCGCCATTTCCCCATCAATGGGAAAAGGCTCTACCCCGCCCCCCCAACCCCCACTCCCCTCCCAGAGCCGGGGAGAGAACCCAGGAGTCCTGGCTCCCAGCCCCCCCTGCTCTAACCCACCAGCCCCCACTCTCTTCCCGGAGCCAAGGAGAGAACCCAGGAGTCCTGGCTCCCAGCCCCCCCTGCTCTAACCACTAGCCCCCACTCCCCTCCCAGAGCCAGGGAGAGAACCCAGGAGTCCTGGCTCCCAGCCCCCCGTGCTCTAACCACTAGCCTCCACTCCCCTCCCAGAGCCAGTGAGAGAACCCAGGAGTCCTGGCTCCCCGCCCCCCCTGCCCTCACCCCCCCCCCCCCCCCCCCCCCCCCGCCCGGGGGAGGCCCCCCGCCCCCCCGCCCCCCCCCCCCCCCCCCCCCGGTCTAATCACCAGCCCCCACTCCCCTCCCAGAGCTGGGGAGAGAGCGGAGGGAGGCAGCCTGCTCTGGTGCGTTATTGTAGGGTTTCTCAGGGTCAGGGCGGCAGGGAGCCTGGCAGGAGCTGGGTCGAGGCCCCGATGAGGGTCTGGCCTCACTGAAGCATCTGCTGACCCCCACTCCCTATGCCAGGGCTGTGCCAGCCCCCCATCCCCCCTTAGCCCCTGCCATCCTGGTAGCGGGGAGGGGGGGCAGAGGGAGCCCAGGGCACCTGTCTACACCCATCTGTGCTGAGCCATGCCAGAGACCTGGGCCAGGTGCCACCTGTGCTGGTTTTTTTGGGGGGGGGGACCTGGGCAGGCTGCCAGGGACAGGAGGGGGAGCTGATAACGGGCGGGTGATAAGGGGGGGGGAAGAAGGCAGCACCCAGTGTTTCCGCTTCCCTGATCACAGGAGTTAGCTCTGGACAAGTGTGTGTGTTATTGTAGGGTCTTTGCAGTTGCTGGGGCTGCGTGGGGGGGTTTGTCATTGTAGGGTATCTGGGGCACTGGGGTTTGTGTGTGTGTGTTATTGTAGGGTCTCTGGGGGTGCGGGGGCTGTGTGTGCGGGTGTATTATTCAGGGCCGGCTCTGGCTTTTTGGCTGCCCCAAGGAAAAAAAAAAAAAAAAGGGGCGGCCAGAACGGCAAAGCAAAAAAAAACAACAATCTGTGGCGCGGCCGGAGCGCGGGTGCAGGGGGATCGGCTAGTGGGGGGGGGAGGGGGAGGGGGAGGGAGCGGGCGGGAGAGAGAGAGAAGGGGGCCTGCCAGGGCTACAGCGGGGTGCTGCCACGCGGCCCCTCCCCCCACACCGCGCCACCTGCCGGGAGGGCTCTGCTCCGGTCGGCGGGGAGGGAAGGACGCGGCTGCCCTGCCAGGCTTGCTGCAGGGCACTCCTGTCCTCCGCGCCGCCGCCCCCTACAGGGCGGCTGGAGCGGAACAAAACAAAAAGCGGCCGTGCCGCCCTAGGATTGGGCGGAATGCCGCCTCGTTCAATCTGCCGTCCCAAGCACCAGCTTGCTCGGCTGGTGCCTGGAGTCGGCCCTGGTATTATTATAGGGTATCTGGGAGACCAGGGCTGTGTGTGTGTTATTGTAGGGTCTCTTGGGGGCTGGACTTGTGTGTCCGGGTGTGTCATTGTCCGGTCTCTGGGGGCGTTGGGGCTTGGTTTGCGGGTGTGTTATTGTAGGGTCTCTGGGGGGCTGGGGTTGCATGTCCAGGTATGTTATTGTAGGGTCTCCGGGGTTGCTGGGGCAACGTGTGTGGGTTTCTTATTGTCCGGTCTCTGGAGGCGATGGGGTTGCATGTGTGAGTGTGTTATTGTAGGGTCTCTGGGGGTGCCGGTGTTGCATGTGAGGGAGAGTTATTGGTACTGGTGCCGCCTTTCACATAACAAGCCTCTAAGTGCGACCCCCCTTATAAATTAAAAAACACGTTTAAATATAATTAACAACCTTAGAAATGCTGGAGGCAAAGCAGGCTTTGGGGTGGACGCTGACAGCTCATGACCCCCCGTGTAATAACCTCGCGACCCCCTGAGGGGTCCTGACCCCCAGTTTGAGAACCCCTCTGGGGACGCTGGGCCTCGTCTGTGGGTTTGTTTTTGTAGGGTCTCTGGGGGCGCTGGAGCTGTGTGTGCGGGTGTGTTATTGTAGG